>NC_064903.1:16018878-16327130 GCF_929443795.1 Astur gentilis
CTAGGAAAGGAAAATTCAAGAGAAAAAGTGAGTTTCCTTTGCTCCTGAATGAATTATTAGCTACAGTTCCTGTCCTAAACAAAGTGATTCTGCTGACCTAAGCAGTATGAAAGCAACGCAAACTGGACAGGAAAAAAGGAGAGTTAGCAAGCGGCAAGTTTGTGTTTAGCAATACCAGTATGTTAGCCTGCATGCAGCAGGAAAAAAAAAGGGGGGGAGAATTACAAGAAATGTTAAGGGCTCCTCCGAGCTTTGCTACTTCACATTTTCTGCTGTCAAATCTGAAGTTAAAGCTGAAAATCCCTCATGCGCGCGTACAGTTATTCCAACACCACCAAGCTGTGACACTACTTCGTCATGCCCATTCGAACACCCCGAGCAGGGAGGCGTAGCTGCAGCTGTAAGCAGAGCGACCCCAGCCTCATACGGAATATATAGGATAGCAACTCACTTTTGTACATCAAAAATTAAAATAACTGATGTCACGAAGCGAGGGATCAGTAGCACTCACTGTAGAAGGTGGTCGTTTCCAAAGGCACTTTGACACGGATTTGACAGCGCACACTCCTCCTCTAATGCCAATCCAAGGCAAAAAGGGTCTGGCTTAAATAACCAGCCACGCGGACGTCCCGGCTGGGTGAAGCTCTGCCGTGGCGTCTCCTGCAGCACCATCCTCTGCCAGAGACCTCTGATGGCCACCACCAGCCAGAGAAAGGCTTGTTTCACCAAAGGACTTAATTTGAGGGGGGGTGGTGGGGGGTGGTGGGTGCTTGTGCTGGACAAAAGAGGGTGGATGGCAAAGACTGAAAGTATTTGCAAGTTTATTTAATTTTTGGTGCTTTTTTTAAACCACATAAACAAACAGAGCATCACTTTTGTTCCTTGCTGGTTTTTGTGAAAGGGGACTGGGAGTCCCCACAGCTGGTTTCTTAGCACATACATCTGCTCTCAAAGGTTTTCTCTAGTGGACTGAACAGTAACATCAACTAGACAGTAGGAAAAAAAGCAAACAAGCAGATGCTAAACTTCTTCTCACCCCACGCATTCCTGTGCAAACCCACTACTGCAACACTCGGCTCTTCTTCCAGCCCAGCCCTGAAATTTTAAAACCCTGTCTGCAGAGAGAATTAGGCTGGATTTATCACAAACACCTCCTCTGGACACTCGTAAAGCAATCTGAGAGCACCTAATGGATTTAGGATTTAGCTAAATTGGTGCAACACAATAAACAGATTAAGAGCATGGTCAATCACAAGCAATTGAGTTAGCGTAGCCTTAAAAAGCTACCAGCCATCAGCAAGGTCCAAGAGTAACAACCGAGCAGGGAAGAAGGGGAGCAGAAATGCAGGGCAGAGGTTGGGGTTTTCTCCAGCAGAGCCCGGGGAAAGTCGCTAAGGAGCTGCCCGGGGCAGCCAGCATCGCAGGGATGCAGAGCTGCCTGCGCCCTCCTGCTAGCCGGCACCCACCCTCTCGCCCGACCCCCCTGCCCACCCGATGCATCCCTTGCGAACGATGGGGAGAGGCCGTGGTTCCATACACGGACCCCCACCACCAGCGTCTCTCTGCAACAGCTAAGGAGCGCTCTCTCCATTTTTAACATAGGAAACCTTTGGCACCATGACGCATTTCATCCAAGCCGATCTGTACAGGAAAGAAAACTCACAACATTCTTCTACTACTGGTAATTCATTTTTGGAAAATGTATTCGAAGAGAATAAACAAATTTAAGATAGCACGTTGCTGGATGCAGACCCGTTCCCACAAGCGACCATCTACATAAATACCCTCAGGATCCAGCCAAGACCTCGTAGATCATCTCAAAGCCTCACCTGACCTCACTACGTTTCACCAAACGGCGTCACAACAAAACACTACACGGGGCCAAGTCTGAGAGTTTCCTATGCTCTGAACATGCTGGGTCTTTCTGGAGCTTGTCAAGGTACATTTTTTTCTGTCTTTCACTGTGTATTTCCATGTGCTTCCCAGAGTCCTCTCCCCCTCCAGCTCTGCTTCGATGCACTTTGCCAGGGGATGCAGGGGAGCGGATTACACACCAGCCTCTGCCCACCGGCAGTTCTCCTCCAGCTGGGCAGAGACACGGCCCAGCGAGGTCTTTGGGGAGTAGAAAGTGATTCAACTCAGGGAACCTACACCAGCAAACTCCATCAGCACTTAAACAGCTCAGCACCACCTCGCGCTGGCTGCAGCACCTTCCAGCCTAATTTCCAAGAAAAGGCTCATGAACCGGTTTGTCATAAAACAAGTCTTTTTTGCAGTCCAGGAAAAAACATGCACCATACTCTGGTTTCATCTTCACAGAGACTCTACACAAGAGCAGAGCCAGCCTTTTCTTGGCAACCTATCAATCACACTCCTTCCTGTACCATTTGCTTCTGAGCAAACAGAAATGCTAATAACCTTCCTTCTAATGCACTGAAACTGCACATCTTTAGTTCAGAGAAGTCCTATACTATTTCTATTGGTCCTTACCAACCTATCTTCATTTCAGAAGCAGCCATCCATATTCCTCAGTCTCAGAATAATTATTTTTCAAACAAGTTGCAATGAAAGGTTTGCCCCCATACAGCTCCAGTTCCACGTGAGAACACAAGTATCCAAATATTTTGGTTGCTGGAATTATATAATAATAGCCTAGCTTATCGCTTCATTTTGTATCAAACTTAGTGAGGCTTCCAGGCATTTACACCGCCAGCAGTCCTTCCCTTACTGTAAAATCTTTTTTATTGACAATTCAATCATGTCAGGTTTGGAACAGTAGACGCACTGATTTGATCAGCTATCATTGGATTTACAATATATAAATGACAGCACCATATCTGGCCCGCGTCGCAAACAGCTGCCTTTTATCGATTTATATTCTACTAGCAAGGAAGAAAAATTGCAGCACAATGTAGTGGTATAGTCTCAGATCAATACCAATTTTTTTCTTAATGACACGAAGGCCAAGATAAGGACAGCATAAGTCAAAGCCAGACAGATCAAATTTGCCCGATATCCCTTTCAATTACTGAGGTACATACGCAGGGATATGTAACATTAAAGCTGAGGGGAACATTATCAAAACGCTTTAAAATTACAACAGGCTTACAAGGTTGCCTAACGTCCCCACCGTCCCTGGGAATTGTGATGGAGAACCCGGGGCTGCCCAGCTCCATCAGCCACCGCGCTGCCTCGCCAGCCCTGGATGCCTCCAGGCTGAGGCTCCCCGGAGAGCGTGCAAGACCGACTCCGCTGCCACGGGGCAAGGACCCTGGTTTGGCACCAACAAAGTCAGCAACAGTCGCGGTTACTGATATTTGCTCCACGGCCACAGCTTCAGCGGTGCCCAGTGCACCAGGGTGCTGGCACGGGGTCCCCGGTACGCTGGGTACCGCTGAAGCATCACCGATGCAAACAAAAGGATGGAGAAAAATAAAAAAAAAAAAAGCAGCGAACAGCATTTGAGTATTCCTCCTAGCTCTTCTCTTCGCGTTTAACCCTTCTCCTCCGACGGCCCTGGGGCAGTGACGACGGTGCGCAGTGCCACCTCCCCGCTCCTCGGTGAACGATGCACCTACCCCCAGCCGCGAGATAAGCCCATCTGATAAGAGGTGCTCCTCTTCCCAGCGCACTGAACAGCCCGGGCAGGCACCACGCGAACCAGGCACGCTTCCAGCCGCTGCACGAAGCGCCAGCATGGGCTTTGGGCTCTTCGAGAAAATCCATCTCTCTTTTAAGGCCCAACCCATCAATAATAGAAAACTCCTAATTATTCCAGTAGTGCCAACATTTCATAAATTCAGTCGTTGCTTAATGAGAAGTTATGAGTGAGCCCTTTCTTCATTAACTCTTCCGCGAGACACGGGAACAGAAACTTCCCAGCCTAAGCCCTCCACGCTTAGGCAGCTTAAATTCCCATTCTTAATTGGCAGTTGGAAAGCAGGGCTGTCATGATTTATACCTCCTCTGTACTCCAAGTTTTGATAATTACAAGTTCTGCGTGGTTTGCGATTAATCTATTTGCACCATATGAATTACAAACCCAAACACATTTGGACATTAAAATTCACACACTAGCTCGAGTACAGGCAACGTGACAGTGAAATGGGTGACAACGTACAAATCAGCCCAAAGCTGCAGTTGAAACAACAGTGCCTGAGATCATCCCTGAAATCTAGTTTGGGAGATTAAAAAAAAAAAAAAAAAAAAAAAAAAAAGGCAGTTTGAAGTTTTCTCCCTCCTCACTTCTTTTCTGGAGGCAGAAAAGGGCAAAAGCACTTATATAATTATTAATTTATATGACCTTGATGTGTATGCATTCTTCATCTCTTTAAAATGCATTTAGAGCAGCTGGTGTAAAAGCACCATTTAACCAAGGTGTGTGCACACGCACACGGTTAACAAGACAACACATTTTTTTAAAATTAAATGCCCCTCTCTCCTAACCGGTGCGGTCTTCTGGGTGCTGTGAGCTTGCACACAGTGCTGACCGCTGCAGGAAGACAGGACCAGCTGCTGGCCACAGAGCCTGGGGGCGACCAGCCCTGGGACATCTGGGTGACACGGACAGGATCCCCGGAGAGGGACAGGGACCGACCGCTCACCGGACAGCCGATGCAGCGGGGGGCCCTCGGGCGCGAGGGACCCGGTGGTCCCGCGACACGACATCCCCACCCAAGCACGTCCAGGACAGGGCAACCCCGGCATTTCACAGCTCAACGCGGCCATCGCCGTTCTGCTCCTCGGTCCCGTTTCACGCGCCGCCGTGTCCAACGGCAAGATTTCCAAAGACAAATAGGAAATGGGGACTGGCTTCAGCAGGCACCGACAGCCTTCCCCAGAAACCCCAGAACCCAGGGATCAGCCGTGTCCCCAAGTTCTCTACCTTGGGCAGCTGGGACCCAGCCTCGGTGCTCACCGTCAGTCCACCTGGAGATTACAGACCCTCATTTCCAGCTTCTTTTTCAGAGGACAATTTCACTATATGTAGCATTTGGGCTAACGCTGCGTTTTTTTCCTCCCCTTCATTTCAAGATCATTACAGTCCATCCTATAAATCAGAGTGTCCTTTTAGTGCAATTACTCTGAAAAAAAAAAAATAAAAAAAAAAAATGCCATGCAGCAGTGAAACTTTTCATTTGAGGGTGGACACGTTCCAAAAGCGACTGGAAAATGTTACCTCCGCTCTGAAAAACAAACACCGATTTTTAATTGCCTAAAAGGATGAGACAATTTCCAATTCAGTTGAGAGATTACTTCTTTGGAATAAATATTTATTGATACCTACATCCCACCTACTTAGTCATTTACTTTTTTAAAAATATGCACATTTTAAAACGGGTTTACTTTTACCTCCATCATAAAAAATGCAGGCTACATTTCTCATTCATGAGGGTTTCATTTTTAATCTGCCATCTCAGACAGGTTTGGTCTGCATTTGTGGCGAGGACAGGCATGAGAAAAATAAAACTTTGCTTTTAGAAGAAAGATTGGAAAAAAACTGAAATAAACTCTAAGTCTCGCCACTGCGTTTGCCTCAGAGAATCCCGCAAGTCCTTGTGGCAGCAGATACAATTTGATGTTCATACCGGGTCCTTGAATCGCATTGTTCCCAGAGCACATTAACTTGACATTTAGAAATATTGTTTTTGAAAGCCATTCGAACATTACGAAGTTCCTGGCTATTTCTGATCTTCAGGGCAGCAACAGAAACGAGGGTGGTAATTAATTTCTCCTCCCTCAGAAAAAAAAAAAAATAAAAAGTCAACCTCAAATAAAAGCTTTCCCTGGAAAATGGCAAAATGTATCCTGTGGATGCAGCAGCAGAGATACACAGCAAGTGCCGCTGCCGCGCCGGCTCTCCATTCATCAAACGGCGTGGCGTGCAGCGCGTGCTGGGGAAGACGGCTCTTTCCCAAATTTTGGGGTGCATTTTGCATGCAGAGCATGCTGGCTGGGGCTCTCCTGCTTGCAAACTCGCTGCAGCTGGTTGTTAAAGCTCTGCCGAGAGGCGCAAGAACTGAGCATGCATGCACCAGCATGCACCAGCATGCACCACGAGGCAGCTCAGCCCAGCGCGCTCAGGAGCTCCAGCCCTCATCTGCCTGGACAAGTAAGGATCTTACCCCAGCCTAGGGCTATGCAAGGGTTTAGTGACATGCTTGAGCCCATTATTTTTAAAGGATTTGTCCAGCTTCTGGAACTGCTGCCCCAAATGCAGAGAAAAGGAGTTAAGCCACATTTACTACGTGCAAGACAGCAGTCAAGCATCTGCTCTGCCAGCTGAGGGCAAAGCAATGCCACCCACAGAAGGCCGAGGGAGCGCGCACTCATGTACAGAGCAGTTAATTCCCACGGGGCTGCACTGCAGGAAGGGCTAATGGTTGATTAAAAGCTTTCAGATGATTTCTGGATTCTTCCTTTTCTCCCCAGGCACCCCCATGCCAAAGTATTACAGAAAGAAATTACAGCTAAAACAATTTATTAACTAATAAAACAGCATTAAAACAACTAACAGCATTTTGCAAGAATCCTGGCTGCCTGATAACAATAAAAAAATCCCCTAGCGTGGAAGGTTGCAAAACAACACCACAAAGTGCATGTCGGGACGGTCGCCTGGGGCAGAGCCAGGTCTCAGATACATCCTCAGTCTCTTCTCCAGGAGGAGATCAGCCCCTTAAACTCAGAGCCCAATTCCCAACCTAGGCAGCCACCACATCAATGGTAGGGCATCTGCGGCTGCCAACTTCAGTGCAGGAGAAGCCAGAAATCAGCACTCCTGCCTCATGCAGGAAGATCTGCTTGATGCTTCCCAGTTGCATCTTTCTCCCCTCCACACCCTACTTCTCCCTCACTGGTAGGGAAATGTCCACTTGACCCATGCCCAAAATCAACCCACCTTTGAGCCCTTCCCTGCCCCTTGCTGTTTCTGCACCTCTCCCAAGGGCTCAATTCAGAAGCGATGCAGAAGATTCTGCTATGGGGAATAAAAAGGCAACATGCCTTTTATGCTCTGGGGAAAAAAAAGGAGGAAAAAAAAGTCTGGCTCCTGTGTTGCCACAGGTCTAAGGCATCATTCACCCAGAGGTCTAAGGCATCATTCACCCAGTTTGCTTTGACTGCACTGTTGTCAGGACTTTCTGAACAGGATGGTGAACCTAACGCTGTAGAATGGCAACTGCAGATCTATTGCATTTAAAAATAAATGTTTTGCAGTCTTGCAGGAGGGATGCCAGGGTGATTTTATCACCTACACACCAAAGAAAGCCCAGGGCTACTACACTGCTAAGACAAATGCTGGAAGCTTGCCTGGGCGGGAATCTCTTCCTCATCTCTCCACAAAGAGCTCATGGATCAAATGACAGCCCAGCAGTATCATACAAAGAGGTTTGTAATACCCTTCTGGCTGCAAAAGGGACCTCCGAGCAGACAAGCTAATACCTCCCTATCCAGCACTGCCATAGGGATGTGGCAGACATCCCAGCTCGAAGGGCAGGGGCTCCCCCCAAAGCGCTCGGTCCTGCAGCTGGTAGGAGGACAACAGAAACGGGACCCAACAGCAGAGCAGCCCCCAGGCTGCTCGAGAGCACACAAGGGGCTGAGCAGAGTGCGATAAAAGCAGCAAGCCAGCAATCGTTAGCCAGTTATTGTTCTCACTGGGGCAATTTTTTCTTTTTTTTTTTTTTTTTTTTTAAACAATTTCTGAACTCTATTGCTTGGAAGACACCCAAGGAGATACTGAACAAACTGAATTAAAAATCCTGAATTAAGGCTCCTGTAGTAGTTCTTGTCTGAAGGTCACGAAGAGACGTGTGCTCTGGAGGTACCCACACTCTGTCCCCAGCCCTGGGACACCTTCAGGTTAGCAAAGAACCAGGAACAAGAACAACCTAGGTGGGCCGAGATGTCTTCAACAAAGAGGTGAGGACAAAAGGAGAGGAAGAGAGCAATGCATACAGCCGGGTACAGGGCAGAAGAGAGAAAGAAGAAAGACCAGCAGCAGGAACTCTGTGCTTCTTGCTCGTCCTCTGCCTCTTCAAGAAAAAGACATAACCGCCACAGCCACCTTCATCTCTGCTGCTGCACTGCGCTACTTACAGCACTGTTAACTGTGACCTGTAATTGCAACGGATAATTGTCTCCTCTGCTTCGAGCAGGAGCGGTACCAGGAACTTTTATACGAGGGTTATTAATTTCTGGCTTGCAGTCCCAACTGACAACTGAACCCAAAAAGCCTAGCAGAACAATGAGCACACGCTCTGCTGAGTCCACCCGGCTGCGCCCGGGCAGAGGGGACTTGCCTCCTTTGCATCCTTCGCCGAATAAGGTACAAACAGCCTTTACTCCTGTCCGCACGCACCACCCTCCTCTGCTTACAGTTAGTTTAATGGCATAATTCTTAATTGAGGCACGCGCGTGAAGAGTGAAACAGATACTGCGTGCAGAAAAGTGGTATTGACTTATGGAGAGCGTTTTTGCAGCTGACGGACTAGAACTGTTCCCACTGTGTGCTCTAATGCTACGCTACTGACAGAGCGGGCATCTTCCTGCTTTTCCTATACCTCCTCTAAATCCCAAACAGATGGGTTTGCTGGACGGTTAGTCACCCAAATCTGCCACATTAGAAGCAACAGGAATTCTAGTCCAGCCCAAAAATCCACTTTGTCCTTTATAAGGCTTCTATCAACAGACCCCCAGGATCCACCTCTGATACCAACAGGCAAGCGATGCAAGACAGAGTAGCTGTCCCAGACATCCACAGGGAAGAGTTATTCAGAAAGAAAACATATGTCTTCTTCACTTAAAAAAAAAAATAAAAATACACAAACCAGGAGTACAGCTCGTTCAGTTCAACAAACCATATGTGCTGAGTTACATCAGTACCTGCAAGTTTCCACTGACAGATCCTCTCCAAGGTATTTCTACGCTTGAGATTTGTTTTCTTATTAGGAAACAAAGGGTTTAGGACTAAAGCAGAAGTTTGGCTGCCAGCATCGCCTCGATGTTCTCCATTATCAGATTCAGACACAATTTTTCTTACTGAGCTTAATGATGAACAGACTAGCTGTGATTGCCAATACCCCATCAACTGCTCTTCGCCATGTACAAACACCCAAAGCCACCCTCCAAAGGAATATGCTAATATCTGTCATTCAGCTGAGAAGAAAGCTGATCTAAAATGTTATTAAGGATGAACAACCCTGGCTCTTTGGAGGGGGGGCTGAAGCTGATGACTGACAAACAGCCGGCTACATAAATGCGTCAAACTTATCAAGATGAAATGTGTAATTGCGCACACACGATGCCACATATGGGGCATTCCAGCACAGCCAGCCATCTGCAGGAAGAGAATATTTTAATTTCACTTAGAAAAGGAAAAAAAAGGGGGGCATTTTATCACTTTCTCTAATTTTGGTCTCTACCATCAATTTTTACTAACAATTCCAAGACAGACAACGCGTGCTCTGGTTTGAAAAGCTTTCTTCCTCTTATGTTACTGAAACGAATATTTTTTTAAAAGGGGAGCTGTGATTTTGGACCAGCACAGGCCCATAACCACCGAGCAGCACAGGGCACAGGACAGAAGCTGTGAAACAAAGCATAAGCAACAACTTTTAGACATGTTCTGTTTTAAGCTCACGATTAGTGGGGCAGATTCTCCCTTGTCAATAGTTGTTATTCAAGCAAACCCTATACAGACAATTCTGTGATGCAGAAAATAAGAGGAGGAAGAGGAGGATGCTGTCTGGTTTAGCTGACATCTGGCCAGCGGTCTAGCGTGCAACAGCTGCCTTGTTCTGTGAATAGCTCCAGCCCAAATTACAGGCCATATTTTGCTCTCTTACACCAGCCACATGAATGTCAGCATAAGTGGTATTTGGGTATAAAGCCAGGCAAAGTTTGATGCAAGTTTCCCAAGAATTATTCCCTTTAAAGTAACTTTCTCCTCTCACTCTTTCTACCCTGACCAACCTCAATGCTCCAGAGAGATCCAATTCCATTTCATACCCGCTAGTCAAAAAAATTTCAGACAGACTTGAGCAAAACTGCTGTAATTAAGCAGCCTTCTCAGGAAGCATGACTTTGCTAGCAGAAGCACCAAAGCGAGTGCCTGCAGTCCCTGTTAAAATTAGTAGTGGCTATCCAAAGAGAAAACGCTGCCCAGGACTGCCGATTCCTTCCCCAACCTCCACCAAGCCCCATGGTCCCTGGCAGGCTGCGCTATTGGGATTTTCGTATTAATTCTCTTTATGCGATACCTCAGTTAAAACGTAACCACGGCAAGTCCCTTCAGCCCGTGAAGCGCAAGCATCTGTCAAAGCGACAGCAGAAGCAGCATAATCCCCTTCGGTCTGGATAAACCAAGTTATAAAGCACGTGCCTCCCGGCCGCTGCCAGCTCTGACATGCAAGCGGGGAGCGAGAGCTCCCCGCACGGCGAGGCTGGAGCCCACGGGTGGGAGGGGAGGGGAGGGCTGCGATGCTCCCGGGAGCTGATGAGAAGACTTGAAGGGGCACACGGCGCTACACATCTGGCCATCCCTCCGCTCTCCAAATGCCACCACGTCCCACGGCACAAGGCAACTTGGGAACGGGCTACGATGGAGAGGCAGGGGAGAGTCTGGGATCCTCCTCGGAGCAGAGTCCCCCACCAGCACGCCCAGAGCCCCCTCGGCGGCAGCACACACGGGGGATGCTCCCCAAGGCAGCAGAGGTACAAGCGAGGCAGGTTGAAACCTCGCTCAGCGGTGACGAGATCAACGCAAATGGAGAGGGAGGGGGAAAAGCGGCTCAGAGGAGAGCTGGGTTTGGGAGAGACAGGCATATTGTTCTGCAGCTCACTGCGTGCCCAACCCAAAGCAGTAACAAAAAAGAAAAGTCATTAGGCTAAAAATCAAGACCATTTAATAAAAACAAGGCAGACTCATTTTATTCGTCTCCCAACATCTTAGACTGTAAGTCAAGACTGGGTTGGGTTTTCAAGCCTCTCCCTGCAGTTACCCAGGCTAAGCTTTTTTTAGGGGGAAAAAAAAAAACACCAAATCAAACAAACCTTTTCCTTCATTAATTGTATAAAACTGGGAGCAAGGACTTTCTTTTAACAGCATACCAAGTGTTTCAATAAAGCTACCACTGCTGTTAACCAATAAGCTCTCAAGTGTCCAAATGGAATTAAATGATCTTTTTAACAGCTAAATTCACAACAGCACCTGACTTTATGAACGGTTCACTAATTTCAGGAGAAATGCTCAAACTTCTGTGCCACTGCAGGCTGGAAAATGCTTCAGCGCTGTTAGGAGGCCAACTGGGACTTGGTATGCAAACTGCATTTTAAGCCATGGGAGTGACAAGCTTTGCTAAACTCTGACCTTGACAGCCGTTGTACGTCCGTAAGGGATTTTATCTCAATGTCATTTAATACTCTGCAATTATCACAGCATTCAACAGCACCCAAGTAGTTGCCATGTTTATTTGCAGCTTACAGTAGTTAGAGAACATAAAATTTTATTTTTTCATTCCTTCACAATGGATGAAGAACAACCACACCTCCATCTACCTGCAAACCAGGATAAAAGAGGAGGGAATGGGAATACCAGCAACCAAAGCCTCAGACCACCAAAGAGGTGTTACATTATTAATAGAATTTCTTTCATACATTTGTCTACATCCCTTAACTTAAAAGCCTTTCTTTTCATTGCAGAAAATTATAATGAAAACTCACAATCTTGTGTAGCCAACTCACTGGTGTGCCAAATTGCCACTGAAAACATAGCGCCCGGGTCTCTATGCGATGACGATCAACATTATCTTCTCATGTCTCCCTGCAATTCTCTGCGGCTGCCTCCTTCCCCCGTACAAAAATACACAGAAACCCCAAAGCGCAGACTGCAGCCACAATAGCAGGGCGAGGAGATGCACTGAACAACAGCGAGCACAACAGATTTTTGGGAGCTCGGAGCCACGCCTTTGGGCAGCCACCACTCCCTTCCACCCAGCACCAAGCAATTGTTTCACGTAATTAGGTTTAAGTGATGTTTATGGGCAGACATTTTGGGAGTCACCTCCTCAAGCCCACCGGAGGCTGGTGGGAGAGCTGCTGGGGCACGATGCTCCAGGTTCATACACAGGGCTATGGACCACCCAGGGTCTCACCTGAGGACAGATACGGGACATCTGCCCGAACAAGGAGATGGATTGGACATGCTTTACTTCCACCATATCACTTCCTTTCCCCCACAGGATACATATATATTTTAACATATTCCTTGCAATACAACCGAATGAGACAAATCAAGCTGCTGTTGGCTTGTCAGTTTTTCCCCAGCAAAACACAACTATGCACGAAATAAAATTCATTGCATGGACTCTGTGCTCTGCCAGGAGGCAACCACAAATCCAGGTTTCTCTCCTGGCTGTGATCAAAGCCTCTCCAGTGACGATCCAAGACAGACCCACAGTCGTTCCACAACGGCCGACCCAGGGCGGTGAGCAGAAATGAGCTGCGAGGTGTTTGAGTCTAAGATCAAGACAAGTAACAGTCCTGGGACATCTGGGTGGGTTTTAAGTTACCATTATGCATACTGCACTAAAAAGTGAGACAAATATGAACACTAATATATTTTGATCATGAATTAAACAGAAGAGGAGAAGTGTGCTCTTCAGAAGGGAGTGCTACAGGAAAGTAAATAATGACTTGTGTAGCCAGAAACAGGCTTAGATCAAAACGAGGTTTACAGACAAACTAGACAGTTCAGTGCAGATAAGTGCAGAGTAATGACGACTTTGATGAGTCTTTATCACACATGCCTCTGTGTCAATGACTGCAAGAAATAACAAACACAAGAGGAAGGCTCCACTGACACTTGTGTACATCATTAATGAAGGATGAGAAATTGAAAACACAAATATCCCAATGCTAAGAGCAAGCACGAGGAGGCTGCCTTTGAGGAAACTCTGGGGAGTGCCGAGGTAGGAAATGCACTCCACAAAGCAGACATTTGAAATGTTCGCACGTCACCCCAAATATCAAACACTTTTGCATTAGAGTCATGCATGTCCAAGGCATTGCTCACTGGAGGATGGTGTCAGAGGCAGAGATTCATCACATTTAATGATGTCAGGATGAAGCTTCATATTTCACAGTTATGTGCCGTTGGACATTACTATACCCCGTGAGCCCTATACGCCCTAAATCATTTTTGTTAACTCATGCATTTTGCACATGGCATCTGGTAATCATTTCAAGCTGGTTCTATTGGTTTAACTGGTGCCCCCTGTAAACTTACTGACCCAAGTTAATTCAGTAAGTTGAACAGAAAAATTCACGTACAGGAACAGCGCCAGTTAAATCAATAGCAAATCACCTCTTCATACAAACTCTGCATGGATCAGAATTGAGGGAGAAGACGTCTTTGAAAACAGCAACACTGAGAGAGACCCCACCATAGGGGAGAGGGAGCCAGATGCAGGAGGCACACACCGCATGAAGCAAAGCTCAAATAACAGAAGCAGCCAGCCCCAGGGCTTACGGAGGCGTGCTGGGGCAGCGCGCCGAGCAGCATAGGTAACTTGGAAACTGCAACCCCTGCCCCAAGAAGGCAGCTGGTCCAGATGAGCTCCAGACATCCTTTCCAGCTTAAATTATTCAGTGAACAGACTGGAGAGGTCATACCTAGACAGGAGGCTCCTAAGGGGCAGATTTTTTTTCCTCTTATGCCTCTGTTTAATGCCAGTTTGGATCAGAGGACTTGGTAACTCCGTACTCCTCCAGCAATTCAGCACACTGAATGTCTTGCACTGCCTCCCACTTTTCACATTGTATATTCACCGTATGAATATTTTACAGTCTCTCCCCCCACTGAATCACAAAGCCCAGTCCAGGTTGGGCAAGTTGGAATCACAGTTTTTATTTGCATGCACAAATATGGAAAAGAGGTCTGCCAAGACACAGCCACTCCTAAGACCAAGCACTGCACCAGGCACAACTCTCCTCAGCATCCCACTGCTTTCCCACATTGTTCAGTTGTCTGCACTTTGAAAATCCCCAAAAGATGACACACACAGACGCCTGGACAGCAAATTTATGCCAAGTGACAATCGGGTGTTCTTAGTTTCGCAGCTCCTTCAGAAGCAAACCCAGGACCCAACAAGGGGTCCACAGATTAAAACCCACAGTTTTAGACTGAACGAACCCAGGGACGTTTCTGCACACTTACCGCTATTTCCACGTGAACCGAGGGACACAGGAAGCCTCAGAAAAAGGCAGCAAGGTTCACAGGATCCCGTGGGAGGGGACCCCAAAGCAGGGTGCAAGCACACTGGGGATGCTGCTGGCAAAGGGCGTGCAGCTCGCGGGCAGCATGGTGCACAGCATCCCAGAGTCCCGGCAGGGAAACTCCGTGGGTCTGAGGACAGCACAAAACCTGCAGGCCATTATCCTCTACAATAAAACTGCCATCCTTGGTTAACAGCGTTTCAAGAAGGAAAGAAAGCAGCCTCGGCATAAAACAGGATTAGCTGATTTTTGCAAATTATCTTCTCCCTGGTCTTATTGCTTAATGAACAGCAGACAACAAAACTCCCAGAGAGAGTGGTTGTAAGAGACGTTGGTACTTAGAGGAGGCTATCACTCCACCACCCGCACCGAGGAGCCGGCGTGCAGCACAGCACCCCAGGCTGTCCTGGGGGTTCCCTCCTCTGCTGGAAGAGGGAATTCTCCTAGGCCTGAATACTGCCTCGCTGGCCAGGGGGGAGGTCTCGAATTTTTAGAAGACAAGACTAGAATTCAAGACCATCTTGACAAATTGAAGAGATGATTCAATTAGCTCAGGCGAGAGCCCAGGGTTGTCCTCCACCAGGACAGCAGGAGCCACATGGACCAACAAACACCAGGATGGGTGGGAGCGCAGCAGAAAAAGCACCCGAGGCTGCTCATGGGGCAAGAACACGCAGGCACAAGTGGCGATGCTGAGTGCCATATATAAGACGGGAGAAAATTGTTCTGATCTGCATTGTCAAAGGGTGAAATATTAACTGAATACCAAATCCACTCTGTTGTGCCAGATGTTAAGGAGGATGCAAGAGAACTACAAGAAATCCAGAAGAAAGCTACAGGAATAGGGGCTGGTTTAGGAAATGAACCGTGGGGTTCATACTAGACTCCAGTTTGGCTGAAGTAAAGCCGTTTTGAAGTCTATTGACAGCATTCACCCCATCCTTTCTACAGCTTTCCCTCATGATGCAGTTTTAAACAAGGTTAAACAGATGCCTCTTTGCCCCAGATCAGCAACACATGCTTTTTCTTTCTCTAAACAACTCATCCCTAGCAGCTTTGGTTTTAATAGCCGTTGGGGGGGGGGGGTGGGGGGGGGGGGGTGGGTAATAGTGGGAAGATATTAACACTTCTCAAGTCTCACTCCTTGAATCAAAGCTACATGATGGGTCTCATGGTGTAAGGGATGGGAAATCCAGAAGCTAGAAACTCCAAAGTATCACTGCTGAGACCAGACTACCAAAAAACCTCATTATCTATTCACAGACCAGCCTGTGAGCAAGTCATCCACGAGTAGAGACCTACAAGAAATAATTCTGGTATTTAAGTTAACACAAGATACATGATGCAAAAGCAAAAGACAGTTGAAGTGAAAGAGTTGATTCCTGCTGCATCTCTTCCTTCCTCTCCTCCCTGGAAAAGCACAGCAAGGAGCAGGCTGGAGCACGTGTACTTCCACCTCCCGGGAACAGCCAGCACAATGCTTAACGGTTGTATTTGCTGACCGGTCTGCGGTAGCGTGTGACTCCTGGGACTAAGATGCTCATCTATCAGCCCAACTGTTGCCAGGCAGTCCCTGAGGATCACGTCATTGAGCGCGAGGAAGACACTGGAACACCCTGGCTGCGTTCCTGGATATCGCTCCTCTTGCAAAACCAGGCAGAAATGTCAAGATGTAAAAATCCGCCTCAATACAGCCAACACCTTGGGGTCTCAGAAATAAAAGGTTGTTATTAGAAAGCTGTCATGTGAGCCACAACAATGCAATGTTTGCGCTGTCTTTATACACTGGAAGTTGATTTCCAGGATTCTTCTTTTTTAACTCGTAGGACAGAAAAAAAAAAAAAAAAAAAAAAAAAAAACCACAACATTTTGGAGCTAAATTCTATATAGCTTCTCCAAAACCAAAAGGCTCATCCACACTGCTGGATGACCTGAACCAAAGAACCAGTCCTGGTCCTTGTGCTAAATGGTGCAGGCTGGTTTGCACACAGAGCCCAGACCAAGTGCTCCCTCCGCTCCCTGCCTCCAGGAACTCTCTGGTCCACTTCAGTCCAGGGACTGGGAACAAATAAAGATTCAGGGTGGGAACCAGGGTACCACCAGCCTTATGCAAAAGCAATACAAGGAAGAGTTAAAAAAAGTATCAAACCAACAGTACAGGAGCACTCACTGCTGTTTCACAGGACGGGAACGCACAGAAATCCATCAGTAAGCAAATGAGATGAGTACCAAAGGGAGCATCCAAAAGCCCAAAGTCAGCTACAGTGTTAACTCTCACATTTAGAAATATTATGCAATTTATTACATTGCAACAATCCCCCACCCCATAGCCACAAGGAAGAGGCCAGGCATGCTCTGCCGCATTGGTTTTACTGTCTTGCTGGTGGAAAAATGCTGTTACGTGAAAGTCTGGGGGTGGTTTTGAGTGCAATGCCAGTAGTTGTCTAAAGTAATTGGTACTTGTCATACAAATTTTATCTCAACAGCAACAGGCTAGCATTTACCAGAGACATACACCCCTGGAAATACACAAACACACAGGTACACAGTATGGTAAAGTGGTACCTGTTATCTGAGGTACCATGTACTCTCACTTACAAACATTAACATCTTGGTTACAACCCATTTGTCTTCCTTACTGCCCAGCTACACTGGACAAACAAAAAAAATGACCTCATGTTATGCTAATTTAATCAATATTTCATGCAAGGCAGATACAAGCTTAGATGGTCTGTCCATATGCAAATCAGAAATATACAGCAAAGTTCCCTTTAGCACACAGCCTGGCATTAGCAAGCCATTTCACAGGAAGGGAATTTTCAGTAAATTGCACATTTAATTTCCATGTTATGGGAAGTAGTTTCCCTTAGTTCTTCCAATAGTCACCTCCTGCTGTTAATGACCACAAGCAATGCAGTGACCCTTATAACGTCTGATTTCACAGCAAATATTTTAATTTCTGAAGGTGAAATGTGAGACGTACTCTCCTATAACACTTATCTTTATGGCTCTCTTAATTCTTTAGAATTTATTGTCTCCACTAAAAGCACACAGAACATAATTGAAATAGATTTTCCAAGATATATCTGGATTATTTTAACCTACCTTTCCTTGTTAGCCATTTATATTACCTTATTCTAACACAGGGAAAAAAGTATTTTCACACTAAAAGCTTCACCAGCACCTTTTTAAACGTAGGCGGGGGGGGGAAAGAAACCGGAAAAAAAAGGCTTTTTAAGAAAACATTGGTTCAGGCAGCAAAGATTTTCAGAAATCAGGACTTGAGGGAGGGCTTTACAGCCCCAACGTTTTCCCATTTCATCCAAATGGATCAGTCTCTCAAATAAAGGCATTAACACTTCCCTGAAATTATGTCTCAAAACAAAACATGCTATTGTAGAGATCCTAGAAAGGCATGAACATGACATTGTAATGAGAGTCTCCAGCACATGGAGAACAACAGTGGTCCAAGGCAGCCCTGCGGACAGGAAAACAGCGTTTTCCAAAAATCTTTCCTGCTTATAAGAGCCCCACTGTGCTCTGGGAGAGACTGCCACACTTCCAAGTTCGAGAGCCAAAGTGGACGAGCGCCCAGCAGAAAGGACAGAGGCAAATTTAAGCTTGCTGTTGGGTAGAAGGGGGACCAGAAAGGCCCTCCAGATCCCTCCACCCTCCTGTATTGCATCTGTTAGCCAGGGAGACACAGCACCATCAAGACTGGCTTTGCAGCCCACTAAACCTCTCTGTTTTCCATTGTTGTTTTATGTGGGGTTTTTTCCTCCAGAAAAAAAAAAAAATTGAGACAAAAAGAACAGTTTGAAGAATGAATGCTCTTTCCAGTGTTATCACTGCAGCAATAGGCACATATGGGAACTCAATGAGAGCTCAGTTCTGATTTATGTTTGATATTTCATTTAATTGAATTTTGCAAGAAAACTGTTTTCATTATTGAGAAATGGACCTCCCATCATGCAAAGAGGGGGGGAAATCAAATGCTTAAACTCTGCCTCATTTAGCAGTGACTCTTTTGGAATGAACAATAGCTTCATACATAAATTTGCTTGTTTGGCTGCCACAGATATGAATTGTCAGGGCATTTTAGAACAAAAGAAATGACACGTCAAAGTAAATCTATAGTTTAGCTAATCAAAATGCCATGTTTTAAATATGCAAGTTGTTTTACACCAAAAGAAGGCATTTATCAGAAGGCATATAAATTGACAGGAAATCCAAGATATAAGTGGGATGCAGACAAAATAAGGATTTTCAAGTACACGCAAGAAATTTATTTCCCTATGCACTTTATCAACTACCACCACCTCCCCCCCCAAAAAACCCCAACACATCAAAAAGTATATCCTCCGCCTCATTTAAGCAATGAAAACATTAAAGCCACCTAAAGCATTTTAGCTAACAAAGCTGGCTCAGCATTTTGCATCACTCAGAATGACAGAGTTGGTCACAACACTTTGTAAACAGCCCTTGCCAGACCGGCCAAGCTTCTTCCCTGTCTTTCCACTAAGTTTAATCCAGGTACTGGTTTTCAGCTTCCAGAGCTCAGAGTGGTACTGCTGATAGGGAATGGAAATGTTGGGTACAGCTGCAAAGCTTTAACTTACTTTCTGCAGCCAGTCTGGGGAGGAAGAGTGCAAAGGGATGCGTTTGGTGTCTCTAACATATATATATATATACACTCTTTACCTGTAAGCAGGTAAAGACATATAGATAACCTTCAAGGATACTTCAGCAGAAGCTTAGTTAGCTATAAAAAAAAAAAAAATAAAGGCATTGGTCACAAAATGCTCATTTTGTGAGTCCCCCGCAGGACTTCTGCTGCTTGCAGCCAGCCGCCTTGCACCCCCTTAGCACAGATTTCATCAAGCCCTGCTCGCCCCCAGACCTGTCTGCTCCTGCCAGCCTGTGCTGAAGATACTGTAAAACTTATCCCAGTGAAAACCTTATTATGCAGGCAGGACAGCTCACTGTGCTTAGCTGCTCACAACACAATGCCCGGTTGTGGAAGCTTAACATTATCTCTTAGAAGTTAAGCGCTGTATTGCCACAGTAGTTATTAGGTTGCAAATAAAACATTCCAAAGGGAGGCTTTTACATCACTTGGCCTGTCTCCTGCTTCTCCGTGCTTGGGGGGTTAAGTCCATTGCCAGAGTTTTGTCTCTGCAATACAAACATGTTTCAGAGCACGTAAAATCCCACTAAGCCCACAGAAGACGTCGGTCCAGTTGGGAATCTTACCACTGCCTGTGTTCTGCAGCCTACAAACCGGCAGATAAGCTTCCTGGAAAAACATCGGCTCTCTTCTAGTCTGCCACAGCATGGAAAGCTGCTACATCCTAGAGGCACAAAGAAAAAGCCACAAAAGGTCATACCCAGACTTTTGAAGAATTTGAGGAGCTGGGCTTCACAGTCCATTAACGAGCTGGGAACCTAACAGATTAACCAGAGTTCAAGAAAGTGCAGCTGGGGCCCATCTCCACAGAGAAAGGAGCAGCATTAACTAGCTGCAGTATTGTTTGCCATAAGGAAAGCATACCATGCTGTCAAGATATCACAATTATCACAATGTTCTTCTGCATCTGCCACTTTTAGCCCACCTTTCAGCAGGTCTCAAAATAGTCTCCGTACCAGGCTCCCGACTGACTCTTTATCCCACATGAAAAAAAGTATGAAAATAATTCAGTTTACCAACGTCCCCACATAAGCCAGGTTTTTGCATACCCTCCCAGGATTTCTGCTCCACAGCAGGTACAGCACCGATTCTAGGAGAAGGGGATTTGCACAAGCTGCAGTCCCCAGCCCAGGGGACCGGTGGATGTGCAAGAAAAGCTGCGGAACGAAGCTTCAGGAGAGACAGCAGCAGCCTACAGAAGAGACACTTTTTGTGAGGCTAAAAGATCAGGATGTTTTCTACAGGAGGCTTGTGCTTTAGGGTCACTGCCTTCTCGATTGAGCAACAGTAATTTATGGTAGTCTAAACTCACAGACAGCAAAGTGACTTCATGACCAGAAATGTCTTGCTGAATCTGCAGAAGAGCACGTGCTGTAGGATCAACGTGCTCGTCACCAGACGAACGCCAAGCTCTAACAGCAGCACTGCAAGCTGCTGCTGATTTCCTGAGAGATTGAACTCCTGCTGCGTTTCTAGTAAGTGGCTGGACTGGTAAACATTTAAGCTCAAGATTTAAACATCATCCTCTAAAAAAAAAACCCATAGATATTGCTACATTTAGTGCTGCTAGGCTATGATGTCAATTGGATTTGAAAATAAATGGTACTATCAGCTATGTGTACGCGTGTCTCCGATTACCCAAGAAGCTGTCCTTCAGCAAACTGACAAACCCAGCAATTCCAAATGACTAAACACTTTTTGATGCCTTCAAGTGACAGCTAAAAAGCGGCATCTAACACTTTGGGGCTTTACTTTAGATATAGCTGCAAGAAAAACCATTCATAAGATCTTTAACTGCAGCTCTGAAGCAAAGAACCTTTTAAATGTTTCTTCTCACCAATTTGAATAACCAATCCGGAGAAAACCATCTCTACAGCCTCTCCAGCAAGTGCTCAGGCAGATGGCATGCCTGCTCAGGAGGTAGCTTTTGTTTTCTGTACTTTGAAGAGAGGCACAGGACTGAGAAAAGCTCTCTTCTCTGCGTGACCAGAGCTCCCCTGCCCCAAACCCTGGTTTTCCAGCATCTAAACCAGGTACCTCTGCCTGCAGCATCATTTGTGCTAACAGAGTGATGAGCCCTGATCTGGTGTGGACAAAACAGTACTTCAGTCGTAATGTGAAAATGCAGGTTTCAAACACCTGCCATGTCTATGCTGCAGCATTTCATTATTTGCACCGGACACATGGCAAGAAGGGCACCATCACCACGTACGTTTCACTGGGGTTCTTCATCTCCCGCTTTAAATGACTACAAGTTCTCCATTAGTGGGAACTATACCATTTTTTAAATTTTGAACCTGTCTCCCATAGAAGTAGTTAAGTAACAAAGACACTGTTGTAAGTCGCTGCATAGCTATGATACAGTCACACTTCCTAGATTGGACTGGTATTTGGATAAAAGATTGCCACCTCCTAAAACAGTGAAGC
Source organism: Astur gentilis (assembly GCF_929443795.1). Taxonomy (NCBI): domain Eukaryota; kingdom Metazoa; phylum Chordata; class Aves; order Accipitriformes; family Accipitridae; genus Astur; species Astur gentilis. Next base: position 16,040,267 of record NC_064903.1, read on the forward strand.
AATGCTACGTTTGGAAACATTATTAGACTATTTAGTTCTTTATTAGTAGAGCCACTGAGATTTATAGCCTACAGAAAAGGGTTGTTCAATCAACAAGGAGCAACTGAAGTGAAAAAGCATTAATGTTACCACTGAGGCAATTATTGTAACATGATCGCAATTCCTATGCATCTTTAATTTTTTGCCAACACAACAGATTCTCCAAGACATGGATCCCTGTTTCATTAAGATAATATGATTTGTAATAATAATATGAGGTGGGTGAAACAGAATCCAGTCTCTTAACACTTGAGCATTGCTTTCCCTCAGGGGATATCAGTATACAAAATGGGGTTTCCGGCAAAGTGCTTGTAATCTCAGAAGCCAGCGCACCTATTAAACACTTAGTAGGGCTCCAGCAGAAAGACAATACCAGAGCAACAGTCTCAAGCGAGATAAAAATCTCAGTCCCACTCTCAGGAGCAGAATGCTGGTTTAGTTCCATTTGACATCTTATCTACCTGGAAACCCAAACAGGCAAGAAAATGTCATCGCCCTCTGAGGAACAGAGAAGCGATTCTCCGATCCCATGCAGTTCCAGCAATGCAATCTTGGGCAGGTTACCAGTCTGTCATGGGGAAACCGACTCCCTGGAGCCAGTTCTCCTGCCTCATGTCTCTGGTCCAAGGGTGATGCTTTCCTTTGGCAGTCTTGAAATGCAGACCCAAAAGGATGGGAATGCCTTGATCTGAGAAACAAATCTGAATTACTTCTCAAAATTTTGTTGGGTATTTTTTTCTTCTTCTCCTTTTTGGGGGAAGGAGGGGAGCGGGCACCAAGAAAACAAGCTGTTCTAACTCGAACACAAAAAGAGGAAGATGAAGGAGATATCTATTAACGGAAAAAAGTCTACTGCACTGTAGTCATTACATTACTGAAAGATCAGATCCTATCAGGACACCGGTTATCTCCATTCATTTCCTAATGAAAGCTTATCTGAGGACTGTGGAAGAGCTGGTCACAGACCCTAGTCCTACCATAGCACTGTGTTTTTGACAAACTTTAAAACTTATAGGATTCTTCACTTAATGATTCACCGGGTTGTAGAAGGGACCCAGTCTTGTCAGGAAAGACAGACACCAGTTGCAGCAGAGAGGGATGCTTGTGCCATGTACAGGCAGAGCGAGAGTGCAAGGGTGCAAGCCACACAGTAAGTCTGAATTTCAGAGCAATATAAAAGAGAAGGGGAAAATGACCCCCTTTCAGGATCAGTGCTGAGTTCTGGATGGAGATATTCACAGAGGGGAGAAAAAAATACTCTCAAAGCACAATTTGCTTAAGACATTAGAGTGAACCTATCGTTTTTCTCGCATCAGGGAAGCAGCAGAGCCCCTGCTGCAGCACCTGCCCCACCAAATACCGTCCTGTCCCATGCCTCTTCAGGTCCCCTCTTTGACAGCCAGACTTTTGCCACATGCAGACCTCTAACATGCTGCTGTTCTTGTACGAAGCCACATGCTCCCCTTAAAACTCGAGCCAACGTCCTGGGAACCTGCTTTGGCTCTCAGAGTGAAACGACAGTCAGAGGGATGACATTTCTGTGCAACCCTCTGACTGCGGAGGTATCGTATCATTCACGCCCGTTGCCAGAGGGTATCATGCAATAAAGCAAGAAGAAGGGAAAGTGAGAAGCGTGCACAAAGCTCAGCCCTTCCCACGAAAACCCTCCATTGGATGCCCCGTGGAAAACCCCAGCTCTGTTCGTGAACCAGGCACCCAGGCAAGGACAGCCCTACAGCCCTCCTCCGTCACGTTAGCTGGAAGACGACAGCTTGGGCTTATGAAAAATGGAAGCTGTGACATTTGGTTTTTTGCTGAAACAGATGTTTTTAGCCAAGAGGCATTTTTCTGTCCAGCTCTCAATTTGATTTTTTCCTGGATTCTCTACACAGTGCCACTGTTGCTGTGTATACATTGAAAATATTTACAAAGGCACCAAAATTAACTCTGGGTAGGACTTTGGTGAGCAGGGGAGGGAGACCGAAAGAAAGCAATTCTACATATGGAGAAGCAGCTGTCTCCTTTCACTGCCATCAAAGAAACAGAGCAACTGGAGGACCAGCTCTGAAGTCAAATAAGATGAATGGCAACTACAGCAAGGGCCATAAAAACACCAATAAAAAGTAAGCTGCCATAAGGGAAATACCCAGCTCAACACCTCTCCAGAAAGGTAAGCATAATAAACTCACTTCTACCATGGACATCAGTTTATTTTTTCAGGTGCAACCTAAATACAAAACCAGGGAGAGATGCCGGAGAAGCGGCACCCAAATTAAATTCCATCTGCTATGTAAATAATCTTGCTTGTTGATGGAATTAGTTGCACAATTTAGATCAACATAATCTGACCTTGAATGAAATTAACAACCAAAAGCCAGTGTTCCGCCTTCCCTGGGGGCTGCAGCAGTTTCTCTGCAAACACCTCAGACCCTCAGAGAAGCGATTCCTTCTGCGCCTGTCTTGGCACCTGTCAGAGACCATGTTTTATTTTACTTTGCACCAATGCAAAGAGGTTCTAAATATTCTGCAATTAAAACAATCACAAAACATGAAAGTGCTTATAAGGCATTTCCATGTTCTCCTTGTCTGGCAAGTGAGTGGCTAATTTACAAGCCAGCAGTCAATACAGAACAATTGCTTACCTCATTTTACAGGAAAGCAAAAAAAGTGCTACCAAAAAAAAAAAAAAAAAAAAAAAAAAAAAAAAAGACTTGCAGTACAGAATACTATGCAAAATTGCTTTTTTCAACATGGCAATCAGAAGTGTATGTTCATCACTGACCTGTCAAGGAGAGATGCCTGTTTAGCTTTCAGATAAGCACCCAAGCGCTGGGAGCTGCTAAGCAAATAGCCAGAGACCACCCCAAAGTTTCCACCACTCCAAAGCAGCAACCAGCATACCCCTACAGCTGACAACCAGCCTCTCCTCCCAGCATCTGCAACTGTGCACTTACTTGTGTCAACACAAAGCAGGATCCCACAGGCTCCATGCACCCTAAACATTAAAGGAAAGATAATCCTTGCAGTTAATGTTTATCTAGGCCAGCACAGTTACAACTCTCAAAGGAAGACTCCGGCTTGAAATGTGAAATGTTATTGCCTGCGGAGGGTGGACGGCAAATGCTTCGCTCCATTTGGATGTAAACCTTACTAAAATGGAAAGAGAATAGCAAAAAGCTGTCCCATGCACCCAGGGACACCTCTGCAGTTTTCCTGAAAGAAGGAACCAAAGTGAAAGCAGAAGACAGCATCAGCGTCTGACCTTACAGCTACCAATTATATCTGCCTGAGACTCTGCTTAGGATGCAACAGCAGATGGTATTTCTCTTTCCTTAAAGAAAACATCCACGCTTTAGGGAACTGTATGCAAAAATACTGTATCAGGAAGGGCAAACCTAGCCTTGTGAGAGACAGGGAACTGCCTTTCAAGTCAGCATTTTCAAGTTTGAAGAATCTGCCACTTTTCTGTACAAGGAAACCTCAAAACTGCCTCCTTACTACTCGCGACACCACGCTCTTCACCACTCGTTCCAGTGGCCTGCAACTCAACCATCTCAGCACAAGCCTGGGTAGTGCCCCAGGGCAGCCACAAATACACATAAAATGTCCCGATGCAGTGAAACACCAGCAGCAGCAGATGGATGACTGAGGTCTACCACACTGCTCTGGAAAAACAAAGAGCTCCCAGTTTCAGCTACGCCTCGTTCCCCTACCACGTCCACCAGAGGTACCTGCACAGGGTCTTCCCCTCCAGCTGGCCCAAGGGGACACAACAGACCAACCCTGTCCTCGTCTCTGACCAAAAACCAGCCCCACAGCTGCTCTCGCCCGGTCCTGAGGCTCCCCAGCAGCCCATTTTGGAGACCCCAGTCCCCGCTGCAGCGTTTTGTGCTTTCTGTCTGGACTGCTGCTAGGCAGAGGGTTTTGGCAAGCCCCCAACTCAGCCCTATGCCTCCACCGCTTGTTCTTCTCCCCCCAAAAGTGCAGTTGGCCATGTGCTGCTCTCAAGTGAAACCCTCTCTTGAAAGAGTCTTGGACCAGCCCTCACGCAGCTGGATGCTCTCTACTGCTGGGCTGCATGAGACAGCTGGAAAATCCACGCTTTTCACGTCTTTGGCCAGCCCCTCTCGGTTACACATAGCCAGTTTGGCAGCCCCACGTACAAGCAACACCGGGCAGTTTAAGTGCACTGACCTACCTGGATTTCCAGCCCCCCGCTAGTGCCAACCAGCTCCTGTTTACTGAGCTGGTCCTTTAATCTCATCGAATTCTCCATCGACGCTGCACTTCCTAACACCCCTCAATCTGCTACACCGCCTTGCTTGTTAAATTGCTATTAAGTGATTAAAACAAGACTCTTGCCTACTCCCCAGGCACCACATCAAAGATGCGTTAAACTGCTTTTTAAAATTTTAATTATTTAGCTATTGCAATCATATTACACAGCCCTTATCGTAATAGTTCATTAACCTTTGGTTTTAACTAATTAGCAGGCCTCTGCAACAGTAATAACATTATGTTTGAGTTTGTGAAGTTTGGTAAATAGCATGAAGGAGGACGCAGCGCTGCCCCGTAGCTGCACACGATGACAGAAGAAGGGACGGGTTGGTCCAAGATGCCTTGCTATTGAAGTTATGCAGAAGGACTACGCAGCTGGCAGCAGAGCAGTCAACGCGACTGCAGAAAGACGCTCCCAGCCCCCTGCCAAAGGGCACTCAGACCGTACCTCTAGCAGAGGTCAGAAGCCAGGACGTGTCTCCTCACTGCTGGCAGGGCTGGGCGAGCCACCAGCTGCGCGCTGCATAAAGCTGTGGACCACATCCTCAACTGGAGAGGTCAGGGCACGTCGTACAAAACCAGCGACACCACAGCACACGTCTGCCAGGCAGCAAACGCTTCAGCTCTGTGGCTGAAGGAACAGACCTTTGGCTATGAAGACGCTCCAGCAAGAGCAAAGCACGCTCCCCATAACAGGATGAAAGCTGCCTACGAAAGCAACCTGGTTAGGAGCAAGACCAGTGCTGCACAAATAAATGCACACTTCCATTTTTTGCAGCTGTAGTGACTAACCACATCTCAATCAAGCTAGTCCAAACCTCCTTCATTCAGAGGACTTTTCAGCAGAACAGCTGTCATCGGCAAAGCTGCTACAAATGTTCAGTTGCACCTATATGTGCTATTAATATGCACGGTGTTGGTTGGCCAGCAAGTATTACAGTCCCTATTACTATACCCTACTATAGTCAATGAACAGCTGTCATCTCTAAGCAAGTTAAGAGAGACCATGGTATTACAGGAGGCAGAGAAAGCAAAACCTACAGACTGACTCATGCAGCAGCAAACACTGAAAAAAGAAGTCAGACGGCTGGAAACAGATGTAGTCGCCAACTATTGCCCTTTACCTCTTACAGCCGGACAACAGACACCTCACAAAGGCACATGCTTTAAGGTCCTGGGTAGGAAACCATTCCCGCACGGCATCCTCTGCATGCTTTTAGACTACAGAAAAACATACACAATGAAATAAGGAAACAGATGGACACTTCTATGCAGTGTTGCATTACAGTAAAGGAGAATTCAGCCCAATAGAACAGCCACTCCTATGCTACAGGGGTTTAAAAGCTTATTAAAAACCTGACATAATACTCTGCAAGACAGTACCATAATGCATAAAAAAAATACGATTACGTAGTAAGGACAAGGCAACTGTATTTTGAAGGAGCAACTATGACTTAGCCTAAAATGTCAGTACTGGTAGGAAAATAAACAAACCAGGGACACTTCATTTTATGCCATTAAGCATTTCGAAGTATCTGGGTGACACCACTGCACTAAGTAACAGACTACTCACTTTCCCATATAATTTGTTTATTAGGCAGCTGAAAACATTAGAAAGACAAAAGGGATTTTTTATATTCTGATCATTTACATTTTATCTATATTAACAATCAAAAGCATCATAAGCGGTGAAGGAACCGTTGTCAGATATCACTTTAATGACATGCATCCTTTTAAGTGTATCCAGTGTTCCCCATATCATTAGAAGCAGGGGAAAAATTAATAGAATACTAATGGCCAAGCAAACTCTGCATACAACAACTATTCCTTTTTTCCGTTCATGTTATCAGCCCATATTCTAGCTCCATTTCTTCTTTAAGACCATTTGAAGAAATAAAATAGAACTTTGAACATACTGGCTCACTAAATTTTCTCCCATGCTCCACTGCACCTGAAGGGCTACCAGAAACATGGGCAAAGCTACTTATTTCTATGCCTTCAGGTTCTTCCTTCCCACCTTTTTTTGTTGTGATGCTGAGACCACAGCTCTTCACGTGCTCATCATTACACCCATTTCTTCGCATCCCCTTTTTGTCCACACTCAACTGCTGTCACCTGGTTTACACCTGGATTGCAAGCCCCAGAGAGAAGCACGATCAGACACAAGGGCACCACTGCCCCTTACAGGGCCTGGGTACAAACACTTGTTGTGTGTATTTATAAGCCAACGCTACATCATTGTCATTCAGGTGGACAAGTTGCCCCTAATCCTAGACTTCAGGAAGAACCTACATCATCGTTTCCTTATTCCTAAATTGAGGGTCCCTGATGATCCCTTCCTTTCAAAGGACAAAAAGAAAATCAACATTGAAAAGGTCAGAAAGGATCAACAGGACAGCCCTTTGGTATTTTGCCTCCCCTTGCACTTTTTACTAGACCTCTAACTCTTAAGAAGTGCACACATGCACAAAACCTGGCTGGTTTTCCCCACCTGTACCTCCACACCCTCCCCAGAGCAGCAGGCAAGGAGCAGTATGTGCTTTGCTGTACGAAGCGGATCTCTGCATCGAGAGGAGTGGGGGAACAGAGGACACCACTGAAGAACAGAGAAAGTATCATCTGTTAACTGTAATTAGAGGAAAAACTGATTTATGAAGCAGATAAACTTGGATGGGTAAATTAGCTCTATACAGTAAGTGCGCAGAAGGTAACACCTTCTGAAGAGTTTACATTGTTCCCTGATAATCAATGCTTAATTAAATCTTTTTCCCTTAATGCAGATTTTCTCTCTCTAATGTTACTGCTGTCCTTTCACCATCTCACCCTTTCCCCCTAACGCTAGTGGCTTTGTCCTCTGACAAAAGCCCACCGCAAAGGGGAAAGTGCCAACATAATTAATTTTTCAGTAAAAGCCAAGTTGTTGTTTTCTCTGAAACATTTTACACTTCAGAAAACATCAGAAATGTCAGAGTCCATAAGCAGAAACAAAATCAGAGATCTGCTTCCCTATTAATACTGCATGACCTCCTCAACCATCTCGCTCTGGGAGAGGGAGACAGGGTGCTCTACGGGGAGCAGAGGAGACGGCAACCATGGCCGAGGAGGGGAGGGGAGCCAGGGAGCTAAATATTAAGCCACCGGCAGGTTAGAAAAGCAAACAAATTTAAAATACAGGGAGCATGGAACCAAGTACCTCTGCCTTGGGAGCGGGTGGAAAAGTTGGATGCTCTTCTGGAGAAGTGGCATGCAAAGCCCAGAGGAGAGCTCAGTCCCCACTCAGTCTTAAATTCCTTCTCCAAAACTTCTGCATGCAGAGGCGGTAACTCAAAATTATAATTTTCTATAGAGAGGATGGAAGAAAAGTGCTATACTGACCCTACTTGTCTCTCAGAGGGATCTCTCAAGCTTCCCTTCAGCGCATCACCCAAGACAAGGCAGGGGTTCATCTTCAGAAATAACACGTAGGAGTCCTGTCTTCTGTCCCCTTTCACCCTTGAGCTTAGCTGCCACTGTTTTACTGTGACCTCAGCACCAGTACATGCACAAACACTCCTCCTGGAGCCTTCAAATATATCACAGTGAGTTATGTGCACTTTCAGACCTCTACAAAAACAAGAGGAGATATATCTCCGCTTCCTCAGGACAGCCTTGGCAGAAAGGCTCAGACACAACAGGCATTGGCCATGGAAGGTATCGACCCCACTTCCACAAGAGTTTTACAGCCCTAAAGATCTAAGGGCTCAGGTCACCCCCCCACTCATCATTTTGTGTAGCTAACAGCTGGGTTTAGTACCAAAACCTGGTATTAACAGGGCAGATTAGCTCCAACCCAGAGTAATTAAAAAACATAGTTTTGGTACAACTTAAAAATGAAGCTTTGCTCCAGTTTGCTGGTGGCCTTTCCACTTTTTATTGCCCCATGAACCATGATCAGCAACGTCACTCAGAATTGAGCGGCACTTCATCCACAAAAGGGTGACATCAAGCTCCACTGGGGCTACTGCAGCATCTTCTCTGCAGCTCCTGCCACCCAAAACAGGCTCAACTCTTGTTACAGATAAAATTGCATCTTTTGTTTCTTCTCTTGTTCCATGTCTCCTCCTCTCCTCTGAGCACAGTAAGGAACTCTGAACATTTTCTAGCACATTCATAATGTTTAGAGTCAAGTCCTTGTACAGGTGATCATCTGTCAGCCCATAAACTAAGCTCTCTTGCTGGATTAGTCCCCAAAGAATTTAAAAAATGGCATTGAAATGCCTTCCATGCAAGAATATCCACACACGCTTTAATTTGCTTACACTGACTCCTGCAGCATTGCAAACATGAATAAAAAAGGCGTAGCCATTTACAGGATCAGAACAAAAATTTTCATTATGAATGCATCAGTGAATCAGGAATAAACTCAAACTTATGAAAGATTTGTTTACGGACAAGATTTGTTTTGTTCATATATTACACAGAGTGATTACAGGAAGAGTAGAACAGCAGCATGTACACCTGAGAAGGTTTGCATGACCACAGCAGGTATTACTCACACAGCTCTAGCTGTTAGGGGACGACATATTCCTAACATCGTACACAGAGGATAAGAAACCCTCTCACATTCTGCAAACTCACTTTAACTACAGCTTTTGAGTTCCTTCCAAATCTCTGAATGAATGATCACACTTCAGAACAGCACAATAGCTTTCTGCAACAGACATTTAGATTAAATATTACAACTGATTATAGGCAGAGCTGGTAGCCCTGCATATTACAGTTGCCTAATGCTTCTGATCTTTAGACCCTATTCCTACTTACCTATAATTTTGCCAAGCTCTAACCATCTGGACTGCAACTTCGCATGCCTTTTGTCTGCCTCAGGCAAATTTTAATTTCAGCCAAAATGGTTCAACTGCTTCTGAGAACAAGGCAGAAGAGAAAGATTTATCTTTTTCTTTTTTTTTTTTTTTGCCTACAGTAAAAAAATCCTGCTGACCTTTTCTTTAATTAGCTGAAGCATTTCCCAGACTTTGAAACAGAACTAGACTTTTGACAGGATTTTGTGAAAGTCTGTATAAACATGAACTTTTTTGTCACCGTCCAGGGGTGCAGTTGAGTTTGGTTTTTTTTGCTGTATCTGCAAGAATGTACCCAGATCCAACTCACTTGTGCTTTCAGGGGAGGGTGAGAGAATAGGAGTTGAAATTTTTTTGGTTTTTAACCTTGAAACCTCCTGTTTTTTAAAAGAGAGCCCAGGTTTTGGTGAATTATTGCTCCTTTTTATTAACTTAAAGGCAAAGCTGAAGTACTTGGAAGTTGGACACTGCCCCTCCAGCTCCTTGCCTTGCCAGCTCCAAAAGTCGAAAGGTATGGAGTATACAAAGCCAGCATTAACCAAAGAGGCTGTACCCAAACCCAAGGCCTACATCTTCAATATATATTGCTGTGCTGCAGTGAACACAATCAAAAAAGGTCTTAATTAGGCTCCTTCGGAACTTCAGTTTTTCTATCTGTGGAAGAAACATGCCACTACTCATCGCTGAGCATCATGAAACAGCATGAAAATAAAGTATTTGCATGCAATTGAAAATCTTAAGAATTCTGTCCTTAAGTGTCATTTGAAAGCATTAAGAACAAGGCATCAAACAACAAGGAGAAAGAAAATGGCTCATTAAGGGACATCCATTCAGTGCCATTACACAAGGGAAGAAGCTTGTGGAAAAATACACGATGCAATAATTAAAGGCTGTATTCTAATGCGCAGGACACAATAAACGAAACTAAGGTTGCAGAGATTGCCTGGTTTGTGCATAACCTTCATAAACTTCTCACCCTCAATGTTCTTATGACATAGTTTTCTGAATGTAATTTTGTGATCTAGCCATTGGTGTGAGACAAATCCAGGAGAATCAATGTGCATCTAAAGAGGTTACTTTCTCCTAGCGCTGTATCTTCAAGATGCATTTCAGGATCCAATATTTACTTACTAGTGAGTCTAATTATTTTTCATGCTTATGTCACAGTGAAGCATCACAAGCTAGAGCAATAAATGGTTTTCAACTTCTCACCAGTTCAAAGACTGCCTTCTCATTTGATGTGGAGCATTTGCTTTTATTTAATACTAGTAATGCAGTGCACTTTACAGGGCATCTCCAAGGTAAAAATCTATGCAACCTGTAAAAAAAAAATAGCATTATACTGTCCATTAGTTCAAGAAGTAGATTCTGAACCACATCCCTGAAAAAATGAACCGTTTCCCCAAATGTCAAATGCACTGTTTATTCTTCACTGGCAGCAAAATGTGACGTATGGGGTTACTAATATCATTTCCAGGCCGTTATCTAAACAAACAGCCTATGAACAAAGCAAGAGGGGAAAAAGCAGCTTATCACCTCCGGCTTTAAAGCTGCTGCGAATTCCAACACGCAAGTGCCATCTCTCAGCAAACACTGATGAGAAGAGCTACTCTGTATGGAAACATACCTTTAATCTTTCTTCAGAAATCACAAAGCTCCTTCCCAAGGACAACAAAGGCTACATCAGCGTAAGCGGTCTTCAAGGCAGACCTTGCCCCCCTTTTCAACACTACCCATTTAAATGCAGGCACTTCCTTCATTTATTACAACGCTGCATCACACAATTGCGGTACGCGTGTGACCTCCTGGTCACTGCAATGACCGCCTTCCCCTCTGTGCCAGCCGACAGACGATGGATACACCTCAGCCCCATCATAGGTCCCATCCCGGACCCAGCACAGCAACCCAGCACAGCTGGGCAGATGTGAACCCAGAGCAAACCAGAAGCGGTGCTGGGCTGTTATATATGCCCCGAACACCCGTAAAGCCTCCCAGTGTTCAGCCCCCAGCGCATCCCACAGCAACACCCTACCAGCCCAGGGGCCAGCCGTCCTCCTCCTGTCGTCCCCCTGGTCTCTACAGAGGGTGAAGACCAACGCACAGCTCACCACGCAGCCACGCCATCCTCCTGCAGGACCACAGGCAAGAGTGACCATCCCTTCTCCTTGTCTCACCAAAAACCAGCTCGCTGCCTAATCCTGGGACAGCCACGGGTCAGTCTCACACACACATCTTGCTCATGTGCACCCGGGGCAGCGCTTTTGCAGAGCATGCAAGAAGCACGCTGCACGCAGCCTGACGGTCAAACGTTCTCCTCCTCCGAGCAGCGCATACAGCTCTTCTGCAAAGAGAGGGAGGACCACCATTTACCACCCTCCACAAGAGGTTGAGCAGAAGACCACCATCCAGTGCCAGGCTCTTGCTATTCCCTCAGCCAAAAAAAAAAAGAAATAGTATGCATTTTCAACATTTCTTACTGATGCACTAACAGCAGGAGCCAACTCCTTACAGGAAACATTTCAGTCATAAGTAATGCTGTGCAAGAGATTCAGCATTCTCCTGGTCATTTTTCTCTTTAGACAAGACTTTAATTTATTTTTTTTTAATGTCTTTGCTACACAAGAGGGGGCTTAGCTGCAGAACCATTCACCAGCTGTGCATCCTAGCCCAACTTCTACCCAGCTGAGGGGGGCAATGCATTACACCACACATGAAAATCCTTCTCGGGCCATCTCAAAGACCTCCATCCAGCTCTCAGTAAGTACATAATAATTCCCAAAGGTTTCATAAGAAGGTTGATCACGGCTGTGCAGCTGGACATCAGAGACCAAGCACTCCCCTGACAAACGACGGCATAAATAACAATCTTAAAAGCCTCGTCCAGAGGGAAGCTGTGCACCTAAATTAGCCAGTGAAGATTTCTCGAGTACAAATGGTAGCTCTCACCCTGCCGTGATCTGTGCTGACATACTCAGCTGAAGGACCAGGGATACTATTTTCTTCCATTTAAAGAACTATTTGGAATTTATGAGCCAATATTTAAGAACAGTTGATAGCCCGCTTACATGGGAGACTCAAGCAGATTGAAATAATTTTGTAATTAAAAGGCCGTAAAAGCATGTGTGTCATTTCAATATAATTCCTCGGAAAATCAGTAGCAATTTGATTTTATTTTTTTAATGAGATGATTCAAAAGAATGCATTGATCTGATTAGCCTTCACATTCTTTCCTCCCTTTTTACTGTAAGCCAATCTCCTTACATGGATTACCAGACCAATTTAATTTCCTTTTCCTAAAAAAAGGAACATCATTTTTCACTGCAATCATAGTAAGAATTTGACCAATACAAATATGCTGCATTACTGCAATCTGTTACTCGCCAATTTCCTTCAAAAAGAGTGAATTCCAAAGCTGTGAGCTGTAATCCTAGAGGCAGCCTTACTGTTCTCTACTGCTTTTAAAATTGCTTCTTCATGCCACTCAATCATAGGTTTTCTGACTTGAAGATGACAAATTTGGGAAGAGCTAATCAGCAACAGAATTTGTTTACAATTGATCTACACTGCTGTTTGTTTTGCCTTGTCTCAGAAGGTTGGTTTTTTTAATCTCCACTTTCTAACCAACAGGTTTATGTGATTTATTTTTTTTTTCCCAAGCACACATTCAAGCATTATTTTTTTTTTCCCAGTTAAGGTTTGGGGGTTTTTTTAAATATTAGCAGATTAACTATGCAGTGCTTCCTACATTTCATCTGTCATAGAAGATGCATTGATTCCTAGATGCATTGCTTCATGGAAATGCATTTACTTTCACACATGAGAGTTTTCACTCATCTCCTGTGCAGCACTAACTGCCACATGCAAACCCAGTTGTCTGAGACTGACCCACCAGCATTACATGGGATAAATGGGCCCAATCCAGCATCACACCAAAACCGTGCAAAGAAAGCCAGCTGGCGCGCACACTGCAGCAATTACAGATTCAACCAATTACCAATCTACCCACTGCTAAATCCAGCATTGAAAGTTATTTAGCTCATTGCATAAATACACCCTGAAGTATTTTCCAGTGCCTTTTCAGCATAGGAGCTGAGCATGTCAAGGTATCACCATCCCACCAACGTCACTTCCAAGCACTATAGCAGTAGCAGAGGGGAGGGTGGAAAAAACAAGTCATTTCCTCACTTTGGTCATCAATTTCTATTTTGCAGCAGTTTTGAACTAGTCTACCATGCAAAGCAGAGGTGAAAACATTCTCGCGCATGCTGCAACCAACTCCTTAATTCACCGTGGGCCAACCAGAAATGATTTTTACTCCAGCCCTCTACCCATGCAAGACCGGCAGAAGCACACAGGTTGCACGGGAGCAGCGATCAGCTGCAGCATCATTGAAGCTTTTGGATCAAGATTAAGAGCAAAAATATTTTCCCTTTGTGAGAAGAAAAACCTGTTAGGCCAATGTTTATCAGAAAGCCAGAAGGGTTTAATATTCTTATCGGATTTTTTTTAAAAAAAGGCCCACCACAAAGAAGGCAATAGATCCAGAGTGACTATTGCATTGCTATTTTCAGCTGGGGAGAGCATTGGCAGCCCTGGGCACTGGTGACAAAAATGCCATCCCTTTTCAAACATTAATAAGAGTTGGGGCACTTTCCAATCACCCGGTGGGATCCGTCTCTGAGATGCTCTTGCGTTACATCCCTCTGCAGGCGATGTGTGAGAGCTTTAATTCCAAACGCAAAGCTTCTCATACACCCGCGTGACTCCCATACCCAGGACCTCACGGCCCATACTGATGTTTCATCCCAAAAAGTGCTCCAGCTGGCGATACCACGGAGGGACGGCTGGAGGGTACAGCCAGGGTGTCACGTTGTTTTAGCCAAGCCTCCCAGGTGGTAAATTGTAGCTTTCAAACTCCGCGTAGCCCAACCCAGGTACATGCAAGGGAGATGGCAGAGGCCATCCTATCGCTTCGGCTCTGTTGCAAGACCTTAACCAGCATCCAGCGTGCCCTAGCTGCTGGTCACCAGCCTGTTCCCACCACCGTGCAATGCCACACTCACCCCTTCACTTCGCGGTGGGACCCAGCCCTGCTGCGAGGGAAAGCAGGAGGTTTAAGGGTGTCCTGGAAGCCACAGCAAGAGCTTTGGTCAACCTTTGGGAAGCACCAGGTCACCCACAGACTGCAGCCGAGCCCCCACCAACCCCAGAAATTCAGCCGTGCCAAAACCTCCTGGGTTCCCAGCAGCTCGTGTAATCAAGTTTACAGAAAGAGGACCTGCAGTGCGCCTTTAGCAACCTAAAAGTGAGGCATTTCTTCCCCATTAGGCAAGTCTTCTCCCACACGTGCACACCCTCGGGGCTTTCTCCCTGTCAGAGCTTTTCCAGTGCTGTTGATGTCAGGCAAGTTACCCTTTGATGCAAGGAGGCTTCCCTTCACCCCTCAGCTGACTTGGGTGGAGAAACTGCATCACAGACCCATCAAACCAGCTACGTGTCAAAAACAGGGCTGGAGACTCTTCCAGCAACTCCAAAACTCAGCATATTTGCAGGGAACAGGACATGGGTCCTCTCTTGCTGTGCTGAGAGATGGCTACTATGCAACAACATGACCATCTTCCAACACCTACAGAGCTCCCGAAGCCGAGATTTCATTTTAAGAGGAAGACGCGATGTTTTAAACACAGCTCAGTTCACTACTCTTGTAAATAAACACTATGTCAGCACTCACCCTTGCTACCTGAACCCATAAAGGCCCTTCAGAGAAAAGCAGACCTCTCGGCACACTCTGCTTGGTAGAGCAAAGGACCACCACAGGGACACGACCCCTCTGAGGTGCGCCAAGTACCCACCGACAACCCGTAAAGCAACAGAAGATCCAAGAAGCTGCCAAAACTAAACCTACCTCAAAGGAACAGCGTCCACGCAGCAAGCAACGAGGCCACCCTAAAGCAACGTCCGACACGGCAAGCAACGAGGTCACCCCAGAGCAACGGTGCTGCACCTTGCAGTACAGACACCTCCGTTCTGAGGGCTGCAGGTAGACCCAGCACCAGGCACAGCATCCCAGTGTAGCTGGATGAAAGGGGTTTTCCAGGTGACATCTCCCCCAGGCACATCAGTCCGAACTGGACGCAGTCCAGCCTGCATCCCCCTTCACAGCAGCAGGAGGAAAACCTAAACCCAAATATTTAGATACTGCTGCCACAGAAACAAAACACAAGGAAGATCCCACATCCCTCAGCATCTCTCCACTATCCGTCCTGGACACATCTGCTTTATTTTCTAACGAGCAGTCCGCACTATGAGTCTGCCATGTTCGCTTCTTTGCTGCTCTTGAGATCGGAAAGAATGCGGAAAGGCATGTCTCTTCTGGGCTGAAGGAATAAAGCTAATTTCAAACTACTGCAGCCGAGCAGCGAAAAATTAGACCAAGACACTCCTATGATTTTAGAACATTTTAAGGATAAAGCCCAAAGCTTGAAGACTGGATTGTCGGTGCCTCCGGTGTGTCCAAAAGTTACACAGGCTTCTACGTACCAGATAACCCAAGAGGGACTGCCAGCTCTACACACTCATGTAGAAAGCTCTCATCTGCCCTCACTATTTGAGTGGTGTTTTTCACAGATTAATATACTTTCACAGTAAAATGAAAGATTATAAATCGCTAAAATTGATTTCACATCAGTCGTGAAGTCAGAGTGAGTAACACACCTGAGGTGACCCAGTCTGCTCAAGGGAATGTGAAACCACAGCGTATTGACAGTTTAATTGGCTCAGCAAGAGTTCATTTCCCTCAGATGAAAGGCGCCATTGGCCATTTTATCGCTATATCTTATTGCTGCTTTAAAAGTAAAGTAGATGACAATCTAGCAAAATGTTTTCTTTACAGAGACAGTCCCTGACTTTATTGCTGGGCACTGGCTTCTTCCCCCCTTTCCTCCCCAGCCAATGCAAACCAGCTTGTTTGCATCTTAAACACTTTACACGATGAGAATGCCTCTATTTATCCTTTCAGGCCAAGAGATGGAAGATGCCGCCATGCCCGTTTCTGTACCGGAATTACAAAGGAAAAACAAAAAAAAAAAAATTCAATGGCACCAAGCAGTTCTATAAATACCACATTCAAGGGTAACATGACATTTATATCATCCTACTGCAAGCTAGAAAGATGTAATTTGACTGCTTTATAGCATTAGGAGGCATTTTAAGAATGTTAGTACTTGAACTATCAAAAGATGATAACTTGCAGCTCAAAAGGTAATTACAGAAAACAGCCCACTTGAAGTGGAAGACTCGAAGGAACACGGGAGCCCTCGCTCCCTGGTTATCTCACAATTCCCGCTCCGACAGGGAACGCAGAGGTTCATGTTTTGCCATCACGGGTTCAGAGCGGATGGGACAGAGGCAGCACCACCACGCTGCACAGCGCGGGGACGTGGCGGACCTGCAGGAGACGCCGCAGGCATCTCGGCAAGGCCACGATGCTCCTGCAGAGACCCAGCTCGGACACCTTCCCATCCGAAAGGTCCACATCTCCTATGGAGGCAGAGCACCACGGACACAAGAGGACGTGGGCACAGCATCTGCCACAGCCCTGCCCGGGGAGTAGCCCCAAATGCCTCCCTACACCCCTCGGAAGCAGGGGAGCACCATCCCCTTTCACAGCAGAAAAGCAGCGGCAGAGCTGGCGGGGTGCACTACCCCGGCAGCAGAAGGCAGGTCCTCAAGTATCCCGGAATTCCTCCGCACACTTTGAACCGGGGACCCCTAAGCCCAGACACCAAGCGCAGTGTTTAAAAACTGCTGAAGCAGCATGCAGGCAGTTACAAAAAGCCCCCTATTAACCTCCAAGCCTCATTTCACCGATGAGTGGAAGGGCGTCAGCGGTATTTAATTGCAGGGGAAAAAACAAAGAGAGTCAGGACACGGGGAGGGGGATCTCAAACACATGCAATTCCCCACGGCTGCATCCTTCAAGTCACGAAGACCCCAAAAGCAGGGGCTGGGGGGCCAGGGACATGTCCTACCACACACTTTAGTCCTCCACAGATGTGCCAGGGAGTTGCTGCTAGCCCTCTGCAAAGGGCACAGTGCAGCTTCTTCCTACAGGAGTCAACCTACGGATACCCAACATGGGGACCCCACAGGGACCCTCTCTGCGTGGAAACGCAGATGGGAGCAGGAGAGGCCGTCGGTGTGGGTGTGTACTGTAGGGTTCAAATGGGGATGCAGGGAAACAGCAGCAAAAACCAACAAGCTCCCTCCTGCAAGGAGGCACCCCAAAGACGCGTGCCAAGCTCTCCATCAGCTGTGAGCAAGGGCTATGCAAAGCTGCCCGAGATGCACCAGGATTTTGGAAGATCGAGGGAAATGTGACCACTCTGGTGTTGACTGAGGCAGGGGAGAGGGAGCCCAGGCAAGAGGGGAGCCCCGTATCTCAGGCTTAGCATCACAAGGAGGACCGAGAGGCTTCTCCGGGGAGCAGCCCCATCCAGCACAGCCAGAGCCTGGCGAGCTGCACGCCACCGCCGTGCTGGCATCGAAACTCCAGGCAGCAAGAGGAAGAAACAAAAGCAAAACCAAACATCTTTCAAAATCTCCCTTCCCGGTAGCGCGCACTGTCATGCAATACTTCCAAAACCATGGTTTATGCGGCTCAGGAGGGCAGTTTCATGCCCTAACTCCTGCATGATGGATTTTACAATTTGTTAAAGAAACTCATCAATCCTCAGCAGTCATTTTTAATGCCCAGAGCCTCCACAAACTCCTGCATTTTGCTGATCCCCCAATTTCAAATCATTTGAAACTGCTGCTACTATTACAGCTCTGCTCCTAAAGCTAAGCATTATAGCACACTCCAGACTTCCAGCTTCGTATGCTACTGTAATAAACAGATTAACTGTGATTTATGAACAATAAGTTCTGGTTATTTGAAAGGAAACATTACCTCCCTAGACCAATTCTGACAACCGGAGATCTCTCATTATGCAGACAGCTCTTTCCACCTACCTGTAATCATTGGTTTAGAACATCGTTATCAACCTGGGAAACGCATCGCCATAGTTTTCCACTACAAACTTTGCGCATCCGAAGCATCTGGCAGGAACCACTGCCAAAGGCAGAATACCAGCCTGAATTGGCCCAGCGAGACAATTCCTATTTTAAATACACATTAATAAAAAAAATTTAAAATAACAACAACAACAACAAACCAAGAAGCTTTTGGAGAGAAGAACTGCTGCTGTGGAGATAGGTGCACCACAGAAGGATGCAGCAGAACTTCAGTTAGCAGAGGACTAATTAGGAAGAGGAATTATAAGAGGATAACAGAGATCTATTTGTGGTGCTTATTTACTTATAAAGTTTAATTAGAGTTTTAATATTCTCTTCCAAAAATGAATTCATTCTTTGAGTCCACTCTAAAATGTCAGCATAATATTTTACAGGCGCACAAGCAAGAGTTCACATTTTCACATGCACTTTTCACAACACACCTGCAGCTATTAAGCTGACCACCCCACTCATATCACATTTGACTACCGCTAAGAATTTTTTTATTTTTTTTTTACATTTATTCAGTTAACCATAATCACTTTTCTCCTGCACAGAAAAGCCGTGCAAGAAGCCTGGCTGATGATCCAAACCTGCCCACTGGTTAGAGACCCGAACCCACGCACACACCACAACCGTGGCCCGCTGGTCCTCAGGGCTGGTTCAACTCCAAGACCTCCCGACTCTCAGCACCTCTCACCTCCGCTGCTTTACACATTCAGAAACAGTTACCAACTTTTCAAGCAGAAACTTCTCCCACATGTCCCATATTGCCTCCTACCTTCCTCCCCACACTAAGTGACAGCGGTCTGCAGAACGGTGCGGTGCTAAAGCCCACCCAAGGATCCTCCTACTGCCAACACCTGAAAGACACTGGGGTTAAACCACAACACTCCCGCACTGTCAGACTTAATTGGCTTAAAGACGCTGGAGTATTAAACTATTCCAAACGGTAAGACAGGAGCTCTGCTGGGCAGTGCTGGTATCAGTGGACCCTTCTCGGCAATTAACATGCAATAGCTCCCACCATCCAGCCCATTTCTTCTCACCTAATTGATGCTGCATGCATCTTGGATTTACCCGTGCAAGGCATAATTAGTAAAAATAAAAGTTTTTATATACTTAAACCTCTTTAATAGAATAAAAGAAATCTTAACTCCCTCACCTTGACTCTAAAGTAGTAACAGCAGCTCGTGAAAAATGAAAAGCCTTGAAGGATTCGGAATAAGAAACTTGGAGAGACAATCGCTGATCTTTTATCTTCCAGACTTCAAGCAGAATCAAGTTCTTCAAAGAAAACCCAATAAAGCCCAGACATTTTCATCATAACAAAATAAATAATTCAGTCATACTTTAGAGGACTCCAACATTAGGATTGGCTATTTGATATATTTGTGGCTTAGGTGCCTCTAAACGGATTAAAGATAACATGATAGAAGCTTGCAATGTCAAAACCGCCTTCACTCCTGACAGATATGAATGGATAGTGTAAATAACTATAAATAACCAAAATGGCTGCATTTATGCCTAATGGAGGATTTACAGCCTTCAGAGCCGCCTGGTAGGACTAAGAGTTACAGCTCTGCCTTTATCCTACTGCAGCACGCAAGGGGAGATGAATCGACGTCCTCCCCAAACCGCCTGCTCTGCCAGAACCACCGAGGGCTCAGCTCCGGAGAGAAGAAACAGGATTCTCCCACAAATAAGAGAATACGTACACGTACAGACAGGTTTATCTGCATCAATTTATCACAGGCTTCCCAGAAACTACCGTGAAACATCCCAAAAGCCCCTCACATCTCCATAGCCCCTGCAAACTCCCCTTAGGCACCCAACAGAGCTCTTTTTGTCTTCCAGCTGCCATTTGCAGAAGGTTAAATACCATTGCCTTTGAGAGGGAACAGATCGGGTCTTAATTTAAGCCTACAGGCTTTCACCAAGGGGGACTCAACTGCAGCATCCCAGCCAATTTTCCAGTTCGGGTAATTGCACTCTTGCCTTCCCACCGTCCCCACATTCCCAACCAAGTCCCAGCAGCCCCATGGGAGCTATCTGGGAAGCGGGTGGAAGCAAGCCCTGCGCCCGCGCAAGTGGCAGGGCGGCTAGACTCGGGGTCAGAAACAGGCATACGGTGTATCTCAAGATTTACACCACTGCTACCCTGCTGGCTCCAGCGACCTCACCATCACCGCCAGGAGATCACAGAGCAGCCACCGACACGCTCCGGCAGCCCGGCGCTTGCACCGCGCCGAGAGAGGCCACCCCACGATTTGACCAGCATCAACAGAAGAGGCTGCAGAAGGGCGATGTGAGATCCTGCTGATAGCTTATTCGAGCAATCACTTAAAATAATGAAAGCAACTTTCTCCTGCAGAAGCAGACCCTAATAGTCAGCTCTTCTATTCCTGTGCTTCACACTTGCCGGAGGGGGAAGCTTACCGGCAAGTCCTACACAAAGCATGGGTGCAGATGCTCCTCTTCCCTTGGAAGGTCCTTCTGTGCTTAATTGTGTTGCAGTCTTTCTACTTTTTAAAAAGTACCTTTTTCCTTGGAAAAAGAACTAGGAGGAGCGTTACCATGAAAGCCGCATCTGAGCAGCTGCTAAAGCTTTAGTTTGCTGTTATCCGCAGTGCAACACCGTCAATATGCAGGACAAGAAACTAAGTGATCACTCAAAAGCAAATTCCCAAACTTAGGAAGCAGGAGGCATCAGACTGATGAACATGCACACAACCCAACCCCAGGGAACAGAGTTCTTTAGTGGGAGGACGGAGGAAAAAATAACCAAGAAAAACCCTGGTATTTTTCTGTTCAAGTTTACCTTTCACAAAGCTGAGCTATTCATATTCAGATTTAATATTCAGGAAATCAGTAGGATTTGTTGAGGGCTTTTTTTGGTTGTTTTAACAGAAAAAGATTAGGTGATGGCAGGGCCAGAAACCCCTCACCAAAAAAACAACATCTAAGGTCAGGAGAAAGAGAGGGAGAAAGCAAACTATAGGCAGGGCTCTCGCCGTTTGCCACAGCGGGTTAGTTGCACTAACTGACTGGTTAGTTTGGATGAGAACCCCAGAGCAACACTAAATGTCACTTGTCAAAAGACAGACGAGCAAGTTCTGAAGTGATGTGGTTCAGCCTAGCTGCATGGCTCACAACGGAGCTGCCGTCAGCTGAAAACCTGAACCTGGAGGTGCACACATGGGGAGATACCAGCACGGGTGCACCGCATGAAAGCAAAAAAACCTGCCCTCAAAGAAATCCTAGAGTAGGATTTAACTGCAGTCAAGGCAGCTACAATCCATTTTAACATTGTCAAATGCGGCAAGTTTCCAAAGGATTAAATCACTACTTAAATCATCTTCATAATTTTAAAAAATGCCTGTAAGATAAGACCAGGAGCTAATTGTACCATTTAAATCTAGTGAAGGGAGGATTTTTTTGGTTGGGATTTTTCCTTCTTAACGAAAAAGCCCAAGGGTCTAAAACTAATAATCTAATAAACTTTGCTAAGTGAACATTGTAACAGATAGGCCTGGATGAGATTTTCTGTAAATGCCAAACAATTTCCCTTGATCTTTATCAGCAGAGATGCTGCTCTAGCTTCAGCAGGAAGAAATTAAATTTGGTGCAAAATAATAACATCTGGGTGAGATTTTGTTTGTCAGACTAGCAATCCCTTTAGATGCCAGGCTAAAAATATTAAAATTAACTCTGAAGGATTTGACGTTTGTGTTTTTAATATGAGTGGTGAGGATGTGTTTCCATACCAACATATTACTTTGCTTTAGAGAGCAGTGCAATTACCTACCCATCCTCCGCGCAGGATCGCCAGCAGATGCTGGGGTCCGGCCCAATGCAAGACCCTCGCGGAGAGCTTTCTCCCCTGCCAGAGCACGCCTGGGAGAGCCGGCGCTGCTTTGAGCCATCCCGCTCCTGAGGTCCCAATTCCCAAAGCCACAGGACACTCGTCCCCGGCTTCGAGCAGAGACAGCACGCGGGAGCAGGACCTGCAGGACATGCCCAGGGACCACCGGGGCTCCAACAGCGGTCGCGAATGCCTGACCACCCCACCACCCCCCTATAGCTGAAGGCAGCCTGCACAGCGCCGGGCACACGCCGGCGATGGGCATCCTGCACCCTCCAGCTGTGCCGGGGCAGCAGCGAGTTTTCTGACCTGCAGCCAGCCGTCGTAGCACGTACCTCGGCAGCGTGGGAGAGGGCAAACGGCACGCTGGTCGGGTTCGATTTGAGATGCTACACCCCAGAGCCAGCTCCCTTAGTGATGTCCCGAGACAGACGTCTGTCCCCTACCACGAGCAGTGCCACGAAACAAGAAATCAGACTGCCATATGTTGGACCCAAGCACAATTTCTATAGCTGGAACAGCCTCTGGCACTGCAGCCATTAAAATACTCTTAAACAAGCAGCAATCAAAAGATCCACCTATTAAAAAAAGCGTTCTTCTACAGACTTTGAGACTAAATTTAAAGATAACAGAAGTAGACTATTTTCGAAGTCTAATAAAATGCTCTTCCAAGTCCAAAACACTTTATACGAGGTAATTAAAGTGAGCTCCTCAATGGTTCCAGCTAGGAATTCCTCCTCTACAATGGGATTGCAACAGATCTTTAAAATTAGTCATGAGCTTTTTTATAAGCAGAAGCAGTAAGGAATTCTTCATTTCAATGCTTTTCTTCCCCACCACCAAGAATGGCATTCTGCATACCAAGGCTTTTCAGAGTAATATCCGCTCCAAAACCCTGGCACAGGGAAAGGGCGCTCTCATGGCCAGCATGGAAATCATGATTAAAAAAAAAGGGAAAAAAAAAAAAAAAAAAAAAACAACAGAGCAAGGGATTCAACTCTCTCCAGAAGAGGCAGAAAATTCAGAGCGAGAGCACCTGACTCTGCTATGCTATGCACAACCTGTAGTAACATAGAGCATCATTCCTACACACAAAAACTCTGATGTTGCAATGTTTTTGTCAAATGGTGAGGGAGGAGGCAGACACTTTGTATTCCAGCCAGGTTATTCCCTATTTCTGAAGCTAGTCCACGTTTCCAATGCCTAGGAAACCAATCTCTCATTAGTTTTACTCCATTCAGTTTAGCAGAATTGGAACTTAATGGTCACTGCATTAAGAAGTATTGGGGAACAAAATACGCTGTTACCTCCTCAGCAATTTATTTGATCTCACATTGAGAAAAACAACACTTTAGACTTCATCAGTCAGTTGTGGACCAGAACAGAGCTTTGCCGTGATCTCACAGGCTTCAGCAGGCTTTAGGTCTTGCTGTTAGTGAGGCATGAACAAAAGTAAATCAATTATTCTGCAAAAATATCAGCATGAAGGAAAAAACGCTTGATTGCTCAGGCCTTCTTTTTTAAATATAGGCAAAAATGCCATTAATACAGAGTGATGGAACCTCAACAGGAGAGCATTCAACAGACAAGCAATCATTTCACCACACAGTAACCATGGATGGAGAAAGTTTTGCTTGTGTAAAGGCCCTAAAAAAAAAAGATTGCAGATTTAAGTGACACAAACAAGTGTGTATCCACAGTAGAAAATATTTGTCAAAGACCAGTTTTGCTAAAAAGACAATATAGCACATTATCATCAGAAAAAGAAGAGAGCTGCCACCGTATAGTGGGGCATCAGGTTACCCAAGCACTCAAATATCCCACGGCGAGCACCAGGGACCACACTTGTGAACAAGGCAGCCTCTACCCACTTTCACGTGGAATAACCAACTTTGTTTTGCGGTGGATAACCATAATCAATACAAACGTTTTAGTCAGATGCTTACCTAGCATTACACTGCGATGACAACCAGATCGTGTTGCTGCAACCTGGTTTTGGGGACCGGCAGAATCAGACAAGACACTGATACTTGCGCAGATACTTTAATTCTTGGAGAAGTGGGTTTTTCATTTATTTTTAAATTTGCGCTTGAAGAGGTTTAGTCTTTAAATTTACGTTTGCTGTTTCAGCTATAGGAATATTTAGGACAAGCCCTGCAGAGAAGCCACATACCAAACCAGGTGTGTTATTTATCATAAATAAGCATATACAATATACACAAACATATGAAAACAAATGAACAGAAAGCTTCCAACCACCTGCACTTCTGATTGCCAGGTGCTGAGGAAGAGGAGCAGAAGCACGTCCTCCTGCCGTGTGCCTGGACCACCCCCAGCACTCACCTTGGAAGACGGCGGCGTTCTGGATGACGAGGAACTTCAGCTCCATGCTGGCAGACTGCAGGACCTGCTCCATGTTCAGGCGGGCTGTTGCCTGGTACTTCTCCTCCATCTTCCTCGAGCAGCACGTGGAGCCCTTCGGGACACATACTTGCAGATCGGACCCTGGAGAGAGACACAAGGAGGGCAGAAAATTTGCATTAGGACGTGGAATTGCTGGGAGCGGAGAGGAAACCAACTCCATACGTTGGTATTGCTGCAATTACCATTTGGGCAAATTGATGACGTTTCTGGAATTTGTCCTGAGGAAGCAGCTTGGCCGGAGGAGAAGACTGATAAGGCAGAGCCAGGATTGCTGAGCAATAGCCCCCGGGAGCTTGCTATGCACGCCTGCCAGCACGCCGCTTGCTTTAGCTCCCACACACTCCATCCACTGATGTGCTGGTGCCGAGCAGAGCGATACAGCCCATCGCCCTGCTGCCTCCTGCATGCCTACCAGCACGTTGGTAAGGAGCTGCAGGCAGCAGAAGAGGTGGAGTGGGAGGCGGAAAGAGGAGCCAGGATTTGAAGCTGTGGATTTGCAACGAATAGAGCAATGCACATAGTTCAGCACGCAGGTTATGCTTGTAATTTGCATAAAGACTTAAAACTAGCTTAAAACAAATAACAACTGTGTTATTTGCCTGCGATCTCCATCCTTTTGCATCTACAGCTATAACAGTAACAACAGGAGAGCACAACAATGATTTACTTTTTTATATTTTTTTTTTTAGTGCAGACTTCTAAACTGTACCTATCTCCTGAGTCTTCCCACCACTTTCACCATCCCATCCTTCCTCCATTGCAACAGGCAAAGCCCAAGGTCTATTGCTTCACTTGTGCAGGTCCCACTGCAGAGGGACAGGTCCTGAGGCACTGAGCACCGCAAAAGGCAAGTGCCTTTTCAGCAGCAGACGTGCCACTGCGTGGGCAGCACCTCCACCATTCACCAGAATGGTACAAAAGCCATGGGACAAACGCAAGAGGAACATCGCTTGCTCTGGCGTCTCGAGCTGTAACTCAAAGCACTGGTCAGTGATGCTAAACTTTGGGTTTTGATGCTCTCAAACCTCTTACTCCTGGAGGAGTAGAAAATTTAAGGAAAAGTGTTGTTAGCTAAAAAGTGATAAATAAAATCCAGGGGAAAAAAAAAAAAATCATCTTTTGGGTTTAGATAACTGGAGAAGACGAAACAGAAGAGCTGGAAGTAGCAGCAACAAAAAGTCGCATTCTTGATCAACTTTTAATAGCAAACTGTGGCCCCACAAACACAAGCAGAGCAACATGCTCGTATCAAAGCAAATAGCCCTCATCATGGAAAACACATCTCATCTGACACTGTTGTTAGAAACTCAAACAGTAAGCAACAACTCCATTAAAAACAGCTATCCAGGGCCAGACAGCAGCGAGAACCTTTCATTTCAGTCTCTGCCACCCAAACTGCATCACGCCCAGAGCAGGAGCAGCTCCCTGTCAGGCTCAGCGCTGCCCAGAACCAGGATTAGGAAGCAGTTCCCAAGCCAGCGACCAACAGCCCAGACAAGGTGAAGGCTCCACATACCCCTCAGCCCTTGCTCTGCCTTCCCGTTTGCTGTAGAGGTCTTTTTCCTCATTAAAAGCAATTTTGGTAATTTACATCTTCGCTCTGAAAGCATTACGCATCCTTCCAGGATCCCCTCTCCTCTCCTTAAGAGTCTTTTACTTCATCCACTCTCTCCCCAATTACTAGAAAGTGTCAAAAGTCACTTCTGTAAGTGTACTCTAGAAGAACAGGATTAATATTAATGTCATTTCAATCATGTACCTCCTGAAGAAGAGTCATGCACACCGCCAAGGGAAAACCAGCTGTCAGGGCTCGGGAGCAGCGACAGCAGAAACCTTCCTCCCTCCAGCCCCATCCCTTCCCCTGGCACAGCCTGGGAAAAACAACATGAAACGCTTCACCTGCAACGTGCCTTTCGCATGCGGAAAGGAGCTTTCATCGATGCAAGTCCTGCCGTCGCTGCAAAACAATGCATGGAAAAGGTGGAGAAAGAGGTCCAGCCCAAGGCTGGACCCACACCACCATCCCGACTCCATCTCTACTCCCTGCCTCAGTTTCCCCTTCTGCAAAGCAGGATGCGCAGCACCAATTCCTTCATCAAGCCCTCCGACAAAAAGCCAGCACCACTGACATCTAAAGATGGAGACTCAGCAGTTCATGAACTAACCCACTCCACTGGAGCACTGCGACAGGTATTTCACACATCCAAAAAATAACAGGGACCATAAAACCACGTAACAGCAAGACACTGTGTTAATGAGAGAAGCGGTTATGTAACAGCAAGTTAAAGAGGTTTTTTAAAGTCAAATCCAAGTCAATTTACACCGCAAAAAGGCTTTGCATGGTCTCTTTAACACTACAATACAGCCATAAATTTCTTGTTAATACAAAGCGTATTTCCTCCTACATTTATTATATTAGGACAGATTTCAAATTAAAAAAAAAAAAAAAAAGCCTTCCATGATTAATGGAAATACCAATATAGAAAATCTGAGAGTTGGCAATTAAGAGATCTGTGCAAGTTAAAGCCAGGGATAGGGAGCAGCAAGGTCATCTACTCACATCCCATCCTTCTTTTTAGCAATTAAGCCAATTTCTCCCCTTCAATGGATTTTTATTTTTGTGAAGTAGAGACAGATTGCTATAGCAGAGCAATCATGGAGGAGGAGGAAAAAGCCTGGGAATTAACTCTGATGGCTTAAAACGTTTTCAACTAACACC
This sequence comes from Astur gentilis, assembly GCF_929443795.1. Lineage (NCBI taxonomy): Eukaryota > Metazoa > Chordata > Aves > Accipitriformes > Accipitridae > Astur > Astur gentilis. Next base: position 16,067,484 of record NC_064903.1, read on the forward strand.
GGTGACCAGAAACATCACGGTAAATGCAACAGGTCAATACAGGCAGGACAGGCTCTTATCAGCTACCAGGGACAAGGTCCCTCCTGGCGCAGAGCGTTGCTACAGAGAGCCAGGGAACGGGGGCCTGACTCCCATCTGCCAGCTATTTTCCGTACATGGCTTTCCCAGATGGCGAGCAGACCCAAACAGTCCCATCTGTAAGTCCCAACAGTAAGGAAAGGAGGTTTTGATGCCCAGGACCCCCGTCCCCCAGGAGCCACTAACGCACCCCGCTGACCCCCGCCCCAGCAGACACCAATAAAACAGGGATAGCGCTTTTTGACCTGCCAATATGTTTGGGGTTTATTCACGCCGTTGCTCGGCGGACCCTCTTCCGCGCTCGTGCTGCAGCACCGCCCGAGAGACCCAGATCCTGCACCCCAAGTGCTCGGAGCTGTGCAAACCATGCACGCTCCAGAAGCGCGGTGGACGCAGAGACACGAATGCCCAGAAACACACCGCAAGCCCACGGACCAGGCACTAGCACGAATTAAACTTGCACATGTTTCTGGCTCCGTAAATGCAATGGAAAAGGTCCTGTGAGTCATCAAATCCTACCCCCTGCCTCCCCATCCACCCCCTCTAAGCTTTTTATCTAACACAAACACCTCCAGTGATAGCTCCAACTCGCAAAGCCCATTCCGCTGCCTAATGGCCCTTACTGTTAAGGCTGTTTTTATCTCCCAACCCACCCACCCCCCTTTTTCTTCAGGTTTCACACCATTACACCTCGTAATGCCAGTCTCGGCCCTTGCAAACAACCTCCTCCTTTCGCTATAAATCATTACAAATTCATTTTTGGAAAGAAAGTGTCCCACGAATTACTCCAACGGTTTTATGAAATGGCACTTGGTTGCTCACACACCAATCTTTGCAAGATTAGTGACACTGACGCGATGCTAAGCATGGGAGCCTGACCCTCCGACACCCAACTCCCGTGGGTGAGAAGGAGCTGGATGCGGCCCCTTCCATAGGCACACGGATGCCAGGCACCATCGGAGTGCTGTGCCATTTATGCCATCTTGGGGAACAGCAGTGTAAATGCTCCAGTAATTTTGCATACACTTCTAGCTGACAGAACTAATCTCTACAGCTGCAGTAATTTCAGCAGCACGCTGCCTCTTCCTCCTTCTGACACAGGGAATTTTTACTGAAGACCGGGGAGCAGTGAATTTAAAGCACTAAATTTGACTTTGATGTACAATTATTCCTGCAGATAGGTAGTTAGTACAGCAGAAGTAAAAATAATTTCAGTGGATTAAATGTCAAAAAAACCCTTGAGATCATCTGCAGGCAGTTGTGAACTCCTTCACGAGGCCAAAGGTTTGTATTTTGATTTTAAGCACCCCAGGATAGCTCCAACCCTGTCATCAGATACAGGCAGACGAGTCGTGCTTTCCACTGGGGCACGCAAGCCTGCCCACCCAGATCCAACAGCAGCTTAAATCAGATTAACATTCCCCCAAATTTACCCCAGGCATTGCCAAAATAAGAACCTGTCCCTGCTTAATGTTACATTACTGCAGCCTCCTCCCCACGCGACGGGAGGGCTCTGCTAATCCGTGCAGCGGCACCCGTCGCCTTCTGCAGTCTGGAAATGTCAGAGGGCTTCAGCCCACCCTCTTAGCTCACCCATTTGTTAATACTGCCCGTAAGAAAACTGCCGCTTAGCGTTAATTTTCTTTCTCTAATCGTTTTGCAGTCAACATCATGCTTTAAACAGATAAAAGCAGTGATTCAACCTTTAAATACAGTAGATTTTCCCCAGCTATTTCAATACTTCTTTTTTTTTTTTTTTCACTAAAAACCTTCTTTTATATTATGTGACTAGGGGGTCATGCATCTGTCACTGGCTTTTAATGCCCAGCATTTGGGGGGGTGGGGGAAGGAAATGCAACTGTTTAGAGCTCAGGTTAAGTGCTGATCTTTTTAAAACCTAATTAAAGAGATATAAATTATAAACCAACCTCGTTCAATAGGTGATTAAATTTGGAACAGTATAGGTACTACATGGGATATTTATTACTGCTTAATTATCCTTTATTTTCTATTTCATCTTGTGTTTCACAAGGCCATCTGACTCTGGATTCCTCCCCAAGTCTTGCAATGTTGGCCAGATGATTGCCACACAAATATAATGCTCTATAACACCGCATCTTCTTTTAAAAGAAGTAGTTATGGAGAAAATAGAGAGGTTTTACAGAGTAAGAGTTTCCTCCCAACAAATGTATCAACAACATCATCATCAAAAATATGGAGTTAATTTGTGGGCACCCACTCACCACACACGTTTGTTACACTCACACGCACACACCCTACAGCCATTCCAAAGACTGGGAAGAACGCTCTTCAGGATGTTGTTAAAATTAACCCCTGGGAAAAAAAATAAAATTAATGATCTCACTATAAAACCACTGCCTGGGGAGGTTACTAAGTTTTCGGGTTCTGCTCCTGCTCTCTTAACTATCAAGAGAGCAACTTGCAGGCCTGAAATAATTAAGAACAGAAAACTCAATTATCTAGTAAACTAAGATCTTAAACCACCATGCTCAGCTAAACGGAAAGGCTGCACAGGGAGGAGTATCGTTAGTCCCACTCAGGAAAAACAGAATAAAAGAGCAGGAGTACAAAGGGAACCAGCTGATGAGCAAAGGCGCATCAAGTCCAGCGGGAAGAGTTGGGTTTTTCAGTTTTTATACTGCACGTTGGCACACACCAGCTGCCAAAAAGAAGAAAAGAAAAAGAGAGAAGAAAGCTTGACATGCTCAGCCACTCAGTTGTAAAGCTTCACACCTCGACTCCAAAAGCAAAAGATTAATCTCCTCAATTTTCTTAGGGTGAATCCATATTTCCTGCCATCAAAGAGAATGAACAAAAAGCTGGAAACTGCACTCCACTATGGCAGGAGGAAAACAGACCTGACAGCAGATATTTCTGCCAAGAAAAATACTCCTCAGCTTCCACGCGACCAGGGACAGAGACATCCATCCCCTCTCCCTATCTTGGCAAGGCAACAACTCGCACCTTCCCCTCTACCCACGTGCACCAGCCCAATTATCTGGAGTGTCACCACGAACACAAAGAAATCCAAATGGCAAAGAGGAGAGGAAAAAGAGACCGGGAAAAATGGAAATTCAAGTTACTGTTTATAGATGAGAAATTATGCAGGGAAAAGACAAAAGGAAGAAGAAAACCAAGACAGGCAGCATAAGAAAAAAGAATTTAGTTATTAATGAACGTGAAGTTACCCCAGCACAGAACCGCAGACTGGCTCACGAGCTCGCATTAAGTCTCAACTTCAGAAAAACCTATGAAAAGCACTCTCCCATCACCCTGCCTTCGCGCCTCTCATCTCGCTCAAGTCGAGCTGTTGCCATGAATTACATCCTCCCACCTCTCCGAACAGTCAGCCACAGCTGACAGTAGTTAGGTCGTGCTGCTCCCCACCTCCGAGCTTGCCAAAACATGCTCCAGAGCTACAAAAACCTGGTCCCGATGCTGCAGGACTGGAGGAGACCAAGTTTCTGCTCGCTGCCTGATGCACGCCTTCAGCTAGAATTACTCCCAGAACATTAATACCACTCATGAAACAGCACGACGCTTCCCTCACATCTATCAGAATTGCCTTTTAAAAAAAAAAAAAAAATTAAAAGTATCAGTCTGGTGTGGCTGGGCTCCTCTATGGGGAGTGCTGTGCGATGTCCTCCCAGCCCACGCGCCACTGATCCAGTAAAACAGAGCCGTGGGACATTTCTCCCGCGTGTGTTGCAACTCGGCAGCATTTCCTCTGCTTATGCCTTCAGCCACAACTGCTCATAATGCAAAATGTGGCTTACAGAAGTCATTGTTTTCTGTTTGTGTTAGAAAAAAACACTTTTTAAATAAGTTGTTTAAACCATCGGTTTCTCCAGGGTGATATGATCTATAGACAAAGGTTCTCAGAATTGATTCAGTGGTGATTTGTGGCTGAGAACTCCAAAACTTTTTTTAATTGACAGATGTATGAAAGGAAGAAAAGCAATAAACAGAAGCCTGGAAAATAGTCCTTGAGTGATGTTCCCCTATTACAGAGATTTATGCAGCTGCTACTAGGAGAAGTGAGAGCTCTGAAGTGTAATTACTACACAGAGTCGTGCAAGATGGGCCAGATCCAAGGTATAAGCAAGCAGTCATTGCCTTAATTATGATCAAGTTTATGTACTTAGGCAAATGTAAAATCCACTTTCAATTTGATATGTGGGAACTTTATCATCATAACAAGCTGGAAGCATTCACTTGAAACACCAGTCCTGTTATGAGATATTGATCCAGCTACCCAGAGGCTCTGCAGAAGAGGCAAAGGGCTCCTTACTCCTCCTGACTATCAGGGATGCAGCTGGGGCTCCCAGGGGGGGCAAGAGCACAACTGAGCAACCCGAATCCTGCTGGGAAAGGAAGATGCCTGGGCAAAGGCAGCCGCTGCAATCACAGCCCAGCCACCATCACACCGTGGCCTGCAGCTGGGATGGAGGATGCCACCGGTTTCTGGGGAAAGGACCAACCACGCCGTGGCACGGAGGCCCCGGCAGCCCCTCAACACTCACAGCACAGCCCGCAGGGACGCGCCGGGAGCACCCCGGCTGCCCACCTCTCCGGCACCTCTCGCTGCAAAAAGGCACTCCGAGAAAGTTACCTAGGGATCGAAGCAAACATTGCACCAACTTTCACAGAAGAAGGGGAAGACGACATTTCTTTGATTACAGACAACAGAATTTGTCATTCTAGTGGCGATAAGAGCAGCTCTTTCCCCTCCCTGCGACTCTCGATGCAAACATTTCATCACAAAGTATTTCCAGCGCTACCTCCGTACCGACCAGGAGATCGAGGCCCTGTGGGATGGAGAGAGAAGAGATGCTGCTCCTGCAGCTACTCTGAAGGAAGCATTAAGAAAATAGTCAAAATTTACATGGGAAGGGGCTGTAAGGATAGGAAGGGATAAGGGAGGTACTCTCTCACCAAGGTGTACATCTAAACTCTCCTGCTACGTCTAACAGCTGTTGGCAGGCTACAGTCCTACAGACCAAAGGATTTGGGATTTGCATGAGCAGACACGACACCTTGCAGTCCCAGCCCTAGGCACCCTGCTTCTCCCCTTCCTCTCCTGCGCTGCAGCAGATCATTGCCGAAGCAACTCTTGTATTTCTGGCCTGTGCAACACTGAATGCAAGAAATGTAACTCAACACATCATTATTAAAAGCAGCTACTTGGCGATGATCTCATTGCACCTCCCCTGCCTGGCACGTTTGCCTGTTATCTCTTTCTTTTCATACTTTGATCATAAGCTTTTCAGGGCAGGCGTTCGCTGCTGCGTATTCAAGCTAACGCAACAGCACCCGAGTTCTCCAGCTGTAACGCAGCTATCAAAACCTATCCATCTGTGTACACACACTCCAAGCACACAGCCACCCACCTGGAGGAGCCGACACCCCCTAATTACCAAAAAGCTGCAAAAGGGCCTTTAAAAGGCAGAGAATGCAAGTATTTCACTTACATTTTAAAATAGGAACGAGGCAGATATACTGAAAGGAGCCTCCTAGGGCGTAGGTGGCGAGGTTTGGTGCGGTACCACGCAGGCAGGCACCTGTAATGCTAATTCCACAGCAGAGGAACACCTCGCCCAGATCCGGAACAGTCTCCCGCCCGGGCCGTCGCACCCCGCACGGCGCGCACGCACGCGGCTCGGAAAACGCCGCGCTGCCCGTTTCCAGCCCCATTTTCTGGAGCTTGTGGGCAGCCCTTTTAGCTCAGGCTGGGGATGAGGGTCTGGATGCTCTCAGAGTGGTTTTCTTTACGGAACGGGATTTACCCTCCCAGGACGGCTTTGCCCATCGCACCGCTCGCTGCCTGGCACGCGGTGTGGGGAGGAAAACAGCTCCGGCCGACCCAGGACCCGCAGGGACACGGCGGGCGCGTGGTGCCTCCGCTCGTGGGCACGGATGCTCCCCGGCACCCCACGCCGGACACGAGAAAACTCCCTCCCACCCAAGAGGGGTGCTGGTTCGGTGGTGTTCGTTCGTGCTGGATGGCCGGTTCTGCCGGCAGCCCACCCGCTCTGCCCGACAGCAGAAGTTTGCGGATGAGCCACCTCGAGGTAAAAGACACCCCCTCCCAAAAAAAAAAAAAAAAAGAAAAAGAAAAGGAGAGCAATAAAAGACCCGCTCATCCAGATTTCCATTCCAGGGACGTAGCGGCAGGCTCCGTTTTAGCCCGGTTGGATGCAGCGGGGCACACCCGCCGCATCCGAAGCGCCGAGCCCGGCGGTCACCGTCACCGAGCACCGGCAGCCTCGCACCCCGGGAAGAGCAGCTCCCCGCCGGCGGCGGGAGGGCGGGCTGCCCGCACCCGGCCCCGCAGCGTCCCGCAGCCGCACAACCACCCTCCGTGTCCCGTCCACACACACACACCCCTTGCCCCCCTCTTGGGGCGCAGCAGCCGCTTCCCCCGTACCCGAGCGGCCACCGGCGAGCCCCGGGGAAGGGGGGGGGGGGGGGGGGGCAGGCCGGACGCCACGGGGCCGGGCGCTCTCACCTGGCACGGGGCTCTCGGGCACCCACTTGGCTCCGGGCTGCAGCACCTGGAAAGCGGCGCGGACCGGGCGGCAGGCGGCTTCTCCCGCCGGCTGCGCGGTTCCCGGAGCACCGAGCAACGCGGCCAGCAGCAGCAGCAACAACGTTCCGCCGCTCCCCGACATCCTCCCGGGGCACCGGAGCGCTCCTCTACGCCCCGCCGGCAGACATCCCCGCCGCGAACCGGGACCGGACCGGACCGGGACCGCGCTGCTGCTGCTGCTGCTGCTGCTGCTGCGCAGCGGAGCGGAGCTCGGCCCCGCGCCTCGCGCGGCGCTCCCGGAGCGCCGGGACCGGCTCCGCGCGCACCGCCCCGCCCCGCCCACCCCGCGCTCCCATTGGCCCCCACCCAGCCGGCCCCGCGAGCTGATTGGTTCTCCGACCCCCCACCCCATCCGCCGGCAAACTTGCTCCGCGCCCGCCACCGCCCCGGCGTTCATTGGCTCCGCCGCCCCTGCCCCGCCCCGCCGCGCGCCACACCTGCCCCGCCAAGCGTCCCGCACCCCGCTGCCGCCCGGCGCCGCTCCGCGTTGGCGGGGGTCCGGGGTGCGGGTTTAGGGCAGGCCGGGTGTTGCTCTGGCGCCTCCCCGTTGGCCGTCCCTGCCGTGAAGCACCCGCGTAAGGCGGCCCCGGCGTTTCGCGCAGCGCCACGTGTGCGTCCGAGGCGGGATTTGGAAGGGTGCGTGGGTCTCCCGTCCGCACGGACGCGCGGTAGCGTGGGTTCGTGGCGCTGCGGCCTTCGCTCTCGAGTCTTCGGCGTCCCCGGGTTGAGCTGGGCGGGAGAGCCGAGTTACACCCAGCCCCGCTGCCCTTCGCCCAGCCGCCAGAGCGGGGCTCACCTGGGAGCTCGGCGGGGAGAGCGGAGCGGTGCTGAGCGCGGGGTCCCCGGCACCGGAGACACGGCTAACCCAGTCCCGGAGGCGGCCCAGGGGTGCCCGTGGGTCTGGGGTGCCGTTGGGGGAGCACCGGACAAATCACCAGAAGAGCGACGCCCGAAACCGGCGCCCGCGCGTGGGCAGGTTGCATTGCTCCACCGAGGCCGGTTTTCCACCGGTTTCCTTCCAGCCGGAGCTGTTGGGAACCCATCAACTGGGTGAGTTGAAGCCCACAGGCCTGGCGGGGCCCTGCGTCACGGGGACCCTCGCTGCGGTGCCAGCTGGGACCGGGACAGCCCAGCTCTGTCCCGCCAGCAAAAAAGCCCAAAGTACCAGCAACGCGTGCTCAGCTGGAAGGGGCCCACGCTGCTCATTGCTCAGCAAGCAGCTGTATAAAGTGGGAAGCGAGCAGGGCAGGGTGAGGGAAGGCTTTACTTAAAAAAGCAAGGGCTACGTATGAAAAATTGCCAAAACTGCGTTTGCCCAGGCTGTCTCCTCGCTGCTCGCCCCCAGCCTGCACGATGCTGCTTCTGCGGAGAAAAACAACGAGGGAGCAAGCATAAGCAGAAGAGCAGGGAAAAAAAATCTATTTAAAATTTCCAGTGCAAATACGGGATCAAATTATCGCTAATGGCTCTTCTACCAGCTCTTTTTCACTCTGAAATTTTGAAGCGGGATGAAAAATGAAAGTCCAACCTGTGTGTTTGTTCTAAGAAAATGCCTGCCAGGGAGAGATTGTTAAAATATATTATGGATATGAGACTAATAAGCTGGAATGTGCAACGTGTCTCGCTGGTTAATGGATTGTCGGAGCCTGTTGCTGTCCACAGGCTGCGCTATTTATTATCTGTTTATTGTGTCTAGTAAGCACGGCTGACAAAACTCCCATTAACCTGGCAGCAAAAAGTCCCACTTTGCAGGAATTCAGAGAAATCCAGAAATTCCTTTTTGCTCAGAGGTGCAGGTGCTTTGAGGTGCAAATTGTGCCTGATTTCAGCAGAGCGAAGAGCAGGCGTGCGCTCAGTGATACGGATGAGGATTCATCGCTTACGCGTTTTCATTTCTCCCAGTTCCTTACATGAAATACTGTCACACGTGCTTCAGCTCACGTGAGCTGCATCACACTGAATGGTTAACTTATCTTTTCTGCGTCTCCTTCATTGATTCAGTGATGGATTTGTTATGTTTATGCAACAGTTTGGGTTTGGGGTACAGTATTGCTTTAGGTTAGGAATCAATTGGACTGAATTGCAGAATACAAAGGTTGGTATTTGAAGCGCTCCTTTATATACACTATTGCAATCTGTATTATGTTTATGGTCTGAATTACAGTTGTCTAAAAGGCATTCAAGCATCTCCTCTGTTCATCTTCAAACGTGCTGTGTGTATTTCATTTAAGTACAGGAGGCTTTTACGGTTCCAGGTAAGTACACAGATACTGTCAAGCACGCCGTTATAGCAACAAATTACATACAGTGCCAAATAGGCAGCATTTAGGTATCTCTGCAAAGACGAGGGAGTGCTTTAGGATTTCAAACCAAATTAAAAAACAACATTACTGCTCTTTACTGGATCTGTCTTCACAGTGGGATCTGTCATTATCTTGACAATAACTCCCTGCAAAAATAAAGCTTATTTATCAACAAGGAGTTATGTCAGAAGTAAGGCCCTGAGCCCAAAGGAGGCTCTCCACCCCGTGCCTGCAGAGGCATTCCCTGCGTGACAATTGCTGATGCTCTCACCTCCGTCAGGACTGCAACAGCCCAAAGAAAGTCTGAACCAATTTTCCGGAGCGGTGCATGTCCATGTGACTTGTCCTTTTAATGTGCGAGGGTCGCAAGCATAGGTTTGTCCTGGAGGAGAAAGCAGACGACTTGCTCCAAGATCAGAGGCAAAGTCACTGGGTTAGTTGTCTGCCAGCAGATGTAGTAAGAGCCAAGTCGTTGTCTCATATCCAGGATGATAATTTCCCTTGTTACAACTGCTCACACCGTAAAAATTTCACTTAATCATCTACCTGCCTCAAGCCTGTAAGTAATGAGAGGCAGGATCATGTGTAGCTGATTTTATCAAATGCTCTTATGAAGCTCTCCACTGGGAAAACCCTGAATCAATTAAAATGCCAAGGAGAGACGTAGGAGAGGGATGCGTACTCCCCAGTAGACACTCACTGGGTTATCAACACATTTCACTTACTCTTCCACTATCGAAGGGATGGATGAGCTCCACCGGGACAAGGTCAGCTGAGCCGTGCCTGTAGTGGAGGAAAGAGCCGTGGGGCAGGGGAGAAAAGAAAAAGCCTGGAGCATCTGTTGACACATCTGCATGTTTTCAGCACGTGCCTGGCAGCCTACATGGGCAAGTTTGGCCCGGCTTTCTCATCTCTGCTGTGATCCTGTTGTGCTGACCATGGCCCAGCTGCATTGCTTGAGATCTCACGTGTCCTGCTGAAACCAAGAGCTGCAGGCAATGACCGCTTCTCCATGTCAAAATGACCCTTTCCATCTTATTCTTCATCCTGCAGAAGCTGCATTTTCAGGGTTTCATAACCATTTGTGGAGGAGGAGAAGGGAGAAGCTCTTCGCTATATAACAGTACTCGCGCATTGTCTGATGGAAAAAAGAAAAGTGCATTTGCCATGGGGCACTGGCGGAAATGATGGATTGCCAGGTAGCAACCATCCCTCCCCTCTTCGGCAGAATATTGTATTCCGTGTGCTATATAGGGATGCTGATAGATCCATAAAGCATTAGCCTTTTCCTCACCCCAAAAAGCAGTGGCTGATAAATCACTAGTTCTCTGGAGTTTGTTGGGAGCAGATCACGCAGCAGAAGCAGTGAAGCCTTCAGAGAGATGCATCACTTAAAGACACTGCAGATGCCAATGGAGCTGTACATTAAGAACACACGGCCAAATCACTTTGCCTGTCCAAAAATGAGATACTTCAGAACTGGAACTTTTTTGCAAGTATGTACCAGTTTCAGTCACACTCACATCAGAAATGCCTCCTACAGCCTTGGAAGATCTCTGCACTCCAGTCCTAGGCATCTCCCCTTTTTTTACAAAGAGTTTGAAAAGTCTTCTCTCTCACTATAGGAGAGAAAACTTACTGAAATTGAAGAATATTTCATGGGATAAAACCTCAGCCAGACCCAAACCTTTCCAAACCAGCTCTTAACTGTGGCTAAGACACAGGTTTTGCAGGGGGCAGCTCGGTATACAGCTGACCATCCGGTTATCCGAAGAGTTTTGCATCCTTTGTAAAACTAAAAATGCACAGACATGGCAAGTGTGGCTCAAAAGCTCCTCCACGCACCCCCGACCTCTGGAGGGCCCAAAGCACAGCATGAGAGGATGAAACACACAGTGTGCCCGAGTTTGGGGCGTGCTGGTCATGGGACACAGCCGTCAGGGAGGAAGGATGCTCGTAGCACTCCTCACCACAGCCCAAGCTGCAATGCCCGTCTCTTCTCCAGCTCGCAGTGAGTGAACACTAGCAGAGCTCCTGAGTGCCAGAGAATCGCCTGAGACGCAGCTCTACGGAGGGGTTCAGAGCAGAAGAGATGGGAGAAAACTATTCACCATGCACTGCTGCCTCTGCTGGGAGCACAGGGCAGACATTTCTCAAGCTGATATTTTCATTTATCATCTCCCAATGATTAATCAACTGAAGAGGCGATGCCAGGAGACAGCCCAGAAGGCATCAACTCAGAGCGTTCACCTATGAAAATAAAGTGCTGCCGACAATTACCAAGCCAGGGCTGTCACGCCGTGGGCATCCCACTCGCAGGGGGAGCTGGGATGTAAAATCACAGGGCACTGCTGGGAACTAGCCCTGCACAGAGCGAGCAGACTGACAGCTTCAGTGCAGGCACGGGAGGCACTCTGGATTTAACTCTGGAGAGATGCTGCGCTCCCCATTCCCTGTACTAGCACAGGCTCAGCAGCACAGAGCGAGCTCTGCAAGCAGCTGGAGCAACAGGCGATGTGGTGCACAGTGCACGGTCAAAGTGCAAAGCAAGACTGGATCTTTGCAGGCCAAGCAGTCCAAGTTAGAGTCGTGTGGCTGCACACACTGATGAAGTCCCGTTGTATGATGCAGAGAGCGCACAAGCTTTGAGATGGGATCTCCGGCAGAACCAACAGGAGTTATATTGAATATATAAATTGCTCCCACTCCAAAGGAGGCCAAGGTATTCAGGTGCCTTTCCAGGAGTGCTTTTTTCCTGTGCAGTGGCACCCCAGTAAAACTCGATTTATGCCTCATTAAATTATTTTAATGCTTAATATTATATGCAAAAACTCCATGAAGAGATATAATAGAGGAGTATTTCTGCTAGGCTCCTGCAGAAGCTGTCTCCAAGCGCATGGTAATGAGGCGCTTCCAAAGGTATCAGAAGCATTAGACTGCTCCTCAAACACCACTTTGCGGGTAGAAGAGCAGATGGGTGACTTAGTGGCAACTTTTATACCCAATAATTCAAGACATTGTGGGGACACAGCGTTCCTCTCCCTCACTGACACTGATCAGGAACAAAGCAATGTGAAGCAGTGTGAAGAGCCTTCACCCCCAGGGTGGCTCTGGGGCCAGCGACGGGCTAGTGCAGTGTTCAGCCACTGTGCAGCAGGATGGATGGACAGTATCTCTGTTACTTGCTCTCTGCCCCCCTAGTGCCTTCTTCCTCCCCCCGCCTCCCTCTCGGGCTTCTCACTCTCTTCTTTCTCGTTAAGGAAAGGTCACTACACACAATGGCAAGGAGAAAAAAATTGCAAACCAAAGGAGCTTCTGTTTTTACAGACGCTTTCTGCGAGTTCCCAGCAGACCCATGGACTTGTTGTGAGCCTCATTCTGCAGCCGGGGAAGCGGCGTGACATTCACCAGCTCCACGTTCAACTCGCAACGGGGCACAGCACCCATCTGCCTCTCTGCTGCAGGCGCCTGCCGTTCCCCAGAGGGTCTCTTGGCCTGTTTGGGCTTTTACTGCTTCAGGTCTTCCAGCGCAGACATCATGTCTGTGCCGAGCGTGGCCGGCTGTGTCCCACAGCCCTTCTCTGCCTAGGAGGCGAGGGTCCCACAAGCTGCGCAAAGCTGTCCCTTGCCATCACAGCTCCCTCATCCGTTGTCCCTGCTCCAGCCCACCACACTGGGAGACCATGACCTTGCACTGGTTAGTTTTTTTCAGCCGCGTTCATGGCCTGACCCTTCCAAAGGGATGCCAGCAGCAGCTACACAAGAAGCCATCTGAGCGCTCCTCCTGGCTGGCTGGACTCGGAGCTCAGCACTCACTGGGCTTCTCATTAGTAGCATCCTCGCTTGCATCTGCTATTAAGATTGCGTCCTTCTTGCACAAGCCAAATAATCTAATAAAAAAAACCAGTAAGATTTAACACTTGTGCATTTCAAGGCATTTCCCAAACAACAACTAATTATCCTGCTGGACACTCAGCCAGGTTTCACCTCTCTGCAGAGGAGGACAGCATATCGACAGAAGGGAAGTTTTCTTTTAAAAGGAGCCTCAATAGACATCCATGTTTGTCTCATTTCCAAGCAGTTAGAATAATGAACCACCTTACATAGAGAGATTTATTTTGTTTTTAAATGCTATATCATTCCTGCACACAATGCATAAATGTCAGGCCTCTCAAACAGCTCTTTGGGGGTTTGGGGCTTTGTTTATATTATTACTATTAAACGTGAAGCAGAAATTGAGAAGCAGGTAAGTGGGAAGCAGAGTTAGTTTCTCCTGACTCCCCCTGCCCTTTAAATAAGACTGAAAAACCCACTCCTGAGCTATGGGTGTCTCAAGTAGAAGTTCTCCTCAAATGCAGAAATCGCTCCATGTGTGCAAGTTTTGGGGACAGGAGAGGAAAGAAAGGGAGAACAAGTTGCTGTGCTCCAATACGACTCCATTTTGTGACTCTGGTGTAGGGCACTCCAAAGGTTTTCCATAAACTTGGGGTTTAGTGCAATTAGGTCAAAACCCCACTTTCATGAAGACGGCATAAAGCTGTTGACCACTTATTCCAGAGGGCTTGGCCAACAATGGAGAAAGCAGACAGAAACAAGCCTGAGCTTGCTATTCTTAGTGCTTTGGGGTTGTTAAAATCGGTCTCATGGTACAGGAGGTACGGGGGACCTGACTGGACAGCGCTTGGAGCTGGCACTGCCCAAACGCAGGACCCAGAGCCTAAAACCGTGGGAGAGAAGAGCGGCTGGGACCGAGGCACTGCTGGGTGGGCATCTCCAGGGGAACCAGAGTGCAAGTGGCATTTTAGGGCTTCATTTTAACCTCAGTTTAAGTGCAAGCATTTAGAAATAAAAGTGACCGTGATGTATTATTCAGTGGGCTGTTTTAGGAGAAACTGAATAATTTAAAAAATACATGCTCAAAGCCAAGTGATTTTTCATCCCTGCGCCCCCCTTTCTCTCATTGCACCTTCTCTGAGGCCAGCAGTAAATGTCCTGCTGATTTTGGCAGAGTGGAGCAAGCAACACTTGGGTCTTACCCATGGCCTTTCAGGGATTTGTCCTCATTTGTGACCTGGGCAAGAGTAAGAAGGAAGATCTTAGGGAGAAAGAGATCTGGCTCCGCTAGAAACTGCTCTCACCAATGAGAATTGCTGAGCGTTATATTGAACTATCCCAGTGCTGTCAGTGACCAGTATTTAGTACTCGCAGGGTGAGTGTGGGTGGCTTTTGTTTAGCTTCCCCTGGAAAGCAAGACCCTGATTCAACAAGAAAGCGCATTCAGTTTAAGAGCGAAGTACCTCATCATTGCACGATACAAAGCACTGAACCAATACAAACATACTCTGCCAGTGCAAGCATCTTGCAAATGCATAAAAGGTTTACTTTGTTCTGCAGACTTTCTGCCAGACAAGGCATTTCCAAGTGCCAGGGGAACGCAGACCAATTCTCACTCGCAGGACATGGTGCTAAACAGAAATTCTGCCACAGAGAGGTCCTGGGCCCCATCGCGAGCACAGCACTAATGCACTGCAAATTGGCCAGCAGCATCTGACCTTCTGGAACCCATTCAACAAAATGACTTAACTCCGAACTACAAAGCAATCCCATTAAAAGCAGGCCTGTGTGCAAACCCCTGGCTGAATCCAGGCAGGAGCCTTAGAAGTGAAAAACTTCAGTACAAGAGGAGTTGCTGATAGTCTTGCATAAGTATGTTAAGCGCTGGCCGTGCAGTGTTACCGGAGGGAGGATGTGCAAGCAGAGGTGAACATTTAAGCGTTGGGATTTAGAGTGTGGTCGCTCCATCTCAAATGCCTTCAGACCGGCCGACCTTGGGAGCTCCTTCGTTGCCTTGCTCCCACACCTCTCCAGCTGCAACATGGGGATAATGGTTTTTATCTGCTTTGCTGGGATAGCAAGGAGATAAATTCATAAGTACGCTGAAGAGGATCAGCAATTACAGTGCCGAGGTCACCCTCACACCTATCTCGATGACAGCCCAAATGGACCGTGCAAGAGATGTCCCTACATCTTCCCGGGATTAGCATCGATTAAATACCATGGAGAAACTGCACCATTTAGCAACTTCTGACAATTGTGAAGATGGTCAGGTTCATACCTTGGAAAAAGGCTTTGACAAAGCTGCCAAAGGGGAAGCAGCTAATTCCCACTGGCTGCGCTCAGGCTGCAGCTGCAACACCAGAAATCTCCGAGGTCCTGACAACATGAAGATGCCGTCTTCATATCCAAATGGCTTTCCACATTTATTAGATCTTCCTGATAGAAATGTACGAGTAAGACAGATCCAATTAGTTCACCTAATAGTCTTGCATGATGAGGTTGGACTAACCATCTGAGCATAGGATTTTGCACAAATGAAAGAGCATTCCCATAAAATTGAAAATGTAATTTAGCAATTTGGAAAGAAAATCGACAATCTTTTGAGAAAACTAATAGCTTTTTACTGTGTAATATAAGCTCAACTATCTAGTGTGGAAAAAACATATAAAGCATTAAAGAGACAACCCTATCACTAAATGTAATAATAATAAAACCTCCTCAAATTATTTCTTATTACCCACCTTTGTTCATTTTCAGACTCTACAGAAATAGGGACTCTCTATGCTTCTGACTGATAAGCTCAACAATTCCTCATACAGCTGAAAGTAGCACACTCCCTGCAAACTGACACACACACCAAAAAAGGGATATTTTCTGCTTTATCATTTAGAAGGCAGCCCCTGGGCCCAGTTCGTGGTGGGTGTGAGCTGGCCAAGCTGCAACTGATTTCATGGCACTGCTGGGCTGAGACCAGCCGAGGAGGTTTGCCTCTTTTCTGGAAGTATTTTTAATCACCTGAGGCCTTTTTCTGGGGAGACATTAATTCATAATCTCCAAGATCAGAAGCATTGGGTGGATTATCTGCCCTCCCGTGCAGCACAGCTCCAAATTGCCTCCCGTCGCCTCTGCCGCTTGCCCGTCCGTATTGGTCTGGAGGCATCCGGATTCAATCTGAAGATGTTACAAGATGGTGAATACGGGCTTTGCCTGCCTGATTCCTTCCTTCAGTTTCCCGTGCTCCAAAACACAGCCCTCCTTCCTCCGATGCATGTGTCCTGCAAACCGGTGGCTCCGGCCGCGCTTCTCCTGCCCCTCTGCCCCAGGGGTTTCTCTCCAGCAAGGCACAGGATGCAAAAAACAGATCACCCTGGTGGAAAACATCGGCTTTTAGGCTGCCAAACCATGGGCTATGCACACCCCACAGCAGCTAAAACCATGCAGCACAGCATTAACATCACCTGGAACTTTGGTCCCCCTAAATGCTGGAGCGTGGCAGCTTTGCCATCGCTGGGGCCACCTGAAGCCACGCAGCGTAGCTCCTCCGTCACCAGCACGGTGAGGCCAGGGGCTGAGCGGTCAGAGCAGGTCAGGGGCTGTATATGAGAAGAAAGCCCTCTATCCCACCTCCCTTCTCTCTCTGCCCCAAATAACTCGCTAGCATTTACTCCTCGGCCAGGCAGCAGGGCAAGACTCTGAAAAAAATATTCCACACCTGAGCAAAGAAGAGCTTGTATCTGATGAGTTGGTTTGTGGCACTCGGTATCGGAGGGCGCATGCTGAGCACGTGGCACACATATAGGCTCGGTGATGCATGGGGATATTTACCTGACCCCTCAACTGAAAGCAAAATGCTTCAACAGCTGCTGAGAGCACAGAAAGTGGTTTCAGAGACAGAGCTAGAGATTAAAACAACACGAGCAGTGAGAAGAAGTGCAAAATTAAAAGCTGTGCTGGCGTTTGTGCGCTGGATTTTGCATTACGATTTGCTGCAGGTTCATCGTGTATCTGTCCTGTTCGGATCATTTGCATCCCCCATCAGCTCTTTCTTGAATGCTGCTTCTGTTTGCCAAGTTGCAACAACAGCAGAAATCCAAAAGTTGGTCCCACAATGTGCATAATTACTGATTTCAGAGAAAACCTACCCCTCCAGCTGCCCTGCTTGTATAGGTTAAAATGTTTGGAAAGGGAATTAGTTAACCTAGGCAGCGCTCTAGTACACACATGAACTCACTGCAGCCCATTTACAAACCTTAGAACTGCTGGCTTTGCAGGCAGGCAGTCGGCTATAAATACAGCTGCAGATGGAATTCCTGAACTTTTCAATGGTAGTTTTGAACAGGAATAACTTGACATTTAATTCTGGGACAATTGTGAAATGTCAACATCTGTTGTGGAAACACAGAATAATGACTAAATTAACACCACTTGCAGCTTTTAAGTATGTGGTAGCATAACACCACACCAGGATGCGCTTGGACAAAACCGTACTGAGCTTCATGGTTTGAGTTGAAGAGAGCAACTGTCTGGGCTGGAGCACAACAGGATCAGGCCCTGCTCTGGGCAGCTGTATTTCAAGGATGGAGAGAGAGCCCATAGCCACAGCCTGCCAGCTCAGGAATTGCCATATCTATATCAACTGGAGTGCTACAGTCTATCAATGCATCCCTCACAGCCTTTACAGAGGAAGAGTCTGTAACTACCATGGGGACCTCAGACCACCCCTTATGACTTGCACGAGCTTCGCTGTGATATAGCAGAACAAACCAAGGCTAGCTCGGTATTTAATTATAGGTCTGAAATCTTTTACAAAGGTTTATTCAAGGATTTCACCTTTTGCTTCCTCTGATTACAAAGCAGGCTGGATGTCCTAGCCTAAAACCTGCCGTGATCTTGGCCTGATGTCTTCTAAGTGACACATCTCCCCATGTCCCGAGGGTATGATGGTGGAGACAAGGTGAGACCCACAGAAGCTGACAGAGCAGCTGGAAAGCGGGAGTTTCCCAAGGCTCAGCACGCAGAGGGGCAGCCCGGCAGGAGCTTTGCCATTCACGGCTTCTCTATGCCACCAACAAGCAGCCAACAGCCGCAGGCAGACAGCAAATGCAGCAGCCAAAAACAGCCTGGGAAAAAAGCAAATAACGGTGCATTTTGGGCAGGACACCCAAACCCTTCTGCACCACTCGGTCCAAGCCAGGAGGAGGGGTGGGCAGCTCGCCCTGTTTGCAGGACGGTCCGAGAGGTGCCCGGGGCTCCCCCTTGCCCTCCACAACACGGAGAGGCACCAACTCGGGCAGCAGCTCACCCGAGCAACACGACATCGACAGAATTTGTAAAATCACTTCTACCCATCTTGGCTAAAACAAGCTGAAGCACGATGGACTTGGCACTGAGTGAGTTCTTGCGCTGCGTTTTATGAATTGGTCTGAACGCAAGCCAAATCCCAAAGTACTCAAGGACATCGGTGCCATAGATTTTTTGATCTGAAAGGAAGTTACTGTATTTAACCATTATTGGACGACATTAAAAAATGGTCACTAAAGGCAGTCACCAAAGGGGCAACATGTTAGCAACACTGGCCTGTTTGGAAAGCAATAAATACAGAAATTGCCCTGGTTTTCCCCTCCCTGTGGTCATGCATCTACAGATTAAAAAAATAAAAAATTCCTAGGTCAGCTGGTCTGTCTCCTTGGACATTTTATGCCATTCTGGAGGAGCCTTTTGAGATCATGGGGTCAGATCCAGAAAAGTGCCGAGTCTTAAAATTTAATTGCGGGTATTTTAAAGGTGAACTGAACTGCAGTAGAGCATTGCATGCAGCACAGCAGATCCTAAGCTCGGCAGCAGGCTGAGCATCCTAAGCTCAGCCCACAGTCAGGCTGGTGCCACACGCCAGGAGCCACAGAAAGGGACCCAAAGAGGTCACCAATGTTCCCAAATTAGCAAAGGGAAAGGCAGGTCTGCTCCCATACCCAAGTTCTTGATTGTGCTGGGAGCTGAGGGAGAAAAACGCAGCGTGTTACCTGTTAGCGTACAACCCACGGGAAGGGGGAAGCGGCTGCGAGTGGGGACAACCTGTGCCAGAGAGCGGCTCAAACGCCCTCTGCAGCATCTGACAGCACTTCAGCTCCAGCATCAGCCACGGCAGCAGACCTGACACGCAACAAAATAGTTCGATTCAATGTGGCTAAACTCTGCTAAAATAGAGGTTAGTCCTCAAGGCTCCAGTGCTGGAAATGGGGCGGTGAAGCTGGGCTCGGCATCAGCACTTTGAGCCTTTAACCCAGTTCCCCCCAACCCAAATCCTGGCCCAGCCAAAGTCGGTGGGAATTTTCTCGTTGCTATTCAGCTCCTGCATTTTGCCAGAGGGCCAGATTTCCCTGCAGAGCGGCTGGAAATCTTTCTTCCACTTCTACCAACCTCAAACAACTCTGCAAAGGGATTTGCTCCGGATTTCCTTGGATTTGAGCTTGGCATCAGGTCAGAGACCCTGATGCAGTGGCATCAAAGAACTGCAGGAAAGCAGCCCCAAGAAACAGAGAAAATGTTGCTATTATACCATAAACTCTGGGACCAGTACAATACCGACTGCAAGCCAGGTACTAACACCCATCAGTTCTGGGTTTTTTTCATCCAACTAGTTCGTTTCTGTGCCTGCTGATACATGACTACATATTTAGCGAAGGAGTTTATTCACTCTGAAAATAGTTTTTCAAATTAGCGCTCCATGTTTTCTAGGTGATGGGGTGGCCAGGATTTGGGGACAGAGGGATCCTTTGTTTGAAGAGCTATTTTAACCCATTACTATCATTAGCTGCCAAAAAGGGTGAGGAATTTCCTTGGCCAGCTCCAGTCCTGCCAGCAGTCACTGGTGGCAAACCAGCTGCAGGTTAACACACCCCTTGGTAGGTCCCAGTCTGGGCGCTGGGACCACCGAGGGACACGCTGGGAGGTGACCCAAAATGGATTCAAGGCTTTATCTCAACAGCTAATTACACCCCGCAGAACATCGCCTTTTCTTTCCCCCTCGTTACTAGCAGGATAACGACACTCGTGGAGGGGTTGTTTTTTCCAAATCCTGTAAATCTGTGGGAGAGGAATAGCAGAGGAGAACAATCACTTTCAAAGATAAATAACTTTTCTGTCCCCACCGGGGCTGAGTGGCCACATCCAGGCTTGGCAGGGGTCATGAAATCGCCTGCCTGGCCGTCTGCCTCCCCGGCTGCTATTCTGCACTTCAACTCATCACGCACAACAGCGAGAACAAAGCGACCGAAGAAATCACCTCTTTCCATCCTGGTAAAAGCCCAACAGTTCAGCAGCAATTATTTATGTCACTCTGGATGGAAGAAGAAAAACAAGCCTTTTTTAAAAAATGCAGAAGGAGAGAAGAAGGTTGTCAGTGGTCAGGGCACAGCACCAGTGCCACTCTCTCCCCATCGGTACCAGCATCCCCTCCGGCTCCGGCGGCCTCAATCCCAGGATTTACTTGGCTCACGTCAGCGGTCACGCTGGCATAACCACGGAGAGACGCGGGCTGGAGGAGGTCAGGTTAAGTGAGGATGAGGAAGAGCGAGGGGATGTTAGGAGCGCAGGTTGAGTTTGCTTGCCCCATCCTCCGCCAGCGATACGGCTGTGGCCGGGGGCCACGTTTCTCCCACAGAGCTGCAATAGCTCGACCAGATTGAAGACGCTAATAAAACCTTTAAATGGAGCCAAGGTGTCCTCCCAAATGCTTCACACATAGGAGGACATGAAAAATGATTTGAGAGAGTAAGCGAATAAGCAGCATACCTAGGAGGAGTTGACTGGGACAATCTACATTGATTTAAAACCAATAGTGCCTGCAGCTCTGCAGGTGCAGCCCTGAGGGCAGGCAGGGACTGGGCAGAAAGGGGGTTTCGAGCAGCAGGAGCAGGATGGCACGAACTCACTCATAGCGAAGGACGGCCAGGGCTCCAAACACCAACATCTTCTTAGACACTTCCCCCAGCAGCCACCTCGGCGGGGGGGGGGGAATTTTTATTTTTTTTTCAAGTGAAGTTTTGAAAAACTTGCAAAAGGCAACAGATTTTTTGGAGCCCTTGGTGAGCAGGACATACCCACACTGAGGGGGTTTCCCATCACTTCTCCTGACTGAATTGTTCCCAAGATAACTGGTAGACACTTGTGTTTTATTGCAGTCACTATGACATTTCTGACATTTTAAGATTAATATCTGGTAGGCTTTTCCCCACCGGCAATCACATCGTACCACCATGGGGCTTGGGCTTTATCCTCATCTCTTGCTGTTCTGTCACTTCTAATAACATGTTAACAGACATTTGCTACTCTTTGCGAGCAGGAGGATTTGCTCGGACCCATAAATTGCAGCCTGCCCGCTCACGCTGTCTGTGAGAGCAAAGCATTTTGTTAGTGCACCTGAAGAGGGTTTTGGAGAGGAACATCTCAGAGGACTTTCTTTGGAGTCACTCCTGGGGCTGCCCCTGCCCCACTCTCACTCCTGCCCAGGGCACCCACCACAAAGCCTTCAGTATCTTCCTTGGACACCCCAAGTGTCTGTGCTTTGGTTTTAAGTCCATGAGTCATAAAACCATAAGTATTATTTGCTACACTGACATATCCATATTGCTTTTTTTCTTAAAGCCATATATTCCCACTGCGCATTTGCTGCTACATTTCCATCAAAAAAAAAAAAAAAAAAGAGAGTTAAGGAGAGGAATAAACAAGAGTCAGAGGCAGCATTAACAACTATCAGACAAACTCCAGTTAACTCTGTCCTCTTGCAAATCACTGCAAGCTGTGTTAACTTACAGAGAGGCCGGCAGGCAGAAGCCGTGAAGTCGGGTGAGACCGCGGTGATAAATCCCCGTGGGGCTGGGTGACGGCACCGTGATGCCGCCAAGAGCATCCCTGCACTCGGGGGGATGCAGGTGCCAGGGAGAGCAAATGCCACTAACCTGCGGCCAGCAAGCAGCGGCATGATGAGAAAAGACATTTTATTATGCAGAGCTAATGCCATTAGAGTAAACGAAGTTTGCCCAGAGGAATAACGAAGCCGTGAGATAGTTAAAGCAAACGCCGGAGCGGTTCCCTTGGGCCTGGGTGATTATAATGGTGGGGTGGGTACGGACACGTTCGTCCTTGTCCGCCACAGCCCCCCTGGACTGGGGGGGCTGAAACCTGGACAGGGCTGCAGTGCCCAGCCCTCCCCGAGTAAGAGGGAGGCTTGGGCTGGAGATTTTATCAGCTGTGTGAGCTGGAGATTTCTCCCTGTATTTTATTAAGAAACAGCCTGCCCTCATGTGGCGAATGGAAAACCAGGAGGCTGAAGATTTTGGACTAAAACTGTCCAGCGACTGTGCTAGGGAGGGGACCAGTAGCCCTTCGGAGAAAATCTCTCACAGCTCAGTCCCTCACCTGTCGCACACAGCTTTTCCTCACTCATTTTTGTGCCTATTTCCCTTCCCACCTGCGCAGCACCCACTCCTCTTGCTGGCCTGGTAATTCCCAGAGAGCCACGTGCAAGTGTCCCGAAAAGAGCCCATGGGTGCCCACTGTAGCATATACGATACATATGATATGTGTACAATATGCACACGATATATACGATATAGCGGGGCTGCAGCACCCGCTCCCACCGCTGAGCTGGTCCCCACAGCGTGGGGGAAGGCTGCGCAAGGTCAAGGCAAGCCCTCAGCAGAGGCAGAGCGCCGCAGCTCCAGCATCTGAAATGAGGAAAAGTCCCATTTGCATTCAGTTTATGGGCAGAACAGTAAGTAGTTTTTCTTGAATAGCTCCGATAACACCTCCCGTGAGGGTGCAGACTAGGCTCGGAAAGGCAATCACACTCACACCGCGTACAGGGGTTTCTGGGCAGCCTCTGGGAGAAGCCTCAGCTTATCGTGACAGGCAATAAAACCTTTACCCAGAATCAACGTGATCCAGAATAAGTAAAACCAGGCTGAGTAACAGATCCAAGAAAGCTGTATCTTCCCCACCCAACCAAATCTTTTTTTTTTTTTTTTTTTTAAATCAGTGATGTGCATGAACCTTCCAAATCAGCACTGAAAAACCAGCCGTGGTGCAAGACCAAGCTGCATCAAGGAGCAGAGCATGCCGGCTGCATTTTGACAGCCGGACCAGTAACTCAACAGGCAGCAGGCGATGCTGCAGGGCCAGGAACAAGACGGCCCGTAGCCAGCCCTGACACGAGCACCCATATGTGGCTGCAGCTCACGGCTCAAACCTGATGCCTCGCCGTGCAAACAGGACACATCACAGGGGCTCCTGCTTGGTGCTCGTAGGAGCCCAAAACCCAGCGAGATAACGTACCTGCACGTCGCAGTGACAGCCTGCGCATCCCTGATGCCGGCATCCCCCGCTTCTGATGGGACACAACGTGGATCTCGTTCTGATCGCCAATAGCTTCTTAACAGCACGGAACAAGCGGAATAGGACCCCACAGCAGGAAGCTGAAGCGAGGCCAATCCTGCCCAACACAGGTGCCAAGTTTCTAACCCCAGGACCAGCTTCCACGAAGACA
The DNA here is from genome assembly GCF_929443795.1 of Astur gentilis. Lineage (NCBI taxonomy): Eukaryota > Metazoa > Chordata > Aves > Accipitriformes > Accipitridae > Astur > Astur gentilis. Next base: position 16,090,855 of record NC_064903.1, read on the forward strand.
GGAGGGTCCCCGAGGCCTCGTGCCGTCCCTCCGAGCCATGCTAGGGGACAGGCTGGTGCCCGGCCGAGCACCGCGGAGCCGCAGGGGAGGCATCTTCTCGCTTTTTCCAAACCCCTTCGTTTAACCCTCCTATTTGCAAAGCTCCTTGATTGCAGTCGGCACCGCCGAGCACCAACTCGTCCCCTCTCACTCGTGCAGCTTCGAAGCCTCCACCGCGACGCTGACTTGTGACAGCCCATTAGAAAATGAGGGGGGAAATGCAATAAATGGCATTAGTCTAGATGGCGCTCATGTATTTTTTACAGCCTGAAAAAGCAGCAGCAGCAGAGTTTCACCCTAACACCCGCTTTCTACCCTGGTTTCTCGCAGCAGCGGGTCCGACGGGCAACGCTTTCCACTGACGGGCAACGCTTTCCGTGGGCACCTCGGGCAGAGCGGCTGTACGAGCGGGTTTAAGTCCGCAGAGCAGGATGCTCGCACAGGTCTAAGTCCGCATCCGAGGAGTTCAGAGACCTGCTAATGCCCATCTCTTGCCGACAACCTTCCAGCAGCTGGAGCATCAGCATTTGCAACGCAAACTGCCCAAGTGAGAAACTAATAAAGGCAGCGCTGCAGCCCTGCCCGCACTCGAGCAGAGGCTCTAATTCCATTTTATCTGCTTGTCATCACCTCCTAAAACAAGCCAGGCCCATGTTTTAGTTGGAGAGTGAGGCGTAACTGGGTAAAAGAGATTTTGGGTGTATAAAAATAATTCCTGAGCAGGTCTGTTTACCACACTGCTGCCTCGGGAATGGCCCATCAGCAGAGCTGTGGCAATGCAACCATCAGAGTTAATGCAACTGTATTTTGCTACATTTACTGTACTAATAAAATTGCACAGGTAGGTGGCAATGGCAAGCAACACTCCTTCCCATCCCCGCTGTTCGCACACAGGCTCGTTGGTGGAAGAACCACACTCTGCGGATACAGTCCTAGCTCTGTTAGTTTCAAATTTATTTTCTTCAAAACTAACCATGGTTTTTACTGCAGATAAAGCACTTACCATGAAGTCTTCCCAAAACAGAAGGTGAGCAGCCATCTCCCACTCCTTTCTATGCTGTATCATGATAAACAGAACTAAAACATTTTTAATCAATCAATTAAGCTCTGTCATATGCTCCTCTTGGACCGAAGGATAACGCTCAGATGTGGCATTCTTCAGCTATAGGGCTGATTTATAAGGTTGTCTTCATCATCATAAACATTTTGGTTTAGTAGAAATTGCTCCTTCTTTGAGCAAAACAAGGATTTGGGGTTTTGCATAAGCCAAGAGAGAGAGCAAAGACTGAATTCTTTTCCCATCTTTCTGTAACCTTTTTACTCCATATCAATGCAAACCCAGATTTTTCATCAGTCAGACCAGAAAACTTCTGTCCGTACAAAAGACCCTTTTTAATAACAAAAAAAAAAGAAGAGGAAAACTACAAAGAGAGAGAGAAGCCAGTCAGCCAGTCCCGCAGCCTCCCCGAGGGAACAGCAATGTCCAGGGAGCACCGGCAGGACGAACCTCCCGTCTCCTGGGACAGCGCTTCCCCATCAGTCCCCAATTCCTCCCACGTCCCAGCTGGAAAGCTGAAAACACAGCTACAAGCAGCATCAGTTTGCAGCTGAAGGTCCATCACCACTACCAATAGCCCACCTCAGCTCAGGGATTCGGGCTGGGATTTTCAAGCCACTTTCAGGGATTTAAGTGCCCATCTCGGACCACTAAAAATTGATACAAGTGGACATTGCGGACCCGGTGCTACTTCGAAAAACTGTGCTTGTTAAAGCACTAACAAGCATCTGCACCGCTGCTGGGTACGGGAAGGAATGAGCGCTTTGGGCTTTGCTGTTAACGAACACGGAGGAGTGGTCCAGCTTTGGAGGAGGGAAGGGGGCTGTGTTTTTAGGGCAGGAAGATCTTAATTTTCTTTTCATTGCTGCAGTGAAGCTCTGAGCAGGCAGGCTGGCAGACAAAGTGTGGCCTTTGAAGTCCCAAGAGATTTCTTACTTCTTTCAAGCTTTCAATCTGTCCTGCCAGCCATTTGCTATTGCTGCAGGGTACCTACCGGGAAACCAGGTTTGGTGCCTCCACCAGCAGAGAACAGTACAAGAATGGTACTTTGCACCAATAAGCCCATTTCAAATAAAAAAAAAATAAAAATAAAAATAAAATCACTCTACTCTAGCTCTGTATCACCAGAGTAACAAAATGGTAATTTCCTCTTCTATATGATTTTATATATATATATGTATGTAAAAATATATGAAATATGTAAAAACAGCATTGGTGATTTCTCCTTTGGTTCAGTGCTGCAATTCCCTACATTTCATAAAATCCTTTGGCAAATGAAACGTAACCTTTACAAGCAACATTTCCAATGGGAAAGGTAATTAGCCAAATCACTGGTGATTTCTGATCTGGCTGCAGCAGCCGGCATACTGACTGCAGAAGTACAGTAACTTAAATCAATAGGTAGACGTAAAAAGTCAAAGAGAATGAGGCATGTTATTCTGGTGTATCATCGCAGGGGATTTGATATGGGAGAGAAGTGCAGCTGGGGAGGAGACAGAGGACAGATGCAACACATAATCGGTTTCTCAGCCAGCAGGTCCAGGTTGAGAGCTGGTTTGGATCTGGACAACACTTGGTACGGTGACCAAGCTAAGCAAATTAGAAATACTTACACCTTCCTGGCAGCTATGGTTTCAACCTAATAGCATATGGAAATGAAACCCAGATTTTATGGACACACGCTGTAATTACTTTGGACAAAGTAACTTGGGAGCAACCGGAGATGAAGGGCAGCGAGCACAGAGGCTGTGCGCTGTGAAAGACACGCCGGTTAGAAATGCTTACCTGGGCTTAGTGCACTGATACAGACATGAATGTGTTACAAAAAAACACCCTGAAGACCACCAAAAGCAGAAGACACTTTAAAAAGAAATGATAGTCCAGAAGTATTAAGAATTATTTTAACAAGTTTCTTTCAAGAGAAAAGGAAAGTACCCGCTGGATGCTCTGCGAGATAAACACTGATTACAGCCGGGAATAACTGCACGCATATTAAATAACAGAAAGTGTTGTGCGGCAGGAAGGAGACTGAAATAATACGAAATAGTCCCACTCTGTAAAAATAGCTTAGGCACTCCGATGTTAGAAGACCTCTGAAGTTTCCAGAACAAGAGTTGTCTCTTTCCACGAGAAGCCCTTATGTCTCCGTGTGCTCGTACCTATTTATATACTTCCAGTAAAAAATTACTGGTGCCGACTCCTTTCTGACGTCCCACTCCCAGAAATAGCTGCTGCGACAGCTCCTGGAACAGCCTCAGCCCCTCGGCACCGATGTCCAACAGCCACACGGCTGCAACACTTCTCATGGATAAAAAAACCCTCTCCTTGTTTAAAAAGCAGCACGGCAAAGCCCTGCACCGGCACAGCGATAGCAGCAGCACACGTGTGGCCGGGGAGACTTCATCCCTTTCCTTCTTTGCTGTAGCAAAGTGTTAATGCCGCGCCTGAACACCCACCCCTGCACTCCTGGTGCTTCCCATGGGAGAAGGGGCTGCAGAGAGGATCCCGAGACAGATGGGGGAACCCGCCCGGCTTCAGCTCCTCCAAAAGCAAGGTGAGGGCAAGTCAAAAGGTGCCTCGGAAAAGCCCAAGATCCTGCGGATTCCTCCCTCGCAGGGAGCTGGAGACAAGCTCCACAGCTCCCGAAACACAGCCCTGCTCCGCAGGCGGACACCCCGCAGCAGAGCTCCGCATGCCCCATCTCTGCATCCAGCTTCACAGAGTTCAGATATCCAAGATACCCAAAACCACCATTCTCGGGCTGCTTTGCTTTGGGGTTGGGTTTGTTTGTGGGGTTTTCCTGAGCTTTTTTTGTCTTCCTGGGGCTCCACCTGATTATACGGGGCATCCAAAACCTCAGAAAGCAAGGGGATCTCCTGCAAAAATCTCCCAAAGTGATATTCTGGGCTTAAGACAAGGCAATTTTGCACAGTGCTGCTAGTATAAAGATAGGTCATTTGTTACTTCAAAAGTCAGGTTCAGCATTTTTAAACCTTTGAAAACATAAGTCATGACACAGGGATCCAAGCAGCGTAGAACAAGTTTGTAGGTTTGACACAGCTGCAAGCCAGGCTGGGTGAGCCAGGGGTGACCTGCCCAGAAAGGGGTTTCTGCAATCCAGGCGAGCCAGTAGCTTATCGCCAGGTGTAGGAGAAGAAAGGACAGTAGAGCTCACAGACGAGACGGACGCCTCGGTGGGAGGTGCACAGCGAACGAGAGTTCAGAGCCAGCACGCTCTGCCTTCGCGTGAAGCCTCTGCAGCCTCTAATCACACCATACTCCTCCTCATCAGCCTTAGAGACGCGCTAAGGTGGTAACAGGAACATGTTTGACTTCCAACTCCTGCAATGCTGATACCCTGAGAGTTCGCCCCTCCTCGCCCTGTCACCAGCACCCTGGAGAAAAACGGCACTCAAGTCCTGGAGATGCACCGCCGGCCCCACTGCGCTTGAATATGGGAGCCTGACAATAAAACCAACTTACTGTCCATGTAGGAAGCACACACAGGGCACCAGTTTGCAGAAGCTGCTCCCAAGAGAGCGGAGGATCCTGCTTCCTCCTGATGCCTTAGCCGGTTTACAACTGCAGGAACGTTCAGCTCGCTTCCAAATTTCAGCGCCTTGAGCGAAGTCAGTAAATTCCACGCAAACCACCCGAACTGCAAACCGCAGGCTTGTCACTCGGAACAGATTGTGTGGATACTCACCAGAACAGCAAACACCTACGCTGTTAATAGATAGCTTTCACTCGCAGGGATCAGACAACAACAACAATCCCCCTCACCCAGGTAACTTGAACACACGTCCCTTTTACCGCAGAAGCTACCGGTCACCTGCTAACAGCTCAGCCTGGGTGGGATGGTTTTGGGGTGCCCGTCTGAAGGTCTGGCCCCTACCACAGTGCTCAGAAGCCCTCGCTAGCGAGACATCCTGGCTGACCACACCAGCACCTCGCATCAAACACTGGCTGTGCTGAGCACACCCACCGGTGGCAACGAATCCCCTCCAGTACCCACCCCATCAACGCAAGCCTGGTTCACCCAAAAAACACCAGTTAAGACCCCACGCAAGAGCTGGGTACAGCTCCAGTATTAGCAATACAAAGCCAGGCTTGGAGCATCTCCCAGGAGCACATTAGCACGGTAGCAAACTTGGGTTTCATTCCCGGCGTGAACAGAGCCTGATGCCTTCCACTTGGTTGGGGTACGATGCACTACAGTAAATCACAATTAGCACACACTCCAACCCATTTTTCCTCACTGTCAACAAGTGGCACAGCCAGAAGGGCTCTACACTTAGGAAACATCTTTGCCTTTTGTTTGCACAGTGATCTGAAGTCCAGATTACAGCTCTCTAAAACCCAAGAAAGATTACGACTCAGCCTCAGATTAGATTCTGGGGTAGAAAATCATCCAGAGCCACCAACTGCAGGGAAGCCCTCGCAGGAGCTCTGCAGTTGTGGTGGAGCTAAGCAAGGAGTGCTCTGCTTGCCATAATTTCTTCCCTGCTGTGCACAACCACCCCCTGGACCAGGTCTGGGCACAGGACCCCAGAGACAGGATTGCATCAGAGACACACCACGGTATCAGCCCAGCTGCATTGGCCACCATAAGCCAGACCAGCAAAAATGATCCTTTTTAGATCTCAAAATATTTCAGCTGGGGGAAGGATGGCCTTGTAAACTCACTGGTGCTGCCTGCTTAACCGGACCACATCTATTTGTACTGAGGCAACTGCAGCAACCACGAGCTGCAGTTCTGGAGCAAGTCTCTAAACGGCTCTGCTGCATAAAGTGCACATAACCATACAGTTTTGAGGGCAGACTAGAAAAAAACCCCAGCTGAAGCCTGAGCATCCAAGCAACCCTCTCCCCAAGACACTCATAGAGGTTCCCCTGAGCAGGTAGGCCACCCCAAAAATACCCCCAAACATTTTACACACTACAGCAATGCAGTAGCAGTCTCAGCAACACAGCTCTCCCCAAGTACGTCATCGCTTGCACACCCCCAACACGCAGCTTGGGTTCAGGTCCCTCCTTTGCCCAACAGCATCCAGACCCCATCGCTTGCTCTATCAGCACAGAGACTCTCCCACCAGCAGAGCACAAAATTTCAAGCTGCTACGTTCAGCTTGTGCAGCAGAGCCTCAGCTCCAGCCCCTGTTACCACAGCAGAGCGGGTCACACCACTCTGCCAGCCTCTGAAGTTGAGACAAACCAAGGTCTCCCCACTCCCAGGGGCAGCAGTTCAAGACAAGCTGCAGCTCCACTCCCAACTTCAAGGCTCAGAGAGTCAAAGAGCAAATAAAAAAAAATTAAAATAAAAATAAAAAAAAAGGGGGAGTACGACTATTGCTTAAGGGCAAGCGTCAAGCACTATCACTTGAGGACCTCCTTCTCCTGGCCTGGGGGAGAAACATCCCCCTTCCCAGCACAGAGCCTCCTTGAAGTAGCAGCAGCAAGAGGTTTGCAGCAGATCGACCTTCTTCAAAAATCGAGGGGGAGGAGGGTTGCTGGAAGAGGCAGGACAAGGCTACAACCCACAACCCAGCAAGAAAGGGTCTCCTGTATTTTTTTTTCCTACTTGTCTACTGCAACCACACTTTAGCAAGATACATTATTAAACACAAGGTTTATTTTAAAATCTTTTTATTGTTAAGTCCACCACAGCCATTTACACGTTATTACAGAAACAATCTCCCAAATTGTCCTTCCCCAGACCACTGCAACTGTTCCAGGTTGGGTTTTTTTGGTCCTGTTTTTCACTTTTTGTCTTTTTAAATGGTAGACAAACCTTAGCATCTGGAGAATTTTTCTTTCTTCCCATCCCTTCAAGCTGCGGAGTCACCAGCAAGCCATTATACACATTACTACAGACTCTGCTGTGAGAATTGATTACTGACAAAAGCTATGTTGTCAGCGATGAAGGTCTTGCGGTTTACAGATGGATACCGTGCAATTTTTCTCCTACTAAACTAATCAAAATTGCATCGTGATCCACCCGACAACAGCAAAACAAAGCTTACCATACTGGCAAATTTGGGGCAGTGCAGCCTGAAGACAAGTCCTCCTTTCCTCCACAGGCCGGGACAAGTGCAATACTCTACATATAGCTACAAGTAATGCAACAAATCCCCACCCATGGAGAAACCAGCGCAAGGCATCTTCAGATCTTCCATGGAAGAAGGGGGTGGGGGGGGGCAAGCTTCAAAACCCATTATTCACCACAGATTCACCACCACCACAGTCAGTTTTGCATGGATTTGCACAGCAATTTTAGTAAGCTGGGATGCAAACCTGCAAAACTGACTGTAATCAGCACCATCTTCTCCAGAAACTGCCACTAGCTAGGATGCACTTTATCTAGCAGTACTGTAAGTGCCCACATTACAGTAGGTCCAATTCAAAGCTACCTGCACTATGAGCACTTTGATACTGCTAGGACAAAACTACTTCCCGAGCAATTGCCTTCAGTGAAAAAACACTTTAACTAAAATTGTAATTGCTGAGCTAAAGCCAGATGGATGCGGGTTTTTTGGACGTGCAGGCAGCAGCTTGTGCCAGAAGGAGCATTTAGGGCAGTAGATTCTACGCTACTTCACTAACTGCACTAGATGCACCTTAACACAAGAACCATTTGTAACGTAGCTCTAACGCAGCAAAACAACAATCCTGGTTACATCCATGCCCTGCTACCGTCACTGAATCGCCACAGTAATGCCAGAAGTGCTTATACTGCAGTAGATCCTAAACTCTACCTGCACTGTAAGCACTTTTGCACAACTCAAGGCCCATCACCAGATAGGAACTCTTCTACTTAAACGGTCTTCTTGTTTCAGCACAGCTAAAGCATCACAGAAGCATCTTGACTGAAGCACAGGAGCCAACAGTACCTGCCAAGAGAGAAGACTAACATTAATGTTGCATAACACAGATATGGATTTGCTACTCAATCTAGCAGAGGCTTTCTTATTAAAGTACAGAGGCAGAAATGGGTTCGGAGTTTTGAGAAGGCAGTTTAACTGAGAGCACACCAAACAAGGAAGAGTTTGCAGCTAATTTTCACTTAAATTAAGGTGAAAATGGCTTCCTCCTGTTTTTAGTGGCAGTTAAAAAGCACTGTAACAGGTATCAAAACATCCCGGTTTCCTGCTCTCATGGGTTTGGTGCGTTACTACAGCACGCGAGACATTTTACTTGACCTTTCTCCTGGAGCTTTACTGAGTATCTTGCATCACCCAACCACCAAACATTCCCCCCCCCCCAGTAGCACAAGAAAAGTTCTGACACATGATCCCGCACCCTCCACACCAGATAATGGAGTATCTGTACTCCAGATGATGCCGTTAACTGCACAGCAGCACAAAAGCGACGGGAACCTCCTCGCAGGAGGGGGAAAAAAAAAAAAAGATATATATATATATATACACGTATATTAACGAATTTAAATTTCCCTCCGGAGCCACGCTGCCTGGGCATTACAAACCTGCAGAGGTGGGGAGGCTTTTGCTGGGGATGCCCGGGGCGGTGGTGCCCCCCCCCCCCCTTCCCACACACCCCAAGAGGCTCTTGCAGAAGTTGAGCCTCTCCGGGTGTTTATGGCGGAGGGGGGGGGGGGGGGGGCTCTGCTAGGGGAGGGCCCCCACTCCCGCCGGGGCATTATCTCCCCCCCCCCCGGGGCGGCGCAGCCCGCCGTTATCTCCCCCGCACTGACCATCTGCTCGGGGGAGCGGGCAGGGGGATTTACTCGGCCGCGCTCGCCACGTGCACCGCGCCCCCCCCCCCCCCAACCCCCCCACCCCCCACCCCCGGGGCTGCAACCGGAGCATCATCCCCGCAGGCACCGGCCGGCGCTGAGCACCGGAGAGTTCAGTACGGGCTGGCAACGGCCGGGCACACCGCTCCCCACCGCAGGCCCGGGCTCGCCGCCCTCCCCCCCCACCACCCCCACTCCCCCCGCCCGCCCCCCAGCCCCGGTCCCGGAGAGGGGGTGTGGGGGTGCCCCGCCACGTGCTGCCCGCCCCGTCCGGGGGGGCGCGCGCTGCCGCCGCCGCGGCGGCGGCGATTAAAGCGCAGGAACAAAGCACGGTGGGAAATGCAGTCCTCCATTCAAAGCCCCAAAAACGCGCCAAGCCGCCCGCCCGCCCGCCCCCAACCCCCCCCCCCCCCCACCCCCTTTCGCCCCGCCACCAGCAGAGGCCCGACCACCCCCCACACCCACCCCTACCCCCACCGCCCGCCTCACCCCCGGGGAGGGCGAGCAGCGAGCCCGGCGGTTAAGTCGCGCCGAGGGCGGCTCCGCAACGGCCGCGGGCGGCCCCTTTGTCCCGGCCCGACGGGGGCAGCCCCGCTGCCTCCCGCCGCCGTCCTCCCCCGCCGCCCCCCCCACGCCGCCGCCGCCCCCCCCCCCCCCCCCATCCTCTCCCTCTCCTTCCCCTCCCCGACCCCCGCCCGCGCCGCCCCCCCCGGTCTTGCCTGAGGGGGGCCGGCGGGGGAGGGGGGAGGGAGGGGGGGTGGCGCGGGGGCGGCCGGGCGAGCGCGGAGCGCGGCGCCCCGACGGCGGCTTCTTTCCCGAGCGCGTGGTCCGGCTCCCGCCCGCCCCCTCCGCGCGCCAGCCAGCCAGCCAGCCAGCCAGCCAGCGAGCGCGCGCGCACCCGCGCGCCGCCTCCCGGCCGGCCCCGCACTACAAACCCCAGCGCGCCCCGCGCCCCGCGCATGCGTCCCGCCGCCCACCGCCGCCATGTGCTCACCGACCGCCCGCGTCCCCGTCCCCCCCCCCCCCCCCCCCCCCCCCCCCCCCCCACGCACCGGCCACGCGGGGGCGGCGCACGACCCCACCCCCCCTCCCCACACCGGGCGCGGGAGAATTGCAACGGCGGGGGGGGGGGGGGGGGGAAACCCTGCATGCTGCCCCCCCCCCCCCCCTTCCTCCCCCGACACCCCGCACCACAGCGGCCGGCCGGGGAGCCCCAAGTTTCGGCCTCCTGCCGCGGCCCCGTCCAGTGTTGGTGCCGCGGGAGCCGCCGGCCGCGGGGGGGGGGGGGGGGGGCACCGGCACCGGGGTGCGGGGGGCCGGGCCGGTGCGCTTTTGTGTGTGTGTGGGGGGGGGGGGGGGGGTCGGGCCGTAGCGTGGGAGCCGCGGGCCCACGCGGGAGGCAGGTCGAGCCCCCGCGCACTCCTACAGGTGGGTGGCGGCCGCCCGCGTTCCGGTAAAGCGCTGCCGCCACCGGGAACGGGGGTCGGGGGTTGCCCGCCACGGTTCTACCGTCCCCCAGCCCAACCCCCGGGGCAATCCCGGTACCGCCCGGCAGAGATTGCGGCGCAAGGCGGCGGGTCGCGGGAGCCGAGTGAGGGGAGGAGGGGGGAAGCGATTAGGAAAAAAAAAACAACTAAAAAAAAAAACTAAAATAAAATAATAAAAAGCGTGCAGACGCGGGGAGCACCCTCGGGCTCGCGCCGGCTTTTGGGGAGGGAAACAAAAAAAAAAAAAAAAAAAAAAAGCGCGAAGGAAAGGGCAAGAAAATGGAAAGATAAACACGTTACCTTTGAGCCCGAGCAAAGCCCTGGAATAAAAAGGGTTTTACGAAAGTGGCGCGAAGACAATATCATGTGATCCCAGCCCAGGGCGTCTCCTTCCCGCACCGACCAGCCAAAAAAAGAGAGAGGAATAAAGGGGGGAAAAAAGTACATCCGCTCCCCACGCCATTAGCATAATTAATTGTGTCCTGCAGCTGCAGCCGCAGCTCCCCGGCCAATGGCAGCCACCGCCGCCCCGGCCTCCTCTTCCTCCCGCCCGGGGAGGATGGCGAAGGCCGGAGACCTCGGGGAAAGGCTGGGAGACCGGGGGGCGACCGGGGGGGGGCCGTCCGCCGAGGTTTTGGGGGACAAGGAGAGCGGGGCGCTCTCGGGGGGCGTCGCGGCCGCCCCCGTGCCTGGCACGGCGGGGGTCGGGCCGTCAGGAGCCCCGAGGGGGCCCTGGGACGGCGGGGGGCCGTGCGGGCACTCCGCTGCCTTCCCCTCGTGGAAACGCGAACCGCCGCGGCCACCCTGCGGCCCCCGCCACCGCCACCGCCACGCGTGGCCACGGTCGCTCGGGACCCCCGGTGCGGCGCCGGCTGGAAACTTGCGGCCATTTTGGGGCGAAAAGCCCCCAAGTTGTGCGGCGTTGGGCCTGGCCCGGCCTAGCTTGGCCTACGCGGCAGCAGGCCCGGCCCGCGGTGCCACCCCCGCCGCAGGCGGCTCTCCCCCTCCCGCCCTCCATCTCCTTCCTACCCCTGAACCCCCCCCGAGGTGCATCCCGAGGGGTCCCGCTACCCCTGACCCCCCCCGAGGTGCACCCCGAGGTGTCCTGCTACCCCTGAACTCCGTCCGAGGTGCACCCCGAGGGGTCTCGCTACCCCTGAACTCCCCCCCGAGGTGCACCCCAAAGGGTCCCGCTGCCCCTGACCACCCTCCCCCACCTTGAGGTGCACCCCGAGGGGTCTCGCCAGGGTCTGGGCGGCGTTGGAGACCCCCGGCCCTGACACGCACCCCGGCCCGGGCCGGGGGAGCACGGTCGGCCTGCCTTGGCGGTCGGCCCTCACAGGAATGCTAAAAATGTGCTAATTGTGCCCTGCCAGCAGCCACCGTTCCTCAAGGATTAGAAGTAATCATCTTTTTTTCTGTAAAAAAAAAATAAAAAATAAAATCGATCGATAATGAACGCTTTTGCCCTTCGTCCCCCCAACCCCGGCCACACCGTTCCGTTCAGCGAAAAAATATGAGGTGCCTCATTTAACCCTAATCATCGGTATCTGAAGTTAGAACAAAAAGGTCCCCATGGAAACCGGGGAGTAATCTATCAGTATTACGTTCGTTACACAACGAGAAAAGGGCTTTTGTCCCGCCTGTATTTACTACTGTTTAATTTCTTTTTTAAAATTCCGCGGCCAAGTTCTTTCGGGTTTGAAGGGCGAGTTTTGCCGAGCTTCCCTACTTTCCTTCCCGCGTGCGTGCGTGTGCGTGCGTGTGTGAGGCCTAAAACAAAGGGACCATATCAAAGCGCTCCCGGAGCAAGACGGGAGGGCTCTCCGCAGGCAGACCTATTTCGGAGGCCGTCTTATTATTTGTTCCAGAAACTGCAATTTGTTTCTTCATTATCAATGGGAATGCTCGGCCGGGTTGTTCTTTGCAAACTTTTATGTTGTAGCGTCTGGGATAGGTATCGAATTTACTGACTCCTGATTTGGAGCTGCGGGGAGACTTTCTGTAATGGAGGACGCAGGAAAATTCAAAATTTAAATTTTCTCCCTGATTAGGCAAAGTAGCTTTCTGAGGTCCCGAGCCGTGAAGGTGAAAAGAGAGCAAAATGCTCAACATTAAAGTCAATAATTCAGCATGGGTGTGTAAATTTATTATCGATGCCCCTGCAGAAATGGAATAGTGAATTGACGCAGTAATGAAAAATACAAAAGTGTCCCAGTAACTCATAAATGCACAACAGCGTAGGAAACGTTCCCAAGTTTAAGATACTTCATGTCTAACTCTGCAAAACAAAACTCTTTAAAACTTGTAGCACAGAAGCGGTAAATGTGACACGGTCTAGAAAACGTTCTTCTTTGTATAAAAAAAGAATCAGATGCTTTGCCTTGATTTTTTTTTATTATTTAGTATGAAAAGTTGTATCATAAGTGTTAGTCAAATCTTACATATGAATAAAGTTATGTCTGAGTGTAGCAGCTTTTACTCAATGTGTGCTGCAAATTGATTATCTCTTTTCTGTCAGTTCAGAAATAAATTAGTCTTTCAACAAAGGGAGCCTGAAGATGGTGAAATGTCTACATGAAGTGTTGCACAGATAAGATTAAATGGTATTTTTACATCCTCCTGCTGACCTTTGACTTGTATTTTTGTGTATCTTGGAAGGGAGTCTTGGGGTCTGCAAATACATCAGTTGCTAAAAAAAGTAATGGTCAAAGAAAAAAGTGCCAGAACTTTTCTTAATATCTTAAGGGGTGTTGTCTAGCTAAAGCATTCATCTGCCATGTTAGCTAGGCAGAGAGTTTTGCGCTGTGATGACGGCCTTTTCAAACGCACGTGATTTATAGATCGTAAGGTGGTGCTTGTAAAACACATTACTTACTAACTGTGGTAAAGTTTTGTTCCAGGTTAGGAGGACCGTAGGAAGACTAAGCAAGGTGCGATCCCCACACAGAGATACAAAAAAATATATGTATTTTCCTGAAAATCACTTTCAGAATTTATTGTGCACTTACATAGCTCACTCTTTTCTTACACCAGATACACAGAAATTTGGATGGGTTTTTTTCTGTAACGGAATTGTGTGCATGTATCCATGCTGAGAAGGTATTTCTGTTTCCTTCCTTGCACTTTTCTTCTCAGTGCTGCAAATAATTCTGTTCTATCTCTTCTTGGTTACTGATTCATTCATACTCTAACAACTATGTTCAAGGATTGCCTTGGACTGTCTCCTCCACTTCTGTTTCCTTCAAGAATCAGAACTATTGTCTGACCTTTTTCATGCTGAAGAAAGCACAGTGAATTGTGCTGAACTATCCAGATGCATAAAAGAAATGAAAATCAGAAACGAGTAAGAGGCGTGTATCCTTGTGAAACAGAAATTATTTTTCAAAACAAGCTATCCAAATATGCATATCGGTTGCAGTATGGAGAGATTTGTCAGATTAATAAAATCTAACTTACTTCTCAAAACTCTGGGAATAGTTGAAAGTCTTTTAAGAAGGTCTTCTACTAAACTTGCAGAACAGCAGCATGAAATCAGTGTCCAAACCCCCATTTTATAGGCAGGTCTGGAGTTTTTCAGACATCATATTTTATACTTTTGGAAGAAAATTTTTAGAGATATCAGGTCATCTTAAAAAGAAACAAAAAAATGCAAAGGAATATTTAAGAGAAAATACTTTAATCGTTAGCTACAGAGTTACTCTCCTGATCCTACAGAGGCTGCTAACTTTTTCTGTGAATGCTTGCACAGTCACAACTGTGGTAAATCTTTGCAGGAGTGGAGCTCCTTAAAGACCTGTCTTTATTTGTCTTCTGCACACTTTGGGCTTTTTTATATAACTGTGGATTACTTGTTAAACTGTCTTTGTTTTAAAGCATTCAGCTGAAAAAGTTGTAGAATGAAAATTATTTTCCTCTTGTGAGGACAGAATAAAATAAGTACTTTGAGATTACAATTCAAATTTAAAAATTTAACTCAGGATTAGTTTTCTGAATAGTCGTTACATATTTGCACTTCTCTGTGAAAAAATTACTGTTAATAGAGGTTTTATTACAAAAGATTTCACACTTTTGTCATTGTATTAGTAAAACAGACTTAAAACTGGCATTCACCTTTTCAATTCTATTTATTTGTAAAACTTTCATACAGAAAAATAAGATGCAGATAAGATATGTTACTCTGCATTTTTGTTATGTGAAACACTAAACCGTCTCCTAAATAAGACCAATCTACATGTAAAATGAGAAACAAATGTATACTATTGGCATGGACTTCGTGTCTAATTTTTCTTTTTTTTTATTATAATATTGATTGCTGTGATAAATAATGTAACATTTGCTGTATCTCTGATAGGCTGTAAAGGACTGCCGCATACTAATGCCTCAAACCTGTCTTTTTAAGAGCTCTTTGACAATTTATTATAAACATGTTGTTAAAACAAAATGTAAATATAAAGAATGAAAGCTCTGCCTTGTATTTATTTTCGTAGTTTGGCAGCTATGTAAATATGCTAAATTCTGCGTTTAGCTTTCTAATACTTTTCATTTGTTTTGTATTTATATTACTTTCTAGCAGGCTGAAATTCAATTGCTGTGCAGCTCATTTATGCAATTTCTATAGGTTTTGGTTCTGTGAGTTGCTTCCACTTTTATTAACATCGTGGGAAGCCAGATGAACTCATCCCTTCACAGTACTGAGTTCTTCATCTATTTCCTTCTGGTTTCAGGTGGGTTAAATCCTGAAATCTGGGTATAAGTTGTCTAATTGAAAAGGCATGACTAAACGACCCATCTTGTGTTCACAGGATAGGGCCCTATATAATGCTGAACTGCTCTATTACAAACGCTTCCCATATTAACTTGCTCAGTAACAGGGTTTGCATTTTTCTCATGTCAAAATAAATTCTTTGAAGACAGAGTTTTGAAAGCGTAGCCAAGCTGGCCATATATTTTTCAGAGTCTCTAGGTAGGTTTAGTCTTGTTAAACACATCTTCAGACACAATATGCATCCTTCTGCCATTTTGATAAGATCGTGACTTATACCTGCCCAAATGACTTCATTAAAGTCTCAGTGGTTTGAGATTTGCCTGTCTCATCAGAAGGTTTTTGTTGCATTACAATTTCTCTGCTTCATTTCAGTCGAAATGTGCATATCCTTCCCACAGAGACGTTTCCAATTTTACCAAATATTACCGGTATTTCAACGAGTTTTCTTATTTGTGTATATAACATGACATTTTAATGCGTGCATACATCCCTTCATATTAAACATGAAGTACAGTTTTCTATTTTGTAACAGCACACAACTTCCCCTTTTGTAAAATTGCTTAATAAATTTTATTTCTCCACAGCTGGCAATCAGAATACGTTGTGAGCTGTCTAGATTTTGTGTAAATCTTGATTTTTCTGATGAGCCACATATCTAAATATGTGCTTAGGCCCTTAAATCTGTGTAAATAGCTTAAATGAGGGGTGTATAAGTTTGCAAACCATGAAAGCTCTGGCTTGAGGAGCCGTAAGCTTTCCATCAAAGCAAGTTACAAAGGCAGGCTGCACCGTGAATCTGATCCTACAAACGTTTCATACACATGCTGGGTAACTGGGACACGAGCGGTCCCGCTGGTTATTCGGCCCAGCCCATACGTGCAAGGGCAGGGAAGCCTTCGGTCCCAGTCCTGCACAGACCTTTGTGTGCACACCTAACTTCTCCTTCAAAGTCAGTGGAACAAACCAGGACTTGTTTAAACGTCTTCACTGTGCGTAAACTTAAGAATCTGCTCGAGTCATTTCTAGATGAGACATCTCCTTCCAAAATATACTTCCCTTACACCATGTGACATTTTAGAAATGAGTCAATAAATTACTGTTTGACTACAGGTTACACATAAAATTCATATTTTGTTGAACTCTGTCACTGTAGGATGCAGTACAGTATTGCCTACATTTTTCTCTGCAATCTGCAGGTGTTATCAATGTTTGATGTAAGGACCTGATGAGAAGACCCAGAGATCCAGAGCTTGTCCTCATGTTTCCACTGTGTCACTTGGTCTGTATGTTGCTCCCTGTCCAAATGTTCCTTCTTGGGTAAAGGAACACATTTACCTTTCCCCTGCTGATCGGCTTGTATACACTCTAGGGGGTTCAAGCAGGTACTAAATTCTGAGAATTGTTTCTGAGAGGTAGCCTCTAAAAGGAGGCAGAGGTATGGGTATTTGTCATCTAAGAAAACTGGCAGTGTACACACGCGCTGTGTCGTCAGGCACAGCCAAAAAAACAGCTGGTACTTTTTTTCCGACGTTGAATTCCTACAGTTGCATGCATAGGAAACGCTAGGATTCTTCTCTTTTTTGCAGAAGAAACGTGAGCGCGTTGCAAACAGAAGCTCTCGGGTTGCCCGTTAAACGTACAAGACTTGCGTAGATGCAGGGCAGGCTTTATAAACCACCTGCAATCGGCAGGACGCTCCTACTTCATGAGGTCCCACCAGCACCTGGAGCATCCCTGAGGCCCTCTTCTGTGCAACATCAGATTGTTCTTCAAGAGCACTGATGATGATCAGCACACCTTCAAGAGCATCGACTGCGTGGGAGCAGATGTCCTAGACAGAAATCAGCGTATGTAGCCATTAAATTCAAAATCCTGTCAATTAGGATGAGCTCCTCAGAGCAGGGCAGTGTGAAGTAGCTTTTACATCCATTTGGGGGAGGCATTTTGTTATGCAGCTTGTCAAAGCTTCCCTTCAGCGATTTCCCTTCCAAACACTTGTGCAGGAGCTGGGCAGCACCAGAAGGTATTTCTCAGAGAGGCTGTTGTCTCTCGCAATAGCATTTTGGAAATGCAGGGAAGAGCCGAGTTCACTGTTAAAGCACATTGAGACCTCAGGCTGACTAAACACTAGGATGTCTACTCCAGCCCGCAGAGCAGCT
Source organism: Astur gentilis (assembly GCF_929443795.1). Lineage (NCBI taxonomy): Eukaryota > Metazoa > Chordata > Aves > Accipitriformes > Accipitridae > Astur > Astur gentilis. Next base: position 16,108,118 of record NC_064903.1, read on the forward strand.
CAGGATTAGAAGGGCATAAAACCAGCTTAAACCTGCTATATGTTCCATGTTCCCAGAGCTATGGCTAGAGGCATAACACAGAATCTCACCTCTCATCCCGAGGCAACGCTTTTTTCCAGTGCATGTGTTGTGCATGCTCCAGGTCCCTGCTAAGAAGATAAAATATATTAACAGTAGTTTAACACGTTTTTGGAGATGCATACTTAAAGGATGATCCTGTTAGTCGAAGCTCAAAATGTTCTGCTGGAAAAGAAAACCATGACAGGAGGTAAACAAACCTTAGCACAAGGAAGAACATGTAATTTATCTCAGCATAGTGGGAAAATGTGCTTTCTTTGAATAACAAAGTCCACAGATCCAGCCCAGCCTGGAAATAAGGCTGAGGATGGATACAGACTAGACTTTGCATACAAAGATACAAAGATGGGGGGGTGGGGGTGGCAAAAATACTTTCCTTTCTAGGAGGGAAGCTCCTTTCTGCGTCAGGGTGCGGTAACTAGATGTCTAACCGAGGAAGGGGGGTGGAATTGTCCCTCCAGAACCTGTCCCGGCTGCGAAAACCTCCAGAAAGCGGCTTTTCCCTGCTACCAGCACCAGCCAGTGTGGCTCTGCCCCCAAGCTGCAAACAGGTTGAAGTACAGCGCTAGGAAAGAAAAGCAAAGCATCCCCAAACCCTGAATAATATCCACCTGCTTTCCTAACAGAAGGAGAGAGAGGGGCATCTGGGGTGAAGCCAGAGGCTGAAACGACCCCCCCAGCCTGGAGCCCAGGCGCCGGGGAAGCGGCCGGAGTTGTGCAGCCGCACCTCGGTGTCGGCGATGGCAGTGCAGGATCCGATGGCCGTCCGTCGGTCCAGCATCCGATGGCAGTCGGTCCGTCAGTCCAGGATCCGATGGCCGTCCAGGATCTGGCACCGCAGCCAAAGCTGCTCCGCATAGCTAATAAGACTGGCTTCCAGCCAGGGCGGCAGGCAGGCAGATGCAGTGCCCTCCGTCCTGCCCGTGCTAGCTCGCCTTTGCCTTCTAGGGAGCAGCTCCGTTTGCCAAAAATCATCCCTCCTGGCATAGTCCTTTTCTAGAACTTAAAAGTCGTCGGCTTTGGAAAAGACACCCCCTTCGCCACGTTTGCATAAATTTACTCCTACTGTATAAATGAAGCTACTAAGTCTACTTTAAAAGCAATGCTTCTGCGGTGTAATTTCATTAATCCAAATAGAGCGTGGAATTGATGTGGATGAAAGGTAGTTTTTCATGCAAATCGTGTACCTCAAGACACCAAGTTCCGTTAAGGTTTAAGAACGGTTTACTGTGCAGCTCATTACAGTAAATTATTTTCTGGTTAAACATGAGCCATATGCAACCAGCTGAGGCAAATTTGCAGTTTACATTGCGGAGCTGTCAGCTTTGCAAAAAATGAGTGAAAACATTCAGATTATTGTGATTCAGCTCTTGAAACAAACTCATAACATTGTAACTTTAATAACGTTCCCCACCCTTGTTTTTTTTGGGTTTTTTTTTTTTTTTTTGCAAGGATAAAAGTTAAAATTACAGCCAATGTGCAGAAATTCTTGGAGGCAGTAACTCTTAAGAATTTATACTAAACCGAGTTAATAAATAAGTCATCCAGTTCCCAAGTTTGCCTAATACATATGCCTTTAGTTAACCCTTCGAGAAAAATCATACATTATTTTCTTTAGATTTTCATGGAAATTATGGGCCAGTTCTGCAAATGCCTAAACATGCAAGTAGCTTTATTTATGTGAGTAAAGTTACTTGTGCATGTAAATATTTGCAGGATGAGGCTTTAGAAAGGAGGTATAAACTAAAAATATTGATATGTGTAACTTCCCCTGTTCGATTAATTCTTGCCAGCACTGACTAGCAAAACCATGACATTCGATAACAAAAATGCCTTCGTGCCACGTAAAATGGTGAAAGATTTGTTGACTTCTGCCTCCTACAGGACTGAGATAGAAAAGGGTGAGTTCAGTACTACAGGCAGGACTCAATCTAAAAACAGACATTCTGCAAACGACTGCGTTGTCATAGCCACACTTATCTTTCACAAAATACTGCATTCTGATATTTGAATCTACTGCAAATAATTTTTCTCCCATGCAATCATTAGAAGAAACTGAAGAGAATCAAGTCCAAAAGAAGTAACTGAAAACTTAAGAGTCTTGATACAGAATTATAAAGCAAAATGCAAACTGTATAGCAAAATGCATCTACTTTTAATTTCTAAAATTTCAAAATAGATTAGTTGAAAAACTTGGGAAAAAAACCCCAAAATGCACAAAATTTAAGGGCAGACAGCAAGAAAGCAACTAGCATGCTGGGGTTTCTTTCAGATCAGCATGTGTTCTCATGTAAACTGAAATGCTAAAAAGATAACAGCAGCAATAATTATTAACACTGAAATCGTATCTGTCAGCAAGAAGGCGGTTGTCGCAGTTTTATGAGCTCTGCACAGGAGTGCAACTCTAACTGAAATATATGTTATGCAAAACAAACTCCGTGCAATTCCAGCTCAGAAACGCTTTTGAGGTACCTTGTGACAAGGCGCTGGGTCATGACCTAGGTCTTGAGAAGCCTGAGTTAGTAGATGTTAGTTTTCGTTGGAGCTTTGTTTACCATGGACTTAGACATTTTGTATTATTAAGAATCTGTGGCTTATGAGGACATTCTATTTATCTTACCAGTCTTTTTTGATGGAAATGCCTGAATTTTCTTGGAAACAGGGATTTTATTGTGGATTCTTGGTGCCCCTTGGAGAGGCTTATTTTTCTGGACAATAGTTTTCCTTAGTGTCACTACCCTTTTGATTTCCCAATGGTCACAGGCTCTCAAGGTCGTGCAAAGTGCATCCTTTTGTTATAATGGGCCCAGAATTTCGTATAAAAAGGCAGCAAAAAGATCTCTGTTCAGTGATTTAAAGTATATTTTCTGCCATGTACCTCCGCATTAAATTTTGGCTGTTCTACTTAAAAAAACTGTGAAATTTGGAAGATAAAAGGTTTAAAGGCAAATTACAAGAGTACGCTCAGTATATATATATTTTAATTTACCACACTTTCCCATGTAAAACTGAAATTCAGATTCTGAAGCAGGATTTTCCACATGAACCTCTGTATAATTTAATGTATCAGAGATATCGTACCTTACACATATTGTAATGTAAAGCCTTAAACCAATATGCATTTCTATTTTGTTTATTTTGATTTAGCTTGACTTTTCCTTTCCTTTCTAAATTACTCATTTAGCTAGATCCTAATCTCTTATGTTCCTCCAGATGAGTGCTGCTTTAAAAAATGTCAATGACTGCTACAGCTTGTGGCATCACTGCATTTTGTGATGGTGCTTTGCTTGCCTAGGAGGTAAATAGTTCCTCTCTGTACTAACCAGAAAGCACAAAACTTTTTGAAGACTGAAGATTCAGTGAGAATAATATGAATTCTAACATGAATTTTTCCCCTGAGAATTGTCTGCGTTTGCAATCTCCTTTTGACCTCTGTTAACATCAAGTTTTGATTAAATGTGAAAAAATACATCAACCTTTAACAGTGTTCCAATTCTTTCACTTTTCTTACTGTTTGCTACAAGATTACACAGAATTCCACATAAATTTATTCTCCGTTCTGTAGGAAATATATTAAATCACTTCACAAACTGTTTGAAAACATGACCAGGAGTAAGTACAGTTTGTCTTCAAACCATTGTAGGCTGCATGAGGTGCCTCAGGGCTCAAGAGGTCACTTGTAGGTTTGGGCTTTTGACGAATTTTTTAGCATGCCTGTTAGGCTGTGGGCTTTTGTTGTGCTGCTTCTTCCAGCTTTTGCATAATCAGTTTTAGAAGTATTGTATCACGTATTCTTACTATAAAATCTACAACCAAAAATAATCATTAAAAAGATCACATGCATTAGCAACTTAAAAATTATTGCTTTCAGGACAGTTTAATTGTCTTTTTCCAAAGTGATTATTTTACATATTTCTGCAGAGATGACCAAGAGTTGCAGCATAAAATGTATCAGTACTCTTAGTATCGTTCCCCACAAATAAATTCTCACAATCAGTTTAATTGTTAAATTACACAATTTAAAATAATGTTTAAAAGAAAATAGTTCTCCACTTTCCTTAAATGTAGACTGTTAAAGCTACAGCCTTTTGAACTGCAGTTTTTTTCTCCAAATATGTTTTTGCTTTTTTGCTTACTTTTTTTTTAATGTCTCTAAGAAGAATCAGTTGATTTCACTTCTGCTTACAAGTAGTATCTGACCGTTTTCATTGTCTAATCCTGCTCTGCTAGCACAGCAATTTAACTTTGCCCTGCAAATCTTGGAGTAGCATTTATACACAAACAAAAGTGTGGTAACTACATATTTTACCTGTACACATTTTTATTAACCGATTTTATTAGAAGAAAATTTAATTATTATGTTTTGCATAAATCACCAGGCAGTTCCCTGATACAAAGCTTATTAAAGTCAATGGATTTTTTTCTCTTCACTGATTTCAAGTTGAATTAGAAAAAGTCTTTGAAAAAGACTTTAACAACAGTAACTTTTTTAAATTTTGTATAACAATATATGAAACAGTAGATTATTTGCAGAGACTATAACATAAGGCTTACACATAGTTTTGTTTATCTATATTTTTTATTTGCTATTTTTCCATGTTTTGCAGTCTTCAGGGGAAAAAAAGGCTACTAGCTTCAACAGCAGCTTTGCTTAATTAAGAATTTAGGACCAGTCCTCTTTTTTTTTTTTTTTTGTCTTTTTACTTGAAATGTTTTCAGGTCAAAGTAGAGCTGATTCTCTAATTAAGCTCTTACATGCTGCTACGTTCTAGTAATGATAGAGTTAGAAGGCAACAAATTCACTAAATCCTCCAGTCCTGACAAATCAGGTTATTTTCCCATCTGCTCCTCTTTGCCAGAATCACTTTTTAAATCTACCTCTCTGATTCCCACAGAGCAGGCTGAAGGATTTTCATTACCTTGGAGTTACATATTTAATTTGTAAAGAGATGATGAATTCTTAAAAGATTCTATTTCACATAGGGTTTGGGGTTTTTTTTAGAAGAATATGGCATTTTCTTAGAAACTAGGATTCCTTTTTAGTTTAGATCTTTTCTTGAGCTTTGGATGATGCAAGCCATAGGCATAAACAGCTACACAAAGGAAACTGGGATTTTATTGTGCATTCCTGGTGCCCCTTGAAGAGCTTATTTTTGTGGACAATAGTTTTCCTTCGTGTCACCACCCTTTTGATTTCCCAGTGGTCACAGGGTTCCAGGGTCGTGAAAAGTGCATCCCTTTGTTCCCCCTAGCCTAAAATTCTGTATAAAAAGGCAGTTAAAGGACCCTAAAGTTGGTTAAGGCACGGAGGGTATTTTGTGTAGCAGAACATAAGTTGCATGCTTTGTTAAATTACAGTTAAGATTGCAGTTCAAGAGAGAAGATACCATTAAACACATTGTTAGAATATCCAAACATTAATAAATATCTATTCATAAAGTCACAGAATTAACCCCAGAATATCTCTTAGCATTCACACAATGATCACCAAACAGCAAAAATCCAACATTATTCTAATATCTAGCTAGAATTAGAATCAGTTTAATTAGTTTTCTAGTGTCTTTTTAAAAGGGCTTTACTATGAATTTATAATTTTGTTGAGAATCACTAACAAATTATTATCTCCTCTTTCAGTTAAATCATGGTTCTTAAGAACCCTTTACTCTTTCAAAAAGACTAATGAAAACTGAATTTCTGACAGCCCATCTTTGAAATTTTTCAAGAAAGAAATAAGCACATTTCTTAAATATGTGTACTTCATTCTTAAAATAAAATTTCTTACACTAAATAAATGTTGTTATTTGCAATAGTATACTTCTAACATTCCCACAGCACACTCCCATCACTGTTTCAGTTTTTGTATATGTTTCTAATACAAGGCGACTCTTTAAGAGGAGCTGCAGCCCAGCACCTAATTGTTGGAATTTGTAGCTTGACAGTATCATGCCCTGGATAAAGTCAATACTGTACAAGAAGAAAGCTGGCAGTCGCTCTCCCCTCCTACAGGCACATTTAAGTAGTTTAAAGTAGTTTTCAAGGTCCTAGCCAGAGCAAGAGCAGCTACTGGGCGGAGAAGGGTGGAAGAAGCTGGAGGAGCGCGGGAGCGGGGCTGGAAGGGATGGGGAAGTGATCAAACACAAGGCTGCATCCTGGGGGCAGATGGGCTGGAAGAGAGGAGAGTCATTCACTAATACTGGAGGCTGAGATAAGACACCTGATTTATTTATTGATGCTAAGCGCTGGAGCCTGCAGTGCGGTGTCAGACTCCTCTGTGCTTTAGGAGGAAGGCTGATCACATCCTTTAAAGATAGAAAATTAGTTATTTCCCAAAGTAAAATGTTCCATGGAGAGTGTATCATCTCTGAGCAAGTGTTGTGTTTAGTTTCCTAATGAAAAAAAAATATGTGTGTGAAACATGAAATAGTCTAATTTGGAAAAGCTTCATGGCACTTGTCAGTGGACTGCCACATGTTCTCATCTTCCCTTTTTAGCCAAATTCCCATGAGGCAAGCAGAGGCTTCTGTGATCCATTCTCTTTTTTCTTTTTCTTTCCTTTTTTTTTTTTTTTTTCCCAGAGAACAGTCCGTCAAGATAAAGACATTTGCTTACAGAAAGAGCAGGATGCATTTCCCAACATAAACACTGCAGTTTGTAAATTAATGGGTTTTGTACCGAAAGCCTTCTAAATCTTCCCTGAAAAACAAGATAAGAGAGTATTTTCAAAGATATTTTATGGATCCCCTATACTCCCTCCCCTTTCAAAGAATTCAACCCTGTATTCTCAAGGTGCAATGCTGATTTTTCTAAGAGCAAAAAGAGGGCACCTGGAAATAGAAAGAATAGACCCTGTGAAGCATTCCATGTACAGTAGACATTTTCATTCTTATTGTTCAGGTATCTTGTTACCTTGGAAATGGAAGGATTTCTAATTTACCAGAATTAAATTAAACCAATTTATCTATCAGCCGCTGAAATGCTCAAATGTTGGCTACATCTAATACCAGATTGGCGAGTCACTACCAGATTAGTAGCCCAGATTCACTGGTATTTAATACTAGACGTGTTTTCTCCGGTTCAATGTAGGGATCACACTCATTTATGCTATGACAAGATCATTCTCTTTGCAGTTGGTGGCTATGACATTTAGTGAGCGAAGATTTAACTTGTAATGAAGCAGCAGTTAATGGCTGCTACCAAATTTCCTTGTCTTGTTTGACCACACGTTTTTCCTAACCTCAACTTGCCATTTCCATGTGCCCATCTCAGCCCAGAATCTCCAGCAGCCTGAAGGACAATTTAAAGTAGGATCTCATAAAACAAACAGAAGGCAATATCAGAACAAAAAATAGATTTGGGGGCTAAGAATGGTTAATTTCTGTTTCATTCAGTGCTTCCATTTAATACAAGGAAAGAAGCTGAAAGAATTGAAAGGGAAGGCTTATTCCAATAAATGTTTGTAGGTTTGGCCCCTGCTCAATACAGACCAATCACTCACTATTTGATACAAATTGGAGGTGCTTCGTTCTATCAAGGCGTTAATTATATCTCTGGCTAAGTAAATGTTGAGGCTGAAACACATAATGATGTATGTCACACATTTCCATGACATAATATATATGCACAGGATAAATCAGCGCCATGTACAAGAAAGGCACATATAAAATGCATTTCAAACCATATAATTACATTTTAAACATTATTTCTATAATTTCATATTTAAAGTTTCATAATAAATTAATTAGCATCCTTTATCACATATCTCAGCAATGTATTTTATGTTTGTTGGTCTGACTGAAAGCAAAATACATTTAAACTAGTATGAAGAGCTATAATTGCTCTCCTATGCCCTTCCAGCTGTAAAAGGGCAACAGTAGACTCCCCCTCCTCCATTAACCCTGTCAGAAATTCATGCTGGGCTGTTCTCCAGGAGGATGGAGTACAGCCATCTCCAACACTCACTTGGACACCCATGTCAGACAACCAGTACAACCCATGGAAATGGTAGTTGGCAAGTAGCAAAGCAAGGGCGACGTCTCCAACACCTTCTGTTGCTCTCAGGGAATACAGACATACTCAAACTTTATTAAAAGGAGTCAGAGAAGAATCTTCTTAATATACAGTGCTGAACTTGCTGTTGTACTGGAAAATCTAGGAACCTACACAACAGTCCACCTCTTCACACGTGGGATGTGAGAGGGTCAGATGAGGGATGCTTTCTAAACCAAAACTGCTTCTCCAACACACTTCCAGTCAAAAAAATGGGTGACTTCATGGGCAAAAATATATCTGAATTGTAACGTAACTGGTGGTTGGACTCAAAAGGGATAAACTGAGTCCAGAAAAAAGAAAAAAACCTTGTAACTAATGATTAGCAGTGGGAATTGTCAAGTAAACAGCTGGTTTTCAGAAAGGGGCTGAATCATGTTTTGGTTGCAGAATATCTCCAGCGCCCCCCTAGCTCTAGAAAATATGCTTGTCCTAGACCTGAAGATAGCATCCATCCATATGTGTAGCTCCCAGACCTTCAGAGCATTTTGTTTTCCCAAACATCTCCAGCAATCAGTTTAAGAACAGCAACAGTATCCAGTAAAAGAATGTCTTTATTTTCTGTATCTTATCTTCCTGTCCACCATTTTGCTTTCCTAAATACTTTTTCAGCTGTAATTAAGATATCCTAGCTCAGGTTAGTGCAGCTTTGATTCTTAAAGGTAGTCATGATAAGGTGATGTAAACATACAAATTAGAATAAAAGGTGTTTGAGATGGTTTTGAATTGCTTTTCTTTTTTTTTTTTTTTTTTTTTTTTTTTTTTGCTATATTATCCAGAATATGTGGGGTTTTCTTTTGCTGGTGTCTATTATCTACAGTGAAATTCACCATAGTCTGTGTTCTTTAATATTCAAATATATTTGGTCTCAAATGAAATTTCCATAGAAGTAGTTACGTTTTAACGTTTAAAAAAGCTTCCTAACTATGTCTCAAAAGGCTGTGACTTGATAATTCATAACTTCTTGCATTTTGCAATGTTCTACCTAAAGCTGCAGCAGAAATTGGTTGTGATTCAAGTAATTTTTATTAGTTATACTGAAAGCTTTAATTTTCCCTTCTTTTCTTGGCAGTAACTCCCAATGTATCATTCTTCAAGCCACAGTCCTGAGAAGATTCTTGCTGAATGTTTGGAGGAGAAGCTAACAAGTCCCTCAGCAGAATTACTGAGTGGGTCTAATATCTCCCTAGGAAATTTTCTCAGGAAATGTAGCAGCAGACAATCTTCTGTTCTCTACAGGCATTCCGGTCAGGTACATCATTTGTAATGTCTGAGCACCTTCCAGTAGTACATTAGGCAAAATGACTAGCATATCTCGTATGTGGTTCATGGTGCAGAGAGAAACTGTGCATTAGGGAAGAATTAATAAAAGGAAAATGAAAACAATTGGAAATTTTCTCAGGCAGTGCTACCTGTTCCTCCTCCTCTTCCTGCGATATGATTTCATTCTTCTGTGGGTTTGTTGGGGGTTTTTTGCAGGTGTCAGTGCCTAACAGTCTCACGCTTCATGAAATCCAGAAACTGAAATGATGAACATCTTTTTTCTAGTGCTTTAAAAGTAAACTGCCAATTTCTTGTAAATATTGTCTACCTGGCAGGTTTCCTTGTCCTTGGAAAGCAGAACTGCCCCCATGGCAGCTAAGTGAAGAATAGAAAGTGGGAAGGTTGATTACAGAGGTTTCTCCCAGTATTCTGAAAAGTAGTTTGTGTAATGTGCACATTTCTCTCCAGAAGAACAAGCTGCGGATCTGCTCTGCATTTTCAGACCATACGACCATCAGTCTGGGTATTGACTGATTCCTTCTGACTGGAGGAATGACAACCAAGCTCCTCCTGCGGGACCCAGCGGCTTGACTCCCGAGGTCACTTTTGCTTGCTGACCTCATTGCCATCTTTTACCCGGTCACTTGGAAACAGAGCTGTTACCCTCCTTAAATTCTGACATCAGATATTTATTTTTCCTGTGTGTTTAGAAATCTTGGGCCATTTACAAATACGCTCTTCCAGATCCAGCAAGGGCATTTGAAAATATTGCTCCCTCCAGCTTGTTATCTCAGTCCTCTGCCAAAGACTACTGACCCTGTAAATCTAAGGACAGAGCAACTCGTATTGCACACTCTCTAGTCCTCATTAGGAAAAATCATTTAAGTAATGTACATAGATGTGTGTGGTTAATTTGGTTCAGGTGAAAGCTGGGGAGATAAAGGGGCTTATTTTAAACTGTTCTGCCAGCAGTGACGGTGTCAGTGTCTGGTGGGAGAGGCACGCTGGGGAATAACGTCGGTCAGCATGTACACTTGTATCAGTATACTGGATTTATTTTTATTTTAGTAGTTTTCATCTCAAATGGATTCCAGCTGACCCATGTTTCCAAAGGAGAGCCTTTCTGAGGGAGAAAGACGAACGTCCCAGAAGAGCAACACTAAAATGTCTCTTTCTTTCTCTTGTCTTGGTTGTTAGAGCTTGAAAACAGGGTTACCACTTATGAAAACAGGTGATTAAACACAATGTAATAAGATGTTAAAATTCATGCTTTGCCACCAAGTTCTGTCTGTGGTTTGGTTGCTGCTTCTAAATATTTGTGTTCCTTTTTGTACAAAGTTTTGCTCGGTTCGGTGCTATCAAACTGGAGTGACTCTGACGACAGCGATGTTCCATTACATTTGCTGTAGCTATCACAGGTTCAGCAGAAGCGTTTTTGCTGTTACACAGGCCAGCATTCAATCCTCCTGGTGAGTTGGGACATGGCTGTCACTGCCCACCCAGGACATCTTTCTGCAAGAGCTTCTTCCTGCAAAGAGCAGTGTGTTGTATGCTGTGGGCTGCTCACGGGGAACTGTGGCCTCATTTCAATTTTAGGGGTGTTACCTTCAAATTATCGGTCACTACTCTGTCACTGGAATTTTTTATTGCTGGAATTTTTGTTCTGTTGCTAGAAAAGCTGTCTAACCCAAGAAAGCATGCAGTTTGGAATGATCTTATGTTGCTTGAAGTATTCCCCTTTTTTTTTTCCTTCTTGTTCTGCCAGTGCCTGCTCCTAAAATGTAACAGTCACTTCAAACAAAAAGCAATCTCTTTTTTTCCGTGCCGGGAGACATTTGACAAGCACTTTTAGGAAAGGAGGAAATACAGAGGGGAAAGCACTGAGGTGGAGAAAGTGAGGGTGGGGCAGGATGAAGAAATGAAAATCAAGAAAGAGACAAACCAACCTACCTGGAATGCTCTTATCTTCTTTCATTAAGTTCTTTCTTAGAGGGTGTCTAGGGCAAATTTACCGAGGTCACAAAGAGTTACTAGTTGTCAGAGAGGTCTAGACCCTCTCCATTCCCTTCTGCAATAAGCTTGTCATTAGACTGGAAGAGGCGACTCCACAAATATAGAGCTTGACTGTGGATGCACAACGTTCTTGTAAGGTGATGATGGATTGTCTATCCTGATAGCACACATGTAAATACCACAACGTAGCAGTGGCAAATCTGGTGGCTTCTGATTTTTTTTGGCAGGACTGGTGGTGTTCTTTCCAGCCTTGTTCGGCACCGCTCTTTGCTCGCTGCTACCCAGCTTTTGACTTATCTAAATAGATCTTTCTTGAAGCAAATATCCAGCTGGCTTGTAGGGCTCCGCTACCCAAGCTGCAGGAAACGACGACTTCCTCTGAGATCAGGCTGCAGCAGGAAACTTGATGAATTTCTCCTTCCCTCTTCTCCTGTGCCCCTTAGCGACCAGTTTAGCTCAGGGGTATAACACACATCATGGAAGAAAGCCCATTTTTAGGGCAAGCCCGAGAGGACAGGCTGCCAGTCCCAGAGACTAAGATTGAGACCAAAATTGTTGCGATTACAGAGCTAGGGCCATCAGCGTGTTGCCGGAGAACTGCCGCTTTGAGTGTGGGCAGTTCCAAAGGTGGTTACAACTCACATCGGTTGCTTTTAACTTGTATGATTTCCCTCTGTAGTAGGAGGACTAAGCTGCACAGAGCACCTGTACCGCTCTAGTAGTAGTGTTTCTTTAACTCTTTCTGTTACTATTTAATTTTTAATTGATTTATCAGGCAATTATATTGGCACAAAACGTTTTTGTAGATCATGCTATACGCTCTGTCTCACATACATGCACAAGAGCAATTTATGTGACAGGAATCCAAAATTTTGAGATCCACAGTTACAGTCCTGTTGAGGTCTCTGTGCCATACCAGCTTGGCAGAGTTAGGTGGGTGCTTAGGGCAGTTGCCGGTATGCCCAGGTCGGTGTTAAAGTAGGAACAGCAGTACAAAGGGTGCTCTCCTTCAGTCTCTCTTGCAGCTGCTTCTTTCTGCCCTTAGTGCTGCTCACGCAGGTACAGGGGGAGTTGGTTCATCGTGCTGACCTCCAAAATGTAATTTTTTTCAGTGGATCAGTGAGCTGAACTGGCTGACTTTGGCATAAAGCAATGGCTGGAGTCTGAACAAGGGAGGATGCAGAAAAGTTCAGTTGAGGATGGTGCGAGGAAATTAGAAGTGCTCCTTTTGCTTACACGATACTGCATCCTTAGTGCATTTGAAAATTCAGCTTTTCAGTGTTTAAGTAAATGCAAATCTGTTGTTTGGTTTTTGTTTGTTTATTTGCTCCATCGGAACTCAGCATACTTTTATTATTAAACAAATGTGTCATGGCTAACTGTATTCATTAGTAATGTGATCAGAAATCCTACATTTCCAAAGTTTGGAGCTGAGTTTTGGGATACATAGTTGGAATGATTCAAAGCTTAGCATTATAATGGATAAATAATAGTATTTACATTTTCTTTTCCCTTCCTTCCTTTCTTCCTTCCTTCCTTCCTCTTCCTTTTTTCCCTTTCATCCTGTCTTGCTTCTTTTCTTCCTTTTCCCTTTCTTCTTTATGCAACTTCATTTTTGTTTCTAACCTGTTACATGAATGTACCACTCTTGCAAACTGCCTTATAACAGCCCTGAACGGCTCCTCACTACAGAACAGGCTGCAAATTTCTGTTACATGCACTCTTATTGCACGTCAGTCTTGTTGTGGGACAACTTTAGGTGAAGTCGCCATCCTTTATGATTAATAAGATCCTTGCCTGTATGAGTTCAGCCTCCTTTCCAGATTAATTTAGTTGCTGACCCCAGCACAGTGCTGTCCTCTAAGATGGAGGTACCTGCTTGTTAGAATCTGGGCTGAAACAAGTGCACTACTGTCTAATAACTGCTAGATCAGGAAGATCAAAATCCCACAGAGGAGGAAGACAGATTCCATGATTATTAATCCTCACTCAACCGAGACAAATTCAGGACTTCAAACTGCCTTCAAGTTACACTGATCCTCCTCTAATGTCAGTGAGAAGTTTATATGGAAACCAAAGTAGAAGGCGTCCTTTCTACGGCATTTATATTTCAATTTACTCATTTTCATACCACATAGAGGTACCTCGACATATAATAAAGCATCTTTGGACTCATTACTGTCCAATTGTTTGATTTTGGTTAGGTGAAATATTACTCCTGTTATTTAGTTATGCATGCACAAATACAAAGACTGTGTCAAAAATCTTGTTCACATCTAGTTTATACTACTTATAATACTTATAAAAATTAAAACTATACTTAGATTATCCAATTCTGAGAACAGACAAACATTTACCATAATCCTTTGTCAATATATTTCACCTCATGCAGTTGTTCTTATGGGATTTTAATGTAAATCCAGATAAGATTTGTTACTTTTCTATTTTTAACAGCAAGTAAACTGGGTTTCATCTCCTCAGTTCAGCAATTATGGTGCAATGAAACATACCTGAAGAAATAATTCTGAGTAAATAGGATAATAAAGTACTCCAAATTTTTCACTCCTGGAGATTTTGATTAATGTCCTGATTTAGTTTTAAGTGATACGGATTTGGAGATACCCTTGAAGTTCCTATGGAAGTTTTTTTCCTAGCAAAATTTATATGATTCCGTAAATTGTGTTTCTGCTCAGTTTGTATGCAAAGAATGGACTATGACTGGAATATCAGGAATCTTGTAGGTCAGGATTAAAGGGCAATTGTCAGGGTTACCAGAGGCAGCATATAGTGCCTGTCTATACTATGTATAGCTTTCTAGTAATTCAGCATAATAAGGTCTGACACCTCCACAGTTCTTAAGTAACACTTAGCGCCTAAATCGCAGCAGTGTTTCATATATTCAGATGCCAATGCAAATGTTAAAACAAAGTAAAAACCTTTGAAGAGTCTGAGTGGTGATGTGACTAAACAAAGAACTGAGTTTACAGCAAACATATTTTGTAATCCTCAGTCCATAAATGTAAACATTTCAAACATAGGTCCTATAAAACTTACTTTATTTAACAAGTAAGTTTTCCTTAATGCATGAACTATACACACCCATTTGGTTTTAAAAAGTATAGTTCTAAAATGTTTCCTCTAACAAAGTAATACCATACCAACAGCTTTGATATCACACCAACAGCTAAAAATACAGCTGAGCTCCTGGGTAGTTTAGTTAGGGTGTTGTAACGTTGCTAAGATCCTTACTTACAGTGAATAAAACCACCCTGGTGTGCGAGTTTCCCACTGCAGTCTTATATGAAAACTGCTAAAGAAAGGTATTCAAAGTTTTAAACCTTTCTACAATAAAAATAATCAGCATTCACATCAAAGTGAAATTATATTGTTCTAACTTTTTTTTTTTTTTCCGTGTGGTAGGAAACAAACCTTAGAAATAGAGAGAAAACACTGTGAGGAGTTATTTTTTTTCCTAATTTCAGTGCACAGGACTTTTTTAGTCAAGCCAATCAATCTGAATCACTGATGTTTGAAAAATTGGCTTTAGAGAGAGCAAAGAGAGTGAAAAAAACCCTCTACAATACAGCAATTACAAAAATTCTAGAGGAAAAAAAGGTTCAAAAGGAAAAGACTGTGTTCCCAAAGTCGTTGTTCAAGCATACGAACCTAAGTTAGTAGGTGCAAAGATAAACATTTCAAAGGAGGAAGCAGAAGGGGATTCTGCCTGCTGTGGGGCTGGTGATTTAGATGTTGGAGCTGAAGAAAGCTTCCAGGGAACAGAGGGTCATTGTGCCTGGAATGCAAAGGCATTCGCAGCTTCGCGGCGAGAAATGCACGGGAGCCGCCGGGAGCTGAAAGTCACGCGTGGAAACCCAGAAAGGGACCTTGCGAGTGCTGAGCTGGGGGGGGGGGGGGGGGGGGAGAAAAATGAGGTTCACTGCGAACCCCACCCCGGTTCAAGCAAAGTCAAAAGGGCAACATTTGGGAAAGGTCTCGAACCTGACGGTTTGAAACAAGGCTTAGGTGAAAAATCCCCAAACTTAAGGAGATTAAGTGAAGAGTTGCTCCAGGTAAGAGAAGCAGCTCTTGAATTTAAACAGCAAAGTTTTACAACGAGCGAGGTTAAAACAGCAGCCCGGGCTCGGCAACACGGCTTGCACGGAGGAGGTGGAAATGCCTCAATACCCGGGGAAATAAGGAGCGAGCTGGAAGCTGTTAAAAGTGAGCTAAATGTTGAAAAGCTCTTGCATGCCTGGAATAGTAAAGCTTTAGAAATACTTCAAAACCGTGGTTTGGCCCAACCATTAAGTGATGCACTTGATGACTTGGGGGTAAATATTTCCTAAAACACGCAAGTGGAAGGAATCCCTGTTAGCTGCGGGGGGGGGGGGGGTGTGTTGAAAATCCGCAGCCGTGCCTGCCGCGGGACTTCGTTTTGTGCCTCCGGCAACCTTTCGGGTGGAAGCAGGTTTCACCGGCACCGGCGCCGAGTCGGGGACCGGGGGTGGGGGGGGGGGGGGGGGGGCGGCCAGCCGTTCCCGGGAATCTCTCCCCGTCCCTGACTGCCAGAGCCGGCCGTCCCGCCGCGGAACCCGGCTTAACCACCGAACACACACACACACACCACCCCCCGCCCACGGCGGCAGCCCCCGAGGAGCGAGACCGCCGGTCCCGGAGGGGCGGCGGCGCCGCGGCCGGCCGGTAGGGGGTGCTGTGCTCCCGCGGGGGAGGGCGGGGGGCTCTCGCCGGTGACCGGCGCTGGGGCTTCGGGTGGCACCGCCAGTGCCCCCCCCCGGGGCTTCTCCCGTAACGGAATGGCAACGGCGGCACCCGAGGCTCTGGCGCGGGGCTCCTCCGCGCCCGGCCTCCCAGCTGACGGGTTTGTAACCGCAAACACCGCGGGAAGCGAAACGCCCCCTCCGGCGGCCGGTGCGCCTCCAGGTGCCGCGGCAAAGCCACCCGGCGCGGTGGCCGGAGCCGTTGCGAAGCCAGACGGCGAGGTGTGCGGAGGTGCTGGGGACCTCCTCGGCCCCAGGCGGTGGCTCTCCGCAGGTTTCTGCGAACCGTGTCCCGGCAGGAGCGCGGGCAGCCGGGCGCCCCCGCTGCCAAAGCCGGTAGCCTTGCGAGGACGGCTCTGCGGAGTTAGCCGTAGCAGGACAGACCGGGCAGCGGATCGCTTTGGGGCCAGTTCGTCTAACCCCCCCCCGAAGTTTAGCCACCGAGGAGTCATGCGCTGGGCTTTGCTTTTCCCCCGCCTTGCACTCTGTGAAGGGACGAGTGGTTTCAAGTCCACCAGGGCGCTCCGAGCCTCCGCGATTCGTATTTACACGGGGGGCAAAGAGGGGTGGGATGCATTTAAAAATTACTCAGTTCAAAGGTAGTGGCTGGTCTTTGCCTGTCTGTCAGATCTAAGAGGAGTGAGTGGATTTTCATGGAGGAATTTCATGGAAATTAAATCTCTACTGGAGTGATCCATTCAACTCCTAAAGCTTCAGCCCAGTTTTGTATCCTGGATGAATGCCCTGCTGAATAGCTTGGTGGGGATGCAAAAAGCCACCTTAAACTAGGGATTTTTTTCTGCTAAATTGACTTCAAAGTGGTAATTAAACAATAGCTAGCTTTAAAAAAAATCAAGTTATAAGAAGCTATAGGACCAAACTACCCTATAAGTAGAGGCTGTATTTTAGGGGAGGGGGGCAGGGGGATGGGATATTCCGACTGGCAAAGCAACTGGGAAGAAGCAAATTGAGAGAATCAAAAATGGATGCAAGAAAGTAAAATGAATTGCACAGATTCAAACTTTTTTTTTTTTCCCCCACAGCTGTACTACAATCGAGTCTGGAGCTGGGTAAGTGGAGGCAGGAGGAGAGACTGCTGAATCGTTTGGAATATTTTAAGCAGAAGCATCCAGTTCAGAGGCTGAAGCAGCTTTCTCTGGCCTTTGTCCTGTCCTGTGTTTGAGGCTCGTCTTCTCCAGGCTGCTCTGCATAGAGCCGAGCTCTGCACAGCTCAGTATTCATCCCTTCTTTTGTAAAGCAAAACTGCGTTTGTGGCCAAGGGCATCCTCGCTGCCAATCTTCTCCCTCTTCCTCTGCTTCCCAAACCCGCAATCACAACTGCATTCCTGTCTCTCTGTTGACAAGTTAGAAGCACGTTTGACTCGAAGCTAAAACAAATGAAAACTAATCTCCTGCCTGACTTCTGTGGTGAATGCCGCCTAATTCTCCCCTCCCCTGCAGTAAAACTCTCTCACTTGCCATTTGCTGATTTCAGTCCTTGGGGGTCCCTGCTGCTACACGCAGAATGTTTCCCAGTGTTGCACCTTCTTCCATCATGCCTGTTCTGGAAGGAAAAACCTGAAACTTAATTTTTATTTATTAAGTTTATAACTTAATTTCATTTAAAACCTCTTTGGAGTGATTGGTTTGGGAGCTTTCCTGGGTTGGTTAAATGCTTTTGTGGCTTTATTCCCAGCTATTTTGTTGTGTAGAGGATGTCACCAAATTAGCTTACAGAAAGAAGGTGAGATAAACACAAATTTGGCATGATCACAGTTGCTAGATTTTTTACAGTGTTTAAGGTAAGGCTTACTATTTTAAAGTGAAATGTCCAACACTGCACTTAATCCGATTAACACATTTTTTTCATACTCCCAGGGTATTTATGAGAATTCATGCTCAGGTTCAGTCCAGGGAAGCATGGCAGTGTACACTGATCCATGGGTCTTTAAAATACTGTCCATCTCTGACTTGTGTCAAGTGAAACCCTGTTAAATGGTACTCAAGATAATGACTTCTTAGTTTTATTAAGGCTTACCGCAGTCCTTAGGCTAGACTACCAAGCTTAAATATTCCCCGTGTCCCAAATGGCGTATTGTTAGTGTGATAGTTACTGCTAGAAGAAAGCTCGTAAAATATAATTTGCAGTTGTTACATTGCTTTTCAAATATACTTCAGTTTATTTGCACTGAGAACTGCTTTTCATTTTTTTAAACCTGAATTTAGTACGTTACTGGTAACTACAGTGTAGTGTTCCTGTGAAGTGATCAGCTAAAAACCGGCAAGAACTGTTTGATGCCCACTGTAAAATCCTGGGGAGTTTTAGCCCACACACAGATACTCTTATTGTTATAAGGCTTTGCTATACCTCTGTCAGAGGGCTGGTTTCCTGCCAGGCAGTAGTTCATGTGATGATAACTAAATTTTATCCTCTCCAAGATGATACAAGAGTATGAAGGCAACACACATTACTGTTTGACAACTCTTTGTACATACTGAAAATGGGAAAGCAGTCTGGACAACACTCACATGCTTCTGTGCTGTCACCCAGGTATTTAACGGCAATCCACAAAGACTACGAAGTAGTGCTAATGTGATTTGCTGGAAAGTCCACAACTTCGGTTCAGAAAACCATAGATGTTGCAATAAAACACAATGGCAGAGCGCGTGTTTTGTTTACAGCTTTTCTGCCTAGCTGTTACGAACCATTCAAACAGACAATGTTGCTGGAGTATAAAGTAATTGAGACCTATGCAGGGTGATTTATATCGGCTGAGCTTGAAGCCAGCAGCGTCTGGGACAAGATCTGGCAACAAGTCAGTCATGTCCCGTTGTCGTGTGAGAGATATTGGCGTGTTGATCACTGATATTTTCTGAATAATCAGGCATCTCACCTTTCGCACGGGGAGAGCTTGGGGCTCTCAGAAAGCTACCTTGTGTGCCCAGGTGGGTTTCCAAGCAACAGACTGTCCTGGGTTGTAAACCAAAATTGTCCTATTGTACTTTAAAAAATGGCCTGAAAAAATGCCTTCCCACAGTTGTGTCAATCCCAGCTAGGACTGTGTTGCCAGTGAAAGAGAGTTCCCTCCCTAACCACACATTTGTCATTCCCTGGCTCAGGCAGTAGCGCTGGCCCGAACTCAGTCAGTTCAGGTTGCTGATCTGGTTGAAAACTAAAAACTCCCCCCTCACCACCACCCTCCCAGTTAATAAAGATATAGACGATCACGCAACTGCACCTCCTCTGAGAGTCTGAAGGATCTAAATTCTTTGCGGCAAAGGACATAAACTACACATACGCAAGAGTCAAGTCCCAAATCATATACAGACTATCTACCTATTTTGAGGGAACTTGACCATAACTGTGGACTGTTCTCTGAATGTCTTAACTCTGAATGTCATTCTAACGCCCATGTTTTACATAAATTTTGCAGTTTCACTTGCCTAGTGCAGGTATTCCCAGAGGACAGTCTTCAAAGATGTTGCCAGCACTCACAACCCAGTGTTTTCAGTTACTTTTGACAGTGATTCCTAACATATTAAGGGGTGAACAGTGCTTGTTCATCCAGAAAGTTTAGGAACCGCTGGTCTAAGATATCTTTATTGTCAGACTGGAAAGAACATATTCTGGATAGCTCTAGCACTTCATAAAACACAAGGGTGTATTAAATCCATAGCTGTGAAATCCTTTTCTAGATGGAAAACTAAGGTCTACAATGTGAGACTTGTTTGTTTATTTTTAAGGAAGTGCTGATGGTTTTAAAAATATATTGAATACAAATGAGGAGAAGATGTTTTCCCATAAGCCACAGATGGCTTGAAACAATAGCTCTGACAATAGCTCCAAGAACCGTCCAGTGCTTTCGACTGGTTTAATTCAGAAACTTAAGGATAGTTATTTAAATGACAGTAGCATTAGCTATTTCCATGTTAGTATGTTTTTAGCAGAAAAAAATCTGCTTAAAATACTAGAACCCAAACGGTTCTAATGTCCTTCACTGATCTTTAAATTTAGCTTACCTCTAGCCTCAACGGCTTGCATGTTCCAGTTACTGATTGTAACCACAAACATCTGTTTGTATTTAAAACAAGAGCGCAGTCTGAATTAACTACATCATAAATCAAAACAAGTATGATTTGTATTAATCCTCTTCAGATTTGTTTGAAATTGTTCTATTACTTTTGGAAATAAAATCATACAAAACTCAATATTCTTGATATCAGCAGTGAAGTCCACCTGGTTAAGTCATACGTAGAGCATTCATGTTTAATGAAGTTCTCTCCTTTTCAAAAAGAAGAATCTGAACAACGATTTATTATTTTACATCTCATAAATGCTGTAAAACTCTTACTTCTTGTTGGCATTTTACCTTTGTTACTGTAACATAACTGATTTGTAATGCTCACCTCCTTTTAAGAATCAGTTTGTGAATTCTACCGGAGCAGGACCAACTTAGTTGTTTGTGTAATCCTCAACTCCACAAGACACCATAATGCAGGTAAGAAATCCAGTAATTGAGATGTAGATTTCTGCCCATACATCTGAAAATGTTATATCTTAAGTACTTGTATAACATAGCAGCTAGAAGCCCTAGAAAATATCAGAATGCTAGTACGCTAGCTGCTGTATAAGCGCATAGAAAGAAACAGCTCCTGCTCATAAGCCTTTGTCATCTATATGGACAAGACAGAGGAAAAAAAAGCAGTGAAATGAAGTGACATTCTTCTTGAAGAGAAGTGACTTATAGCATGAGATCCTGATTATGGGTACAACACATATCATGCAAAACCTCAAGATATATAATCTTTTTTTTAGTCGCCGCAGAAAGACAAACCTGGACTTACGTCAGGGGAAAGCACCTGTTTATGTATTAACAGACCCTTTGTCATTGTTCTGTCCCAGAGTAACAGGAGAGCAGTATAAACATGGCACATAGAAAATAGATATATTGAGGTGACTGAACACTAAAACAGTGTCCTTATGGATACATACCTTAGTGCACACTGTCCAACTCATAGAGCCAACATGCTGCTGTACTGGAGCATTGTCTAAGGCAGCGTGCTTTTAACTTAATTAATACGAATTAAGCAAGCAAGGAACCTCCATATTTTGTAATCCTGGAAGACGGAAGCGCTAGATCAGGATTATGAACGCTGTACCTTACACATATCTTTATGCTAAAATAATCAGTGGTAAAATAATTAAGATTTCAGTCACCATTGGCAACATTTGTTCTTTTGAAGTGGATTTATGGGGGCTTGTTTTATTTCACTTTAAGTTTAAAGCCTGGACCTTCTGTAGCTGCTTTGAGAATGAAGGAATAGAAAATTAACAAACTTGTACAAAACTGGGCAAATGCAATTAAGTATCTAATGCATATTGGCTGAGAATTATTCCAGAGCTGAAAATTGAGCTGCTGTTGCACAGTAAAAGCAGAGGAGAGAAAAGACTTGTTTGCCTGTGCTGTTTCGGGGTAGAGCTCAAAGCTTGCTGGACACAAGTTCCCTTGGCACAGGCCTTTGATGTCCATATTTGACTACTAACTAGGACACACGGTCAACACTACTCATGATCATTTTTAAATTACATTTGAATGGCCATTAATAAAATTACGAGAACTTTTTTCTTTTTTTTTTCTTTTTTCCTCCTGATAAGCTAAAAATGGGGGTACCTGCAGGTAGGCTAAGCAATTCAGTATTCTCTTTTCCCAGGACATTTTCCATTCATTATCAGTTTTCTTTTTTTATTTTGATTTCTCTCCTGAACCCTTGCAATCAGTTTTCTGTGGATCTCCTTAAAGCAACGTTGGCAGACCTTGTCTTGAAATCTTACTCTATGAGCACATTGCCTTTGTACATAAGGTTTAAAGCACTGTCCAAACAGAAGGAATAAGAGGGTTGAGCAAGTAGCTGGGGTTTTGGTTTAGCTGTTTGGCTGTGCTCTTGGAAGTTGCCAGCACTGAAGAGGTGGCATGGGTCTCACCTTGTTTTATTTCAGTTACATCTTGTACCTAAAACCAGACTGCAGAAAGGGTAAGATTTGACTGACTGCACTTGTTTGGATTGTACTTAAATCATGTAGCAGAAATACAGCAGCTAAAGAAATATATTTTTTTAGAGGATTCAACCTGTTTCTAAAATGACTTTTCTTAAATAGCTCCCCCCGGTATATTCTTACAGACCTTATATGATGTTTCGTTTTCATTTTAATCAGGCACTGCTTCGTGGGAAATAAATGAGGTTTTATTTCCCATCATTTTAACTAAAAAAATTAGCTGCACACACTGAAGTCACTGTAAAATGTACTCCACTACAGCTGGGCTATAGAAAATCGAAAAAACTGATCATGTCTTTGATGAAAGATGAATGGTTTCTATACAAGTCTGAGGTCTATAAAGCAACTGGATTAATGCTGTATCTGTGAACAAATGACAAGCTCTATTTTGTAATTTCAGTCTTTTTAGATTCTTGATTATGACATTTCTTGTTCTCTTGAAATGGAAGAAAGTAAATAATTGAGTTTGTGGATGATGAGCTTGCCAAACACAAGGCACTGAGAAGTTCTGTAAGCTCCAGTAGTGGTTAATGCCTGCTGGGCTCCTTGCCAACACGGTCAAAATATTTTAGCATAAAGTTAGAATCTCCTTGTGTTGTCATTTGCCCACTGGAATCAATTGGCTAGCCACAACCTGGCATTAGGAATTAAAAGCAAATCTGTAATACTGCTGCATGTGACCATTATTCATGGGATTTCTGGCTGTAAAACATCATGATGATAAAACATGAAGTCAGCTGGATATGCTGTTTCTAAAACTCATTAATTCTTTTGCCTTGCTGAGCCTCTCAGTGAAACTAAGTATGTAAGAATTCGGTATTCATGTGAGGTACAGCATCCCTAGAGTGCTCTTAAATGCTGTGCTAGAAAAGAATAAAGCAACTGGCTATGTTAATTTTACGTTCCTTTAGAAAGGAAGGAAAATACACTAGTGCTTGAAAAATCAGAAATAACATAGGACTAAACATCGCTATCTGATAATGCATACAAAATATTGCCTCCGCCCCCATCACGCAATCCACACCTTTGGTTCTCAGCCTTTTACCAGAGCATGAAATCAGTAGGGTCCTCCACAGAAAGCTTTTTCTGCCTAGCTCTGCAGGTGCCGGGGCTATATGGCAACACGCTGCATAGCATATATTTCAACAGGAGCCAAATCAAACAATGATCACCATTATCTTTACTGTTGTGTGTATTTTTAAATGTTACCCTCTAAAGCTCCTTGTGCCAAAGGAGGACAAAAATATTGTCAGAGGCAAACAAAAATAATTGTCTTGGGAAGGAAGTACAATTAGTGGAAAAGTTTTTTCAGGCAAAACCCAAAGCAATTGTCTTTGTGGCTCCCCCCCCTCCCCCAATAGCTGATATCCAATAAACATTCATGGAACAGTAAAAATCAAAGAACACCAAAGAGAAAGGAGAGGTCTTCCTCAAGACATGCAGTGTTTTCTGGAACTAAATGAAGAGATAACTTTTTATTAATAAAGTGCAAAATAAAAAGAACAAAATAACAAGATGGCAGAATAATTTCTGTAGGGATAGGAGTGTAAATCCTCTATGTATTATGATGTAAATGGCAACATCTTGAATATTTGAATGTGTACCAGCATTTGAGTTTCTTGCTATACTGTAATGCAGATTCAGTCAACACATTCAGTATGATGACAACTTTGTGGGGAAAAAAGTACAATTTTTGTTACTTTTTGTGTTTCGGGAAAATAGGCAATGTCCTAGAACTTGATTCTTGCCTCACATTTTTCTATTTAGTTATTATGGCAGTTATAGCTAATAGCTTTTTTCCAAACCAAAACTAAGTGGTTTAAAATGTTTTAGCCACAGGAAAAGCGCTTTATCAGTTTGATTTATTCTTACATTAGTAGGATACTCAGCTGCAACTTTTCTCCTAACACTGAGCACAGTATCAGTGTTTTAAAATTATCACTACTCTGTAAATACAACAAATCATAGCAGAGAAAGCAGTTTTGCTGATAGAACCATCTGCAATATAGTTTTTCTCAACACAGAGCAGTTACTCCTGTCATGAACGGTGCTTCTCTGTGCTGAAGCACATTGTTGAAGCACATTGTGTGTCTGTGTATACTGTGTACCTGTTAAGCTGCAGTATATGCTTACAGCTCAGATCACTTTTAATTATTGTTGACATTTTTTCATGTTGTATCAAAGTGACAACCCATTTTCTGTAAGCATTTTGAATTATTTTGCCGCAATCGCTACAAAAAAAAATAATTCTTCAGAGTTCCTCTGTGAATGGATAGACAAAATTCTTTCAATCCATCCTTCCCAAGGATCCTCTGGGAGCATGATCTTTGTAGACATGAATCCAACTGGAGAAATTAGTATCAAAATGACACCTTTCTGTAACTGTGCCACATGGTACTAGTAAAAAGTAGGAAGAAAGCGCAAGATTAAAGCCACTGTGGAAACAACCAGTGCAGTGACAATTTGCCATGCAATGACAATTCTGTCTTTCAGTTGAGGCTGTGTTTCCAGCCAGGATTGTACTCATCACTTTCGCGTCCAGCAGTTTCTTCTCCTTACCACCCCCTTACCTTAGCTTCTTTCCACACTTGCCTCTCCTACCACATGTTGTCTCTTGCTTCAAATGAACTCAAAAGAGTTCATTTCTCTTCAGTTCAGTCCCACCTCTAACTTAGCTATCATTCCCCCACCCCTTCCCAAACACAAATACCTGGGAAGCTTGCTTGGCTGTGGCTGTCTTCCGTGGCTTACCCTTTCCCTCCTCACCCGTCCGTGATCCCTCTGGCTGAGGCCTTGCTCTGCTGCCTCAGCACAACACTTAGCACAACTGGGCCTTATTTTGGTGGTCCAAAGTTCTTGCTCTCACAGCTGTGATCAAGGAGCTGTGGCTAGAGCCCTGGTTTCTCTTCCCCTCACAGTGCAAGCCCGAGGACAGCGTGGGCTCCCAGTTGGGCAGCTACAGGAACCGTGACTCCTCCACCTTCCTCCCCAGATGGCTTGACACACAGCCACCAGCTGCTGCCAGGCACCACACGCTGTATACGCTTACAGCTCGGGATCGCTTTTAATTACTGACACTCTTTTTCACCTCGTTATCAGGAGGTGGCCTCCCTAGCCACCTCCACACCGCCTTAGCCCCGCAGTAACACAGGGCCCTGAGCTATACCAAGCGAGCTTCTGCTGCCTGGGCGAGGTAAGCCAACCTCCCGCCACAGTGGCAAGGGCAGAGGCAGGGCAGGGTGCCCCGCTCCCCGCTAGCGTCACGCTCCGGGCTGGCTGTGGGCTTCTGAGAGCCAGAGCCAGGCCCAGCCCGGCTCGGCGAGGGCGGGCTCCGCCGTGAGGAAGCGCCCTCGCGGCAGCCCCTCAGGCCCGCGCGGGCGTGCGCATGCGCCAGCCCTCAGCGCGTTGCCGCAGCGCGGTCGCCCGCCTTGCTGGTCCCCGCGCATGCGCAGACAACTCGCCGCGCGCCTGCGGGGGACTGCGCCTGCGCGGCCCTAGCAAGCAGCTCTCCCCCCCCCACCTCCTCCAACGGCTGCGGGTGAGCAGTGCGCAGGCGCAGAGCCTCCACCCACCCCCACCCCCCCCCCCCCGCCCGCCCGCCCCCCCTTCCGTTTCCCGGCTCGCTCGCCTCCGGGTCTCGCGGAGAAGTGGGGGGGGGGGGGGGGGGGAGGAGAGGCGCGGGGCGGCGCGCGTGCGCAGTGAGGCCGCGAGGGCCCGGCGTCCTCCCGCCGCGCTCCCGCCGCGCCGCCTCGCCTCGCGCGCCAATCGGGCGCCGCCCCGCAGCGTCGCGCCGTCGCGGCCCGAGCGCGCCGTGCGTGCCTGCCTGCGTGCGTGCGTGCGTGCGTCCGCTCGTGCGTGCGTGCGTGCGTGCGTGCTTGCGCTCGGCGGCGGCGGCGGCGGCGGCGGCGGCGGCGCAGCGTCCCCTGCCCCGAATGAAAGGGACGGTCCCGGCGAGCGAGCGGCCGTGAGCGACCGGCGGTGACGGGGGGGTGGGGGTGTGCCCGAGCTGCTCCTCTCCCCGGCGCCCCACCCGCCACACGGGTGAGTGACTGAGTGACCGACCGAGCGCCTCAAACCGCCTCGTTGCCCGCCCAACCGCCTCTTTGCCGCGAGCCCGGGGCAGGTACGGCGACCCCCGGCCCGTCCGCCCGCAGCCCCCTCACCCCCCGGCCCGGGGAGCCCGCCCTGCCCTCCCGCCGCCGGCCGCCGCCGGTCTCTGGGCCTCAGCGATCCGCCCGCCCCCGGGAGGGTCCCGGCACCCCGCGCTGCCTCTTCGGGGGCGCCCCCCGGTGCCGTTAACCCGTCCCCCCTTCCCCTCCCCGAGCCGACGGCAGCCGCTCGCTCCGCCCGCTTCGGCCCGCTCCCTCCTTCCCTGGAGGATCCGCCCCCCCCTTGTCTCCGGAGTCCCGTTTCCCCCAAAATTCGGTGAGGAACGGGGAGGGGGATCGCCCTCGCCGGGAGCCCCGCGTCCCACCGAGCCCCCCCCCTCCCGGTAGGCCCTCCGTCGGGGAGGGGTCAGGCCCCGCCGGTGCTTGTGGCCGGGCCCCTGCGGGGGCAAATCGCGGCAGTCCCTCCCCAACGGGGTGCCGTGCCGTGCCTCATCGATCCCCCCCGGGGTGGCGAGCGACGGAGGTGCCGTTATCGGCTCATCTCCCGCTCCCCGTGGGAGTATGTAAACTTTCCTGAAGATCGGTCGCTGCTGTCTGCCAGATTTTCCTTACCGCAGGCTCTTTTTGTGTAATTTTTATTTACCTGCTCTATTCTTATTGTTTAGACTTTCCAGGATTGGGTCTCCCCCCCGCCTTTGCCCCCCTTTGTTGTTGGGGTTTTTTTTTGGAGAAAGTTGCATGGATAAGTTCCTCTCCTACTTTTTATAGTGGCTGTAGGATGCTGTGTGAATGTAACTGTTGGATAAAGATTTCCATGGGACCTGTGACTTTGGGTTCTCAACTGCAGACACCTACAGGATGCCTTCCTTCTCCCCAGCTTCAGCCCCACCCCCCTCCAAAATAATGCCCCCAGTAATGGGCAATTGATCCTAGAAACTAGAAAGCACTTGAAAGTTTCTTGAACAGAAATTCTGGTATCTCTAGTAAGCATCTTGAAAAAAATCAACGCAAGTGTTTTCTGTAGCTTTTCTCGAGAGTCCAAACCCCTTCAGCATGTTTAATGAAATTTTACAATGCTTGTATACTTGTAGGTTTTCCTTGTGTGTCTGAAATTTCATTCACGGACAAATATAAATCCTAATTTTTTTAAAAATATGATTTTGTAATCACACAGGCCACACACCAAAACAAACTTTACATGAGAAAGTATAGCATATAGGTCGCTGTCCTTTGTTGGGAATACAAGTGGGGCCTTAACTCCTATAAACAGGCAGTAGTTCTTGAAACTTATTCACGCAATAAATAGAAATTAGAATCCAGGTTACTTTCCGTTCTTCAGTGCTGAACAATGTCTCATACACTGAGAACGTCCTTCTTTGCCTGAGAGTCGTTGAACTTGCACTCTTCTTTTATGTTCAAAAATCTGTTGTCTAGAACTCTGTAAAACAGTATTGCAGGCCATATGAGTTTGTAAAACATGCTACTTTAAAGATAAAATAAAGGTGCTATTAGGGGAAGCATCATGCTGAATACCTTAGTGGGCATTAAGAAACACAAATGCAAATGAGCCAAAATTTTTGAGTGAAGAATCACTGAATGAGTTTCTTCTTTTGTGATTTTAGGGTAGATGTAACTTCATTTTTTAGACCAAGCCTGTGGAAAACGTATCTATATGTAATAACCTGTGTTTTGTAGTACATGTGTTCCATTTTGGTAGAGATGGCGCATAATCTCGTAGTCAGTGATTCCATAATACATCGCTTTCTGTGATCCAATCTATAAGACTTTCTCTGACAAAGCTGACAAGCAAGATTCTGTCAACAGTATGTTTAAACACTATTTTATAAGTCTTATTCATTTGTTAGGTTTTTAAACATGGAAAACAGAAATATTGAACAGTTTTTAAGTTGCATTATTTTTCTTGTTCCAATGAAATGTAGCTTGATACTTGGCAAACTGGATTAGTTGCTTTTGGATGACTTAAGAGATGAAAACAGAATTTTGACTGCCTTCAGAATTCTGGGCCTGGTACAGCTGCATAACTTGGTTGATCTTTTTCCGAAAATAAGTATTTTTAAAGGAGCAGGATAAGTAGTGCATTTTGGCACAAAGAAAAGTGATCCCAGTGTAGGCTTTTCTCACATTTATGAGAAAGCAAACATAATTTAGGGAGAGGTCTACAGATGAAATGCTTCTGAAATATTTCTCATGCTCAGTTTTTTGTTTTGTTTTTGGGTTTTTTTTCCCTGCAGTTTTTAGAAATGTATAAATACTGTTAATGCCTAGTGATA
This sequence comes from Astur gentilis, assembly GCF_929443795.1. NCBI lineage: Eukaryota > Metazoa > Chordata > Aves > Accipitriformes > Accipitridae > Astur > Astur gentilis. The sequence goes on from NC_064903.1 coordinate 16,136,751, forward strand.
CAGAAAACACAAATGCAAAGGACGCCGGATTGGAAAGAAAACTTTTAAATATCCTTGTAAAATGCTGTCAGAGTAATTTAATCTGATAGTGAAAAGAATGGGAGTTTCCTTTCTGGCATACCCTGATGCTTTTTGGTCTGTTTGCATTTCGAATATTTTTTCAAGTATTAAATTATTTATAATCGAATAAATATTCCAAAACATAGTATTTGTTAATTTAATTTTTTTTTATATATAACATCAACATCCATGCATCGTCAAGTAAATATTGGCACTATTTTTAACTTCACTGTGAGCCTGAAAAAAAATCTAATTATGCAAAAGTACTTCAAGAAGTTAGGTTATGTCAGGTTCTAGTATTGCTGTAATGAAGTGCCTTCTCGTATCTCTTAGTGCACTGGAAGGTATAAAGCTGTGAGAAGATTCTTTATAATCTTGTTTCTTGGAAAGTTACTATTCTTATAAATAAAAGATGATGAGAGCCAGTTAATAAATTTTTATGTGTTCTATAAATTATTTGCATTTTCTAAAATATGAATTTGCTTGTTAAATTGAAGGATAGCTATTTTTTATAGTAGTAATTCTTATTCGTGTAAGTCAGTGGAACTTGTGCATGTGTTCAAGGAAATCCCTGATCTTCGTTTTAAGAACTACTATCATTGCTGCCAATATATTGAAATGAAACAGGTAGACCCAAATGAATATGTGTGTGTGTATCAAATTTTTTATACCAAAGCAGAATTTCTTGCATTTTAAATTGTTTTGTTAATATATTTGTAACCCATCATTATGTGATTTATGTTGAGCTATTGACTGTGACCTGAGAGCAAGACATCTTTGCGATATTGTTTCCTACTTGCCTTTTGTAGGTCTTTTTCCTGCTTCCAAATATTATTATTTATTTTAAGTTTAAAAAAAACTACCAAAAAAAAAACCCAAACCCAAAACCCACATATGAAAATCTGTGTATCTTTCCTTCAGAAACCATTCCTTCTTTCTACTCAGAAGGGATTACAGAATGGTCTTGTTTTGTTTTTTCTTTAGAAGAATACAGTATAGTAATTCTTTTGTGTTTAACACTTAAGGACTCTCTATTGCCACCGCAAATGGGTGTGACTAGTTTATCCAGATTGGCACATTTTTTGTGCAAATCAGCAAGATCTGATATCTATGCATTCTTCTTATGAGTATGCGTCACCGTCTAGTAAACTGCTTCCCAGTTATAAAAGAAAGCAAATGAAGCTGTTGATAAAGCAAAGGCAGTAGATGCAGGACAGACACCTTTTGATGCAGGAGTTTTGTAGTACACATTGCAAGACAAACAGTTAAAGCTCAGTCTGTGAGAATCTCTTGAAACAGAAGAGTGAGAATCTAACAGGACTGTCTTTTAGCCATAGTATATGCCAGCAGAAACTTAATGACATTCCTCTGCTTTTGATTAGAAAAATAGTGAGTGATATTAGTATTATGAGAGTCTGACAGCACTGAGAAGCAGGCAGGTTTGCCTATGCAAATTTCAGAACACAGTCGTGCATTTTCGTGCAGATCGCCATTGTAGCACAGTCTGGATGTATTGCAACTCTGCTATTCTTATGGCTGGATTTTATATTTTTTTTTTCCAACAGAAATATCAAACTATATGGTGGCTTTTCTTATTTAGATGAATCTAATGTAAACAAAGGCTGAGGAGGATGCTTTTATTACAGTTGTGCCCAATTCTGACAGTAAAGCTCAAATCTCCAAAATAAAAAGCTGTAAGAAAGTCTATTTGAAGAGGATGGTATTTTATTTCTTGAGAGTTGTAGAAGCAAATGAATACAAACTACTTAATGCTGGGACAAGAAGCATGTACAGTCGTTAGGTATTTTCACTTTTGAACTTGCAGTGTCTGCCTCATTAGGGGATTGGGACCTCAACGCTATATTTAAAAATGTATTGCTGGTAACACATGAAAAGTTTGTGATTCATGTTGAGTTTAATTTTAAGTTACTTTTCTTAGATGAGAATAGCACCTCTCATGCACTTACTGAAAACCAGTATGGTACTGCTAAATTAACTGTGGGTCTTGAAAAGGTTTCCATTGCAGCGCATTAGTCATAGATCCTTCTAAAATTTTGTTCCTGATGCTGTTTGACTAGCCACAGTGTATCAGTGAAATACCTAAAATGGTAACGTTTTATCTTCTCATCTCTACCCTCATCTAAGGGTAGTTACTCATCTGTGGTGCTACTTTGTGAACTTTTACACTCAAAACCTCTTCTGGATGCTATGCTGGACACTTGGGTTTTTCTTTGTTTCTGTTTTTGAAGAAGTTCAGTAGCATGAACTTTATTGCATGCACAGGTAGTGCATTTTCTACAATTATCTTTGCTGTAATAAGTAAGAATGGGATGAGAGTTGCACTAACTTTTTCCCCTAATGATCGCTGTACTTGTTGGGTTTTCCACCTATTTCTTTTTTATGTTAGTATTGAAAGTTTTACATTAATGTTCAAACTTTTTTTTGCCTAAATAACTAATTCTGCTTGCTGGTACAATTTCATAAAAAGTTGGCAGAATACTGCCTGTGCTGGGTGCACGTTTATTTGGATATATTGAACTAGCGTAAAGAAAAGGGTAAGAAGGGACAGATGACTTTCAAGCAACCAATATTACATTTACAAAACTAAGTTAAATTGCCTTTTGTTGATGTTAACATGCTGATTGCACCTTTTTTTCTGTAGCATTGAGAGGATTGAAGTGGCATTCTAAGGTCATTTAAAATCATGACAAGCTCAGTTGGACAGAAAAAAGTCTCTTCAAGACAAAGAAAGTGTGGTTTTTGTAGATCTAATAAAGATAATGAATGTGGACAATTATTGATGTCGGAAAACCAGAAGGTGGCAGCACATCACAAATGTATGGTAAGTAACCCATAGGAAAAAGGAAAGGAACTAGTTAGCTAGTAAAAGACTACAAACAAATTAAAAAATTAACCAGCTGTGGCACTGGCACAAATGATTAATCACTGTAATTTAAAATTTTTGCGGGTTTCATAGATATAAATGTTCTATATCACTTATACCCTTAAAACTTAAAAAATAAGTTTTGTTTTTATAATTTTAGCTGTTCTCATCTGCACTGGTATCTTCACACACTGATAATGAGAGTCTTGGTGGATTCTCTATTGAAGATATTCAGAAAGAAATAAAGAGAGGCACTAAACTGGTAAGTGTCTATTTTTGGCTCTTCAAAATGGAAGACAATGTTTTCTTACCTTCTATAAAGTTGTTTTAAGAATTGTAGCTTAGTCATGGAATTATTAAAAAATAAATACAGAATTATTATTTTTACAGTCACTTTTTTCCTCATTGCCCAATGTAGGTGGTTGTAGCAGATAGGCATTTTTTCCAAGCAAATTTGAAAACTCATTTACAGAATATGCCCATTTTTCTTTTTGATGGGCTGCATATAAACAATAGCGTTTCCTTAATTTATGTTTCTAATCCAGTAATTTCTATTTGATATTTTCTGTTAGATTTCAGAAAGAAACCCACATTCTAGGGACCTGGCAAGGGTATTATTGTGCTTTTACCAGTATTTGGTTTTGCTGCCAAAATCTGGTTTTAACTACCAAAGGTACTTTTATTGCTTCCTTTTATATTGATTTAGTAGATGATTCTGTGAATATAGATGTCTTATGAGGTATGTGGGTACAATAGTGATTACAGCTCTACGAAATTAATGAAAATTGAGCAGCAATGACTTTTTTTAATTCCTGAGAAGCTAATTATTATTTTTTTAAAATTTTTTTTTTATTTATTTAGAACTAGTTGTTTTCCATTCAGGGGAATGAGTGGGGCTTTTTTAAAATATTTTTTACAAGTGTTCAATTCACTCCTCACATTAAAAATTTTCAGCTTAGTTATTTAGAGCACTCTTACATATTTACTAGCTTTTGACCTACTAAGACTAGTCCGAAGAATTACTGCAGAACTACAATTATATAATAATAGTCTAATATTTCATCCAGTGTTTCATTTGAATTTTTTCCAACACAGGGAACTTTATTTGCTCTAATTAGCTGAAGCATAAAGAAATAGCTCTTCACAAGTCATTCATGTTGTGATTAGGAATTTCCAAAGAACATGGTAGTAAATGGAACTACAGATCATAAAGAAACTTTTTGTCTCATGGGTCTCTTAAATGTTTTTTTGAACGTTATTTCTTTTTATGTCATTGGTGGTTTTTGTCTTTCTGCTTCTGAATCTCTTTTTGTTTCTTCACTGATGCAACAGCTGGATATGTTCTTGGAGCTCACTAGCTGTATGTATCAGGCACTTTGTTCAGGTTTTTGCAGAAAACCTGGATTTGGTTAACCTAGTAGATTCATAGTCCTGAGATGTTTCCTATTTGGAGAGAATTTACAAGATAATTTTAGATCTTAACTTAGGTGCCTTATCTCTGTCTGTAGCTGTCAGAAAACTACAGCTCTGAATCACTCTGGACGAATCTGTCTTTCTCCATTGACTTGTATAGGAAGCTTAAAGCTAAATGTTTATAGTTAGCCCAAATACCCCCTCTAAGGTCTGCTTTCTGTTCTAGCCTGTTCTTTTATGTGGGAACACATCGAGCAAAAATATCTTGGCGTGGTGCACTGGGTTAAGTAATTATATTGATAGGTTGGACTAAATTTGTCTGCTGACAGATTTTATGTAGTTGCCCTCCTTCAGAAGGTGCTGCTGCTGACCAGATATGCACTGAAAATTGAGGCCTGTTCATTACTGAAGCGATAATGACTGACATGTAGAGCCTTTCTGATGGTAATATATTTCTATCTGAGAAAAGTTTGTACGTTCAAACCTTAATAGGCGGGTCATAAAAACTTATGAAGTCTAAATATTTGGGAGTACAAGGCACTGATATCATTAGTATTTCTGTTAGCTGTGCGTGGGAGGATTTTTTTTAAAGAGCTTACCTATTTTGCAGCTTGTCAAACTTGACATACACCTGATATAGCATGGGAATTAATTAATCTGTTGACAGCGACCATTTGGACAGCAGGACTTGTTCCAATGGAATAAATATTTTATTACTGTCAGGAAACATAGACCACCAATAAGTCAGGATAAAAATTTTGTTCATACAGATACATCATGGTGTTCATAAAAATAAAGTTTTCTTTTAGTTGTTTCTGGCTTTCAAAATACTGAAGTACTGACTAAAATTGATTGAATGGATATAATTTCAACCTAGGTTTTTATAAAGAGCTTTGATCAGCCATTATTATACGTTAAACCATAATGTATAACAAATCTATGAGATAAAATACCCATACAATTTAGATAACAACTAGGGAACGGTATATAACTGTACCATTTCAGAGCTTGCAGAGGAGTAAATGGAGATGATCCAAGGCTTTGACATTTTTACTGTTCAGTTAACTTTGTTAAAATTGAAAACCAGGATGGTGATATATAACTTCAGTGGCATATTTATTTGGCATATTTGAGACGAACAAGAAGAACTTGACTAAGCTAGTGCAGTGGACAGAAGGTGTATTCCACAAAGGTATATGTAGGGAGTATCCTACATTGCCCGCTTATGGTTTTGGAATTAATTGTGACCTTCTGGGGGTGTGGGCAACGTGCAGGATACAAAAAGCTCCAGTTGTCTTGGGAGGGGACTTTAATGGGAAATTCTGAGATTTTGAGGCAATGTTGTGTCAGTAAAGAATTAATACAGAGAAAAATATTGTGATACTATCGATTACTTCGTTTCCTAACACAGCGTAAGAAGTGCAGTGAACAATTTAGAAGCATGATAGTTTGTGTATCCTAAGCAATGATGAGCCTAATATGAGAAGAATTAATTATTGGGAGAGTAAAGCAACAGGCTCCTATTTAACCTTTTCTGCAATATAATTATGAAGAGCAAAATTTAGTCTAATTGAAATAAATTCCTCGTATTTAACAAATATTTCACTAAATTCAGTGTTTTGGAAATGACTTAAGGAAATAACTGTATAGAAAATACAGGTAAAGTCAGCTGCTGAGGCTAAGGTAAATTTGCAGGTCATTGGTATTTCTGACTGCAAGATTCTTTGCCAAATGGGTGACTTTTTTTTTTTTAACCTACCTTCTTAATGTAATTCAGTACTAAACAAGTAAGATTTATGATTTTAACTTTTCTGAAATGGTTGGTACAGACCATCCTTGGGAGTGGGATATTTGGTGAATAGCAATGTCACTTTCATCAAACACGTTCCAGAAAAGTAAATTACTTATTTTCTTCATTGAATTGATAATCAGTGTATGATGGTTATTGTACTATTGTATAACTGCAACCTCAGAGCAGGAAGAGTTATCCCAAGTGCATAACTCCATTTATTTTGTCACCAGGAGTGGTAACTATATTATTTTTGAACTCAGAAATACTAAGCCAACAGTAACATGAATTGTGCTTGCTTTTTCTCTACAGATGTGCTCTTTATGCCATTGTCCTGGAGCAACCATTGGCTGTGATGTGAAAACATGTCACAAGACATATCACTACTACTGTGCTTTGCATGATAAAGCTCAGATAAGAGAGAAACCCTCACAAGGCATTTACATGTAACTATTATTTATTTGCTATATTTATTTTTGTATTTATATTTCACATTCTTTGTTTAAAAAAAAAAAAACAACAACAAAGCAAACCAAAAAAAAAACCCCACTTTGGAATCTAAACAAAACTGTTGCAAAAAAATTCTAATGATGATTGTGGCATTCAAAATAGTGATGTGCTAGAAAAGCATATTTTCACTGCAAGATTTGTATATCAGTGAGTCTTACAAGTGGGAGAAAAATGTACTGGCATTTAAATTTAAAAGATGAGTAAATAATCTGTGAATCGTGACTGACTTGACAGTTTTCAACTACTTTGTTTATAGGATTTTATGTCGAAAACACAAGAAAACTACGCATAACTCTGAAGGTAAAATTATTCAATATAAATTTTTCCCATTGTAGAAAGATACTTGGTTAAATTTAATTTTTTCTGGAGAATATAAATGTTTTCAGTAAAAATTAGAACTACATTTTTTTGAGAAACAATGAGTTTGGAAGCCCATCTGATTTCTGTATTTTCTCTAAAAAATATTGATTTAGGTGGAGAAAAACCTAAACCATAAATTTTAGGATGTTTGAAAGATTTGATGTTCTGTCAAAACAAAGTTTGGGTAGAAGTAATGCATTCCCTTCTGGGGAGAGGCTGGCTTATATTTGTAGTTAAATATTCACAATATTAACATCTAAAATATTTTGTCAGGTAACAGCTGATTTTTTGCTATTGCTAATGTTCCTAAATATTCACTATTTTTTTTAACTATTAAATAGAGTTTAACTCTTCAAATAAGAAGAACCCAATAGTAAATGAAAAGGTTTGTGATCAGATCACTTATAGATCTATTTCTGAGTCATTTTGATAAACAACAAAAGCTGTATGGATACATTCATAAAAGCTGTGCATCTTTGCAGAGGACAGTTGTGAAATGCGTGAGGGGTAATATGCCACAAACGTAGATAAATCATGTGGTTTGTTAAAATTCCAAACTAGTTGTGCTATTGTGTATTTATGCAGGTATTTTTCCTTTTTCCTACTGTATCTGAATTTGGGAAAACAAACAGTTGCATTACTTTCAACTGAAATGTCATCAGATTTAACTAATGAGGAGTACATGACTCTGTATTTAGTGAAGATTAAATTTCATAGATTACTTCAGTCTCTTTCTACTAAATGTATTTTTAAGGTAATACTCTACTTTTTATGCTGTGGGTAGTAGATACATTAATGGTAAGGTTTGGATGTTACTTCAATGTTCAGAAAGATACTGAAGGCAGTAGAAAATCCAAAATGAAAACTGATTTTTTTAAAAAAATATTTTTTTTTAGTCTATTTAAGTAATTATTGTTGTATGCTTTGTATAAAACACTCTGGTTTTGCTATTACTAGGTTTAAACAAGAAAAGCAGTATACATGTTGTATGTATACTCCAAAGAGACAGGGACACATTATCTTGTAGTTTGGCACTGTTTCTTTGTTTTGGGGTTCATTTTGCTTGTTAGCAGAAACAGAATATGAAAGACATTTGAGTCCAGAAAGAGATTAATCTCTTTGACTGATATTTAAACATAATCTTTTATACTTATTCACAAAATGGCTCAGTGTTTGACATCTGTTGAAAAATGCCTCCAATTCCGCATGGAGCCCAATGCCAATGGATGACTTTTTCTGCTTGAAATTCCTTGCAGGATCTGAGCTTGTGCTTTCGTTTAAGAGTTTTCAGAAACCATTATCTCCAGTTCTACGATGTCATTCTCTAACAGCAAAGGCTTTTAAATTTTGTATGGATATATTTGTCTGAGAAGACATAGAAAAAATTACTAGAGGCATAGTGGTTTTTTTTCTTAAATGTTGATAAGGGCAATTTATTAAAATATTAAGCTAGACTCATCCAAAGAGACTCTTAGATTGAGGGTAGGAGAAGGAGGAATAAACAACATAATTCAGAAGTACTGAGGCCAAAGAACCCAACAGTATCTTACTTGACACTTAAGTTTGCACACTTTTTTTGTTTAAAATAATGACATTTAAGTTTGCACACTTTTTGTTTAAAATATTTAGTTCTTATGCTTTATACTTCTAGAAATGTGTGTTGTAGTAGTAGTTATACTTCACATTTTTGTTTTCTGTTTTTTGTTTAATATTTGATGGAAATTTTATCCTGTGCTCTTTCCCAAAGGGTAGGTTCTTTTTTTAGTCCATATAGTTTAGGGAACTATATCCATAGAATATTATTACTTACAGTTATGGATTTGATAATGCCAGAAGCTGGGGCTCTTTTGTGATAGACCTCCTTTAAATCAACAAAAGTAAAAATACATATTGCATCTGTCTTATGGAAATTACTTAGAGCATTGTATAGCAATGGTATTTTGCTACATTGAAAACTAATTACCTTTAGAAGACAGATATATACAGGATGCTTTTCAGAGTTTAAGAAGGGACTTTGAAGGGTTTGTTTATTAATACTTAAATACTGAAGTTTGCTCAGTGAAATGGTAACTGGAAGATGTTGGATGGTGAGATTAAGCTTTATGTATGTGTTTTGTTGGTTTATTTCTTGAGGAAAATGTGAGTATTGAAGAGGAATTTAAATGTGAAAGAATGGTGGTGTGTGAAACCAGAAAGGACTTGCAGAGAAGAGTGAATAGACTTGCTGGGGATACTAGATGCTAACATAGTGGCTTTTTTTTTCCCTCTTGTTTTTGTTACATTTTTGTGAGTCCTTGCTCTCAGCAGTGTTTTCATAACAGAATACTTAAAGCTCATCTGTGGTTATGTCACTCAATGCAGGTCCACAGAGGCACTGGAATTATCAGTCCTTTTTAATGGAAACTTACTGATCCTGCTCTGGGATGCTGTTGGGGTTTTTTTCTTGGTCAGTGTAGAACATCTGGTTTTCTATCCTTTGTTCTCTGATTTAATTGTTGCAGTCCAAATATTTTTATTATGTCATTTCTATTAGTGGATTTTGGAAGAGTTTTTAGGAGTGTTTGGTTTGGTGCAGTCCAGAACAGTGTATTATCTGTAGACAGCACTGCTGCCTAATAGTGAGATTTTTTCCTTCCCTTCCCTAGAAAATATATGCTTTTGGGCTCATACTCGTTCAAGTCCGAGATGTGGCTAATGTACCTTTTGTTAGAAGTTCTAGTTTAAAAAGAATAAGTGTTAACCATTTGATAACATTTAAAGAAAATTTCTTGAGACTGCAAGGAAATGTAGTTGAAGGACCTATGTTGGAATTAAAGTTACCCAGTTAAAACCTAATGAAAAGGACCTCTTGGATGTTATTTATTGCTGTCATGAAGTTCAAGTGGCACGAGAATTCATCAGACTAAGTATCTCTGTACTCATCAAGACAAAATTAATGAGCGATGGGAGTTCATTTTCCTTTAATTGACAGGAGTTGCTGAACTACCTTCTGTTTTCTTTGAATATAAAAAATATGAAACATGGCAGCAAAGTATTGTGCTCTTAAATTCATTATCTGTTTCAGCAGATTGTTACATTTGTCTAATTTATCAGTATGGCCTAGCCTTTGGTGACATAGAACAGAAAAATTATATTTCTCCTATATTTCCTTTGTGTGTATATAATTCAGATCGATTCTTCTGTGCTGTGTTCTCACTAACTGGAAGAAGGACAGTAAAACTGAGATACTCTCACACTTTATACTAGGCTGTGGCTGTGAGGTCAACAGATTTGAAGACACCTGCTCAGAGGAGCAGACCAAGTTACTGAAAGCTTCATGTCTAGATTTTTGTCTTGCTGGTTACAAATCTAACAAAATAGTCTGACCTGAACTTCAAGTAATAGTTTAATTCATAATTTAGGCAAGCCATGTAAGTTTTCAGTACCTAATAGGTTACAGGAATTGGTGCCAGTGCTTTCAAACTGTCATAGCTAACTATTAGCTGAATTACTGTTCAGTTTGATACAATTGCATTTATTCTTTTTGAAGAATAGAGTATTGTTGCACTAAGGTTTTGGAACTGTTTGTTGGAATTTATTCCAATGTACTGGAAATAATTGTTGAAAGTTTAAAATCTGGTTTCTCTCAGTTCCCTGCAGGTGGGGCTGCGCTGGCCCCTGTGTTGAATTTAAAACAAATTCAGCTGATCAGGAATAGTTTAATATAAACTAAGATAAGAATGTAATTTCATTCTTCTGTTACATAGTGGTAAAACAAAGAATAATGAAGACAGCCATCTATTGTTAATGTTTAAAACAGATGCTTGGGAACTGTGGGGTCAGAAAATAAAGTGTCCATAATTCCTATTGTAGCTGTACTCAAACCTCAGGGAATTATGTTTCCACAATGGAAATAAGGGCATTCCCTGTCTCAGCATCCTTTTCATGTTATTCTAAAGATCAGACATGAAATCTATGCTTCTCATACTGCTCAGTAAGTTGAGTCAGGATAATATTTCTCTGAGACCTATTTAGAGATGCTGCAATCTGTATCAAACTGAGTACCTTTTCAAGCACTGTGTAAGCCAGAGGCTAGCAGGAAAAACATCTGAAACTTTTTGGCATTATAGTTAGGTAACATCCTGATTCATCTTTGGATTCTTTAATCAGTGTTTGTTCATAGTTCCATTTTCTGTAACACTGTTCACAGCATAAGCTTGCCTAACATTGCATTAATGCAGTCAGGTATAGAAGTTTCCCTAACATTGGAGTTCAATGTCATTTCAGTTCTGCTGGTGAATCGTAACAAATTCTTCCTAGGCTCTGTTAACTCAGCCTTCTCATCGTCTTATAGAGAATGCTGCTCTGAATGTGGCATCAAATATATAGGTAGTCTTAGGACAAAAACAGTTGGTCCAGGCAGTAAGTTAGCAATCTCCTATGCAGTCCATTATAGACTAATGAGGTACATTGCAGAAACATCACAATGGTGTTTTCTTACGGAAAAACGCACAGCTAATGGAAAAGGAAAAAACGTAGAAGTAATGTGTTGAACGGTTTGTCGTATCTGAGGAGCTGTCCCATGGTGTTTACATTATAATTCTCCTTCCTATTTAGGCAAGATATTATACAAATAGAAACTTGGTCAGCTAACTCGTACTTAACAGGTTTATCATACCAGTTGTCATAAGCTTTCTGATTATGCAGATAAGCTATTGTCTGTCTTCAGTCTTTGCCAACAATTGCTTGCTTGAAAAAGTGTTTAGATTGTATGGTTATGAATATTTTATTCATTTTCTATGTTAAATGTACTTAATTAAAGAAATAATCTCACGTACTTCATAACATAGGTACTATTCAGTCAAAAATAGCCTTTGAACAAGAGGCAGCAGTTCCTTGAGGTATCTGGTACTTTTGGAAAACATTAATGATGGGACCTAAGGGGTAATTTATTTTTTTTCCTCTCCACTCTTACTTTTTTCCAGTTTAGATACATTTAATGTAAGTTAGTCTTTCTCCATTAAAAAAAAAAAGGAAACTAAAAATTATATGCAGCATTTTGATCATTAATTTCACATCATTTGCTGATAAGAGCTGCTATTATTTCATGATCGGTTTACTGGATTCTATATTCACTTGCAAGTGTTTTTATGCAAATCTCTGGTTCTTATTAATGCTTATAGATGCATTCACATTTTTATTATTAGCTACTAGGACAATAAGGTTTTTGGGGAGTTTTGACATTTCTTTTCAATTTAAAATAATTAAGTTGCCACATACGGTTCTTTGGGTTTCAGCCATATTTTAAGGACATCTTACTTTAACATGCTAAAGTACTTTTTTCTTTCTCTGTTATATTGTTTATCTTCTAAAAATCTAGTAAGGTTGATTTTGTTCTTTGTAATTTTTAGAGTTTCTCTTTTATCCCAAATGCACTGTGAAACTTTAAATACATATGTGTGGTTTCAGATTTACTTAACAGCATGTCTAAACCACTTCCACATTCTACACTTTGGCTTCTTTTTATGTACAGTCCTACTTGCAAATATATTTTGCCAGTCAGTTCTGTTTATTATCTTCCTCATACAGACTTAGCCCCCTTTGCTTCTGGCTCACTTAATCTATTGTTTAAGGTAATGTAGGAGGTGGATACAGAGAGCAGTAGTAGCCTTTATTGTACGCATCCTCTTTTTATTTGTTCTTTCACAACCTTTAAATCACTTAATTCTTTTATTCCTTTGCTTTAACCTAGCTTTTGGAAAAGGGTGATTCCATGTATATTTCCAGCTGATGTGATACAGAATAGATCAGTGATATCTCAACCTCTTCTTTGCCAAGCCTTATTTAAACAGCAAAACATCTTGATCCTTTTTCCTTCTAGTCATGATCAAAGGAGAATTTTTAGATTTCTCTCTGAAGCTGAGTCTCCCTGTTAACAGTTTATGTAATACAGCATTTTGCTAGTCTTCTTTTTGTGGTACTTTGTACTGCTTATGGATATCTAAAATGCAAATTTGGGGCTTGTTGCTGCTCATCTTTTCGCTCATCTGAATTTACAATATCATGTTCTTAGGTGCTTTTTAAAATGTAGCATGTTTCCTCTTGATTTCTACCCCCACCCCTCCTTCTCAGACCGTATTGCATATTAAGCTTGTTTTTTCAGATATAGCATTTAGGGACTTCTGAAGAAAGCTCATAAGATACCTCCTTTGAAGACTTTAGATAAAGTTATCTTGAGAATATTGTGATGATTTTAAAAATCAATGCAGTAATGGGAGATATGGGTTGGGGGGCAGCTGAAGAATATCTAGGGAATCTCAGGGGATTCAGAGTATGGGTGATATCCATGATAAAACGTCATCTGGTCAGGGAGGAGTTGAACAACTTTTTGTGTTTTCCTTAGTTCAAGCTGACATGAGAAGTTGGAAACACCCAACCATCAGATGCCAGGGAAACAGGGTAAGCTGGCAGTGGGCTTGAGGGGAGGGATAGGGCACAAACCAAATTGTGTATTAAACAGTAAAGACCATCCAAGGCAGGTGTATTTTAAAGCTGGTTACAATCTCTTTCTTCCTGTACTGTTACACTACTTCATAGTGCTGTTAAAAATGGGAGAAAATTTAATGTTTTGAGGTATCAGTCTTGCAGATAGATGTGGTAGAGCAGATCCTCACATCTCGGTGGTGTTAATCTGTAGGTCCATGTCACTTGTAGTAGGAGACCTAAATCTGCAAGGAATTTTATTTTAATGAAGGGGTCATGTAGTATCTAGATTTTGATGAGCTCTGAACTTTTTTGGAAGTGCTAGTTTTGAGTACAGAAAAGGGGTTCTCCTTTGAGGAAAGCTGGGCGATCTTGATGTTTTTTTATCTCACACTGAAACAATCTTTTAAAAATGTAGCATTTTTACTTCTCAAATCTTAAATATTCTAATAATTGTAGGCTAAAAATAGCACTTAAGAACTTATTCTGTAAGGAGTCTGTGACATTTCTTATAAAAAGTTGGTCTTCGTAACGTGTGCTTGGTTTTTAGCGATTATGATTCACTTCTAGTTTTGAAAGTGTGACTGTAGAGAGTTCAGAATATTCTTTAATGGTATTTAGAAAATAAGGGTGGACTAAGAGGTGGAAAGCATTATGGTTGACAGAATTGATAAGGAGCTTTGGAAAAAATAAGGAATGTTGGTGAATGGACTACATTTTGCTTCATCAAATACAGTAGGGAAAAACTGTGGAATGATCTTTGAAGGATTATTTTTAACTTCTTACTGATGTTATTTAAAGGGTCACGAATTCAATAGTCACATTTTGTTAAGACTTTTTTTTCTAGAATAACCATCTGTGATTTCTGTAAATGTAAAAGTAGAGACAAAGATTCACAAATTTATTTTCATACGTTGGTGGAGAGGGACATATGATGAGGGACAAGATAAAAAAGAATTCTTCTTTGAAAGACATTTTCAGGTTGTAATAAAATTTGCTGTATGCAGTCTGAGAGGTACGATACCTAAATTGCATAATCTTGCTTGGGGAATTTAGCACGTAATGATAAATGAAAAATAATGTTAGATCATAAATTCTGAGAAGAAAATGGAAAATGTATTGTTTCATTAGATAATCCATGTCATATACTTTATTTTTTCAGAGTAAAATAAATGGTGTTTTTGTCATCTAATTAGAAAAGCATAGTGTATATATATTAAAGCATAGGAACGTTGTGGTAGACTGATGTATTTTAGTAGCAACTTGGGAATATCTGTGTATAGCTGAATAATCTGTCAATTTAAGCCAAAGTAATTTGCAGATTTATATTAATTTATTCTCAATTTTTTGCCTCTTTCTAACCCTACAACAGAGTAAAGCTTTGGGGGAATTATGCTTCAGTGTAACCTGTTGTGGTGCCTTTGGATTAGTTTTCTCTCCTTCATTAATAAATGTGCAAGAAGCTGTAGCTTTCTCAGGGATTAGTGAGAGATATGATAGACTAAGCTTAATAGGATACACTTGCTTGCAAGGCCTCAGGCCAGTAGTTCAGTTATCTTCTCCAAGTTGATGGCTGTGGAATATGTTCAAGTCTTTGACTTCAAACTTTTGTGCAGTCGAGTTGCTGTTAATCATGAGATAGAAATGTGATTTGATTTTTATGTGATAATAGATAAGAAAGATGAGTTCTGGCGAAGCAGCATTTAGTCTCAAAAAAAGATGTCCTGTCTGGATACTGAGACCACGATAGAACGGCGATAAGTGCTATGGCAATACTTCAATAATAATACCACAACAGTTAGCTAATTGTATAAAGTAGATGCTCCAAATCTTCTGATTAGGATTTCCTTCCCTTTGGGGGTTCATACTGAAGTTTGTGGTTTGGATTTTGAGAAGCCAGTTCTTTAGCAGTGTGTGTGCATGTTTCTTTAAACGAGTCTGCTGAAATATCTTTGCAGTTTGAGCAGGGGTGGGTGTTACATATTAAAAAAGAAAGATGCTTCTGTGAGCAGCTGATGATCAGGGAGGTTGTTAGTGACTGAATAGAGCTGGTTATTCAGTATAAGATATAGCTTAACTAGATCATATTGGGCAATCTTAAGTTTGCAGAATTGATCTGTATTAACTGTAGAGCTTTGAGTAATCAAAAGGACAGTCTGCTAGCATACTGGACTACAGTTCTATCTAGCATTGAGCAGTTGAGCTGACGTTTTCAAAGGAACTTGTCAGACCTCTTTGGTATGTCTGTATTAAAAATATACTTTCTTATATTGTTAATAGCCTATAAATACTTTATCTGGGATATTGTCAGTGTGGATGATTTTCTGTAAACTGGCAGCTGCTTTTAGCTGTAGATGTAAAAATATACTGTAACTAAAATGAAATCTTAGATTTGTTTCATGGAGGCAAAATACATTTCAGTTTTAAAACTTGATGCTAATGTCATAGCCAAAATGGGTGAATCTTCTTCTTAAGTCAAAAGGCATCAATTAATAAAGCAAGGAGAGAGGTGTTATTTGGATACACTGGCATAATATCAAGGGCAATTTACATTGGAGTTAGGCATCTTAAAAAAAAAATTAAATAAAAGCTTATTTCATGGTTGAAAACACTTCTGGTTTCAGTGTAGTTTAAATGACTCTGATTTTCAGTGGAGGTGGATATATGTATCTGAGGACACGTTCTGGGTCTAAAAGTAGAAGTTGTAAGAAATGCTAAACCTTCTTCATATGTTATAAAGATGCAAAGGTGTGTGATACGTATAAAGAAGTAAATAATGTTTTCAGGATCTGCAGTTGCATGTTTGTAATAAATGGGAAAAAGTTGCTATTTTTATTTCTGACCAAAATACAGGTTATGTTTTTTCTTGTCTGTGTTTGTTGTTGTTTGTTTTGTTTTGCGTAAAATTTTTAAGAATCTTATTTGATGATGTTTTCTAACTTCTAAAGCAGATTTAGAAGAAAGTATCAATGAACATGAGTTGGAGCCTTCACCTCCCAAAGGAAAAAGGAGGGGTCGTAAGGGAAAGCCAAGAAAAACAAATTTAAAAGGGCAATCAGAAGACACTAGATCTACGTCTTCACATGGCACAGATGAAATAGAAAGCAGTTCCTATGTAAGCAGTAAATATGCTAAACTTCTTAGAAGACAGAATTGCATATTTCTTCTCTGCAAATTTAACTTTTAATAAAACTTGTATTTGTCTGCGCCTCCAGCTGGTGGCCATAGGCTTTTAAAATTACAACCTTACTTGTAACCCAGCAGTATATTTTAGTAAAATGTTTTTCTTTCAGAGAGACAGGTCTCCCCACAGAAGCAGCCCCAGTGATACAAAACCTAAATGTGGATTCTGTCATGCAGGTGAAGAAGAAAATGAAGCTAGAGGAAAGCTTCATATATTTAATGCCAAAAAGGCTGCAGCACACTATAAGTGCATGGTGAGTAACAGTATTTCTGTTAACCAGTCTATTATGTGAATTTTGTCTGAATTGCTATTTTAGATTTGAATACAGTACCCTCACATGTAATTATGCACGAGTATTGTCTGTGTGCTAGTGATCTCTTTAAGCGCTGCAGAATTGCCAAGTGAGCAATTAATTTATTTTCACTGCAGACAATATGGATAAAAGTTGGCTACGTGCTAAGAGTTGGAATTAGCTCAGGGAGACTCTTTAACTTATTAAAAATGCTCCCTTAGCATCTAAATGCATACATGATATTTAAAAAGAAAACAGAAAACAGTTTTAACTAAAAGAATCCACTCCAAAAATAAAATACCTTTACTCCACAGGCATTCAGACAAAATCTGGGAAGAATCCATGAACTTCATTAATTTTCTGACCAGGGGATTCAGGCTCTGTGACACAAGTAGAGTGGGACATGGAAGTTCTAGAAAACCCTTGCCTTTAGATGATCACATTTATAGAACTGTCAGCCTGAAAAGAATCTGCTCATTTCAATGAACATGAGCAGATAGCACTTTCATATAACTCATTCTATGAACGAGGTGGGACTTTGAGTAACAAACCTCAGTGGTTCCTGTTGTACCTTAAAATGAATAAATAGTCCAGGCAATCTGTGGAGTATTAATTGTCTTCCTATACCTAGCCTCACTAAACAGAGAGCTGGTGTGTGCCAGCGGCCTTGAGTCTTAGACTGCTCTTCACTACTTTGTGTACCTGAGCTTTGGTTTGAAGACAGTTTAAACTGAATATACCAGGATGATGATGATAGGGATCATACTTATGTGCTCTATTGTCATCCCTCAGGCCTTTTCAGGTACATCGACATCAGCTGTGCTGTGAAGCTGAATTACATATATGTCATGGGGAAGGAAATGGGAGTATTCCTAAAAAGTTCAGTGGTGTAATTGATAATATTGCCCATTTATTACTTTGTGTTTTCATCATGTCATTTTTTCTTGTCTACTCCTTTGTCTTTTAAAATACATACCTCCAAGGCAACAAATGTAATTAAAGCAGTCAGGTGGGTATCAGAAAGAATACTCATCATACTAATTACTCAGTTAGCATGGGTTTTTTTGCTAGTTTGTTGGTAAAGCACATGCTGTCTGAGAACACAGAAGGGGATGTTCAATATTAGGTTATGCCTGCACATTAAAAAATTTCTAATCATGTTGGTGACCTGAAATTATTTCGACTTGCCTGTTTTACAGTTGTTCTCTTCTGGCACTGTCCAGCTAACAACAACTTCAAGGGCAGAGTTTGGTGATTTTGATATCAAAACTGTACTTCAAGAAATCAAGAGAGGAAAAAGAATGGTATGTATCTGCAGAATGTGATGAATGTGTTACTGATTCTACTAAGGTGTATATAGCTCTGCCTCCTTCCTTTCATGAAACAATCTTTTCAATCTGTTTCTAAACACAAAATTTAAATGTATTGTTACTTTTGGGACAGGTAGCCAGACAGGAATCACCTTAAAAATTACTGGTGTTTGGGAACGTGGTATTTAGGTTTCTTTGTGACAACGTACATAGTAAATTATTATTAGCCTTCCTGTAACTATAAGAGAGTAACAGCTTTAGATCCTGGGTTACTAAAAGCACACTGTGTAAAACTACAAATAAACATAGAGAATATGTTCTTGCAGTGACATGTTTCCCACTGTTTTGATGTTTTACTATGAAAACGTATTAAGGCCTCAGAGATGGGGATGTTGGTAAAATGTCACATTGTATTTTATTAAAATTCAGGATATTTTTAAAGTGCTAAGAAATTTATGGGGAGGAAAAGAAAACAACTCCTAAAACAACTCCTAACAATATTGTTTCTTGGAAAAAAAAAAATTAAGATTTCCTGTATTAGCATACTAACTTCAGTGGCAATAAAATGATCTTGGAAATGCAATAATATGTGCAATCGTGTAGCAATTTTCAATGCAACGGACAGGTAAATCCTAGTGATCATATTTTAATAGGTTAGTATTATGTAGTTTCTGTTTTACAATATCTTTGATTAACTTCTCATTGGAAGGATGATCTGCCAGAGAAATTACTCTGTTCCAAAATGGTAGCCATAAATATGAGCAACACTAAACTGAATACTAAGAGGCAAGAGATTGAAAGGCTGAACAGTGCCATTCTCTTTTTTCCCCTGCACAGAAATGCACACTTTGCAGCCAGCCTGGTGCTACTATTGGGTGTGAAATTAAAGCCTGCATAAAAACATACCATTACCACTGTGGAGTAGAAGACAAAGCTAAATACATTGAGAATATGTCACGAGGAATTTATAAGTAAGGACCTATGTAATTCTTGAATCTATAATGAAAGTGAAGATATTTCATGGAACTTTTTCAGCCTAACTTGGCTAGTCAAGTATGTTATTAAAAAAGAGAATATTATTTCATCTAAAATGGTATTTTTAAGTAATTGTCGACTTTGCAAAATATTTCAGTTACTCTGCTAACTTAAAATTTCTGTAGTAGTCTTGTAATATGAGAAATGAGAAGATTAATTGACGACTTGTATTTTCTTCCTCGATTAATCTGTTATTTATCTTGAGGAAACCCTGGATAATCTATGTCATGATTCTTCCACATTGATATGTTTTGTAGCTTATTTTTGGTTTTTTGGAGCCCTTAAGTTTCCATACTGCTGGTGTTAGTGACTTGGCTTCAGTTGAGTTGCCAGTGTGGTTGTGCCCACAAGAGGGCATTCTCTGAGCAGTGTAGTAGCAGTTCTTGAAAACTTGAATTGATCAAAGTTTAGTTGGCTAGTCTTCGACCTTGTTTCTCATTTTAACTGATGCTTGACTGAAAACCATGAATGAGTTAAAAGAGTTAGCAATTGACTTGTAGCACATCTCAAAACAAATTGAGGGGAAAGTCTGGTTTTGATAGATATTTTCAGTAAAAGTCTTCACTGTTTCTTTTATTGTGCTAGACTCTATTGTAAAAACCATAGTGGAAATGATGAAAGAGATGAAGAGGATGAAGAAAGAGAAAGCAAAAGCCGTGGCAAATCAGGCACTGACCATAATGACATTCCTCAGCAGCAGCTCAATGGAAACTAGGTATGGAAGTTACTCCTGACAGATCTGTTACCGAGACTGAAACGCAATATACATTTAATGTAGTTCATTGCAGTGAAGTATTTAAATCTAGTGTATGCAGATGAGTTCTTTCTATTGGCATACTGTAGAAAAATGGGGAGGATTTGTCGTTTTTTAAATCCAGCTGACTTAGTATAAGAAGGGAGGCCCTCATTTCTATCGCTAAATATAGATGTAATGTCAGAGCTGCTAAATGCCTTTCTGTATGATTTTAAATTTACTATTGTTTTCATCATTTTTTAAACAGGTTCAAGGGACAGAGTTATAGAACTGGGAATGGCTAAGACATCATAACTACTAATTCTTTTAAATTGTTTTCTAAAATCAGAAAAGGGTTAGTAACTTTTTACTACCCAACTCTGTTAGAAATTTCATTGAACTGCCTGAAACGTTCATGTGTGTGAGCCTTCAGTAAGTGGCAGAGTTTTACATGTCAATATTATGTAGTTTGTAGTCTGCAGTGTCTGGAAAAAATGAAACACTATATAAATGATATGTAATATGTACAGTGTCAAAAGTTAAGGCAGACATTGAAATGAAGTAAGATCTATATTTCTGGACTGAATAAAAACCTTAAGATTTGGAATGTGTAAGTTGTTTAGTGGATTCATGCAATGAGGGAAGGTCTTAGCTAGTTTAATTAACAACATGGACAAGTTCGTGGTGGCAACAAGCTGGTACTTTGTGAATTTTGCATTTTCTTCATACACAAGTTACGGAGGCTATACATGGGAAAGCCGCGCTCTGTTTTTGCTTGCAAAGCACGCAGTAGAAAAGGACTCAGTGTACACCGAAGCACGCTTGAACATTTCAGGTTGTTCCTGTTGTGATTGCTCATTCCGCCCAGCATTGTTTGCGGGAGATTTACTTGAGCAGCTGTTGGTTCTGAGCTGTGAGCTTTAGAACTCATGCCAAAGGGCTGTAGTTCATTCTTTCCCCAACAACCCACCTCTTTCTGTGTCCCTGATTTACAAAGAATGCTTCACTAAATGTGATTAAAACCTTACCATGCAAACGTTTGGCCTCTGCAGCCCAATCTCTTTTACTTCAGAGAGTTACAACTCTTAACTCACTATGGAATTTAGCCACCATATCTGACGTCCATACCTCAAGTGTTCTGTGTTGTGTGGAACACTTCATGTTTTGTCCAGAATATGCATAAAGGTCCCATATTCTGTAAGAAGAATGAGGAAACAACCTTTTTTGCTAGATTGGTATTTATTTTTTAATCTTATGACCACTATATGAGAAACTTTGCTTATCATCCTTATTGTTTTAGTGATTATTTTTTCTTTTTCTGTCAAGTCAACAATCACGTCATGGAATTCTACTTGCTAGAGTTTGATGTTCCTTTAGGGAATAATCAGATCTAGGCTATACCAAACCTAACAGATCAGTCCTCTGACTGCTTTCTAAACACCTTGTCATTTCTAATGGCTACTAGCTTCTTCAGTTGGTCTGTTAAAGCACATTCTCAGACTTACTTAAATAAAACCAAAAAGCTGAATCTAGTCCACATGTTTGTCTGTTGCTATCCATCACCTTATTGTTTGTTTAGGGTTTTGACTTGTTTCACTCTGAACTCCCAACAAAACTTCTGGATTTGAAGGAAGGAAACAAGCAAAATACACTGATTTGACTATAAACTGCTACAGTTCTTCTGTGATTGGTATTGCAAAAACAGTTCATTTGTAACATGAGTTTCTGTAGCATTTTTTACTTGTATTTTTAAAAGATTTAACGTGTGTCATTTGTCTTCTTATGCATTCCCTTAATGTCTTGAGGGACTCAATTACTGTATATTGGAGTTTCTAACATTTTCCCTGTTAGAATTCAATCAATTCTGTTTGCTTTCCTGGAGAATAATGCCATTTTGGAAAGAAATATTGCTCTGTACAGAAAATATTCAGTTACTGCTCTAAACATGATGCCATTGATCATTTTTATTTTGTATTTGTAACTTTCAAAATTAAAAGCGTGACTTGAATTGCAATGACAGATCGATTATTGAAATTGTCTATCAAGGTGTTTTGTTTCTCCTAGAATTTGAACATTTTTCAGCCACTCAGAACAGTTTTAGAATGCAAAATAACATCCTTCAATGTTTAAATTACTTCTAGATTTGTGCCTCAGACATGGCCCTCCCATGGAAAAAAGGCACTTTGCAGCTACTGTATTTTAACTAAGGTTGCATGGGGTAGATCTGCCAGCATACTGATTGTATTTGAGACTGAGCTCTAATTCATAGTGTGTCAGTTCCTTAGTACAATATTCAGTCCAGTAATTCATCTGTTATGAAATAAATTACCCCATTCCATGCCTCGAAGAACCGGAACAGCACTTTACCTTTGGGTAGCAGAAAAGTAAGTGGCTGGTTTACCTGTTACCTCTTTGTGCTGAGATGGCCTGACTAAACTGTCATTAATTCAGAATTCATGGAAACAAAGTCAAAAGCAAAAATCTTTTCTTATGAGCCTCAAATTTGTCATGACTGACTTCAACTCATGTATGCTGGGTAAAAGTGCCTTACAATGTAAAAATTGTATTTATATGTTCCCAAGTAGCATCACCTGCTGGGGAGTAATTCTGTCGTGGTGTTAATATTTAGAAGAAATGTACCTCAGCAGTGTATTTACTGTACATCTCTTACGTCCTTAATTGTAGTTTTAAAAAGCATGACAATGTATGATAGTATACAACATTTACATCATTTTTTTAAAGACAAAATACTGCCATTACTGTCTTTTTATGTGTATTTTAGCTTGGAATTTCAGACAGTCTGAATTTTTTTTTTCTTTTTTTTGGTAAAGTAATGTAATCTTTGCAAGCATATATTGAAGATTATTCTGGAGCATCTACTGCCTTCCCAGAAATGTTAGAAGTAATGAAAGTGCTCTATAGGTGAAATAGGTATGTTTAAATTAGCTAGTTAAATTAATGCAGTCTATTTGTTACTGAGATTTTTTTTTTAATAGGCACCTTCTGCTTTCATCTCACAATCAGAGAACTCATGAATTTAACAAAACTTGTCTTATGAAACTGGTTTCACTTTATTTAATTTTTTTAATTTTTTTTTTTTTTTGGCCTTTGGGCATTCCTTTTGCTCACAAGAGTAGTGTGTGCTGTTTAAGACGCCTGGAACCCTCTGAGAAAGGGAGGTTTCTCCCCAACTCACTGTATCTCTATATTAACAGATCTCCCCAACTCACTGTATCTCTATATTAACAGATCTGCGATTGTGCTATACCAAGAAAGGACTGTACCAAGGAAGGACAGGCATCAGAAGGATATTGTTCAAATAACTTGAGGACACAGCTGGTGTAATGCCAGAGTCTCAAGGCGTGATCAAACACTATAGCAGTAAGCTGTGCTATCACTCCATTTCAAGGAAGGGTGAAAGGCCGGTTCAATATCAGCATCAGTGCAGCTAGCTAGGATGAAATAGATTATGTGATCAAAAGATCTACTTATTCAGCAGGTGTTGATCCATAGGAGGTTCTGTGATAAGGCTCTAGTAGGAGTTACACCTACACTCCACAACGTCTGATCTTTAGGTACAAAGAGCTGTGCTGATCTAGAATGGTATGATTATACCAAATCTGGCCCTAAAATGTAATACAAAGGAAGAGAGCTTGCTTCTTACTGCTGCCTATATGGAAAAATAACTTCATGCTAAACCAGGGTGAAAGATGAAGAGGTGATAATCTGTTTGAAATATCAGACTTACCTGGCAGGTGATAATCAGTGCATTCCAAAAATATTAACACGCTGAATCAGATTGACAAGAAAATTAATCCTCATTAGATGAAATTAATCTTAAGGGAACTGAAGGTACATTATAGCAAATAGTAACTCTTCTTCCATGTCACCAGAAACAGATTCCACTGTATTAGTGGTGGAGGTTAAAAAACAGAACACAGCTCTTGATTTATATACTTGTTGAAGCAGTTTCTGTATATGCATATGTATGCTCATTCATTAGTCAGCAGTGACATCTCAACCCTTAAAGAATCCTGGAGAACTGTTGCTTGTCAAAAAGCACTCAGGTTAGGCTAACATTTGCAGCTTTTGCTCTAGCATACATTTACATTAGGTGTAAAGACAAGGAATGTATGAAAGAGGGTAAATGCATTCCTATCTACAATGTTATGTATATTTTGTTCCTGTTATATTGGCTTTACTTCCAAAGTTGTAGTTTGCAGTATTAGTTTCTTTTTATTGGTATCCTTGCATATATATATTCAATAAATGAGTTATGAATTTCATATTTGCATATCTGTCCTTTTTCTGAAAGCATAACTTCTAAAACTGTTGTTTTAATGCATAAATGCAGTATTTCCTGTTGAAGTTACAGGCCCATGAAAATTATACCAGGAGAGAAGTGAGAATGCATACTTACAGGATGCCATTTACTCAGTGGTAACTCTGCATATTTGTGTATTCTTCTTAACTTTGTGCAATGGGTAAGCTGCTTTGCATTTACCACTAGTTAATAATGTGAAGTGACTGACTTACTGAAGGTTCCCATTCTCACCTTTCAAGAACTTTTTCTTTTTTATTTTCTTTTGAGAGCAAATTAATTTAGACTAAGATACCAAGGGAATGCAGAGTGTAATATAGTTACACTGCAGAAGAGCAGCTACATCAAGGATGCACTTTAGAACCATATAAATGTAGTGTAAGAGAGTCACAAAACAAAAGATCACTTGGAATAATGTTGGATTTGGCCAAATACATAATTGCCGAGAGTGAGACAGCAATACCTTTCAGTGTTTTTAAAGTATCAAGAAATGTGATGGGAAAACTCCATAGAAGGAAGGGTACTATTGGCTTATTGATGAAAATTTCATTTTCTAAAAATGACTACATGCTCATATGTCATCACCTTAAACAAGGATTTGATTTAATGAGTGTAGTAGGTATTTACTGTGACCTGAGAAAAATCATATCCCCAGTTAGCACAGACTTATGTGTCAGGAAAAAATTGTCATGCATCATCTTCAAATAGAAGTTGCCAAATGATCAGGTCTTGCTGATGAAGTGTAATTATTGATACTTTCATTCCACATCCATCTTTGCAAAGGTTTCCTGAAGAGGTTAATTTAAGACTTTTATTATCGAAGTTGATGTTGGGAGTAGTTTCACCACATGGCTTTTGATGCCCTGGAAATAATTATTGGATGCATGTTTACTTTATTTGCTGTATGCTTTTTGTTTTTTAATTCAGTCAGCTGAGATCTTTGAAGGAAGTGCAGGATATAGCTGAGAAGCCATCTCTTTCATAGATATGACTTCTCATTGGAATAGCTGGTCACTGCAATCTTGCAACAATGGAGGAAGGACCGATAGACACAGGAGCAAAAGGCTTTCATTGTCCTTGTGTTGTGTGACGTTAGGGCAGAGTAGCGAATACTTCAAGGGCTCTCATCCTCGCTTAGACAAGCTCTAATTCTGCCATATGTAAGAGATTGCAGTGCAAGCACAACAACAGTAGTTATCCTCGTGCCTAGATCAGATACCCCATATGGTAAATTATTTTCAAGCACTAGAGACAAAGGGGAATGCTGTGAACTCTGAAGGCTCAGCTTGTCTCTCTGCTTCCACGCATCTGTTCAGAACTCAGGGTTAATAGTTTAAACTGGAAAATAAATGGAAGAGGGAAACTCGGCAAGCTTCTAAAAGAAAGAAAGATCAAATTGTGTCAAACTAATGTTGCTCCTTCTACACCAAGGTAACAAGCTTCTTGAACAGAGGAGAGGCAGTGAGCACAGTTTTACTTTAAGTGATTCTAATGACTTTCTGTAAGAAAAGTAGGGGAATGTGGTCTGACACCAACTTAAAAGTAAGGTTATAAAAACCTGTTTAGAAAACCCTACTCAGAGTAATTATCAATCATTCACAGTCAGACTGCAAGGATGTATTGAGTGGGATTCTCTACAGTTCTTCTCTGATTTGATGTTATTTGGTATTTTCATTAACAATTTAGATGGCATATGCTGATTAAATTGTAGGGAGCACCAGACTTGAGCTAACTACTGACCGACTAGAAAACAACGACAATTCAAAATGAACTTGATAAATTCAGAAGAGTTAGAATATGATTCAGTAAATCCAGAAATTTATTTGACTAATGCGTATTTGTACGCTTCAGGAGAAGCAACAATCAGCTGAACAAATACAGGATGGGACAGGATAGGCTGCTGGGGTAGCACTTGCACAGAAGAGTTCTCTTGGGGTTACAGCCAGTCACCAGCTGAACATGATTCAAGGGCATCCTGTTCCTGGAAAAAAAAAAAAAAAAAGTTGTGGAATGTATGAACAGGAATGTAGTCTGTAAGATACATGACGTGGTCCTCCTTCCTCATGTGGTAGTAGAAAGCCTTTCTTGGAAGATGGTATCCAGCTGTAGGCACTGCACTTCATGAAAATGTGGAGCAGCTGGAGATAACCAGAGAAAAGCAATGAGAGGGATGGCAGGATGTAAGACTGGGCTTGTTTCAAGGTGATGGGAGAGACATGTTTTCAAATTGAAGAGGTAGCTGCAAAGGAGGAAATAAATGCTTTCCCTCACTGCTGCAGGTAGGACAAGAAAAACAGATTACATTGCAGCAGGAGACAAGCATTTAGCTTAGACATCAGAATGGGCAGTTGGCATTGACAGCAGGAAGAGTTAAGCTCTGGAATACCTTTCCTGGCCAGGTTGTGGAATCTCTGAAATTTGAGATTTTAACAGAAAAGTTAGTGGGCATCTTATGGGACTGGTGCAGATGTGGGTTGGAGGTGCTGGGGATAAGGCTAACTGTGCCTTAAGCGCCTCCCAGCTTGTATTTCTTATGCTGCCCTCTCACATTTTCACACTAAGGCCTTCTGCAAGGGAGTCGGAGAACTACTGTTCTGGACCAAAATGCTGCACTGGCAGAGCTCCTGAGCTTGATCTCGAGGCTCACAGCCATGTGTTTCCTTTTTCATCTTTTCTTTTAAAATAGCACTTGTGGTAATAACATCTGTGGGGAGACTGGCATGCTCTTGTGGAGTGGCCCATGTCTGCATAGTTAGTACAAACTTTCCGACACCACCCAGTGTAAGGCACTCTTCATTCTTCCATTTCACATTTTTGGGAGTACTTGAGTACTCCAACCTTTTGAGTGAATGTGTCCCACACCTTGAATGTACATTTCCATTGTGTAAGCGTAAGCAAAGTGACAGCAGTACGTTATACAAACATACGTGTGGAGTTAGTGCACACAACTCCGTGATGCTTCTTATTGCATGCATACATGCACTGGGATGATACCGAGTTTGGAGTGACTGATCTCTTAACACGGATGTAATTATTGTGGCAGGAATCTTAAACCTTTATCTGGATTTTTGCCAGAGATGGTCTCTTGCTTTGTTGAAACTGAGTTCTCTGCTTTTATTTTTCCTAAAACAACATTCCAGCTGAGAAGAGAGTAACCAGGGCTGGTGCTGCCTTGCTTTTTCTTCCCTGAATAGATGTGCAGGTTGCTTGGCACGTGTGCAGTATCCTATTTCACACGGTCAAAAAAAATTCCATATTCCTGTGCAGAGACTCCCATCAAGCTGCTGCCTGCCGGTGGAGGGCATTACAGAGGCTTGGGGCAGGGGGAGGAAGAAACTCACTCCCTAACCGTACACTAAAAATAGGCTGATGCTGTGCAAACAGCTTTGCTGTGAACTTCCTTCTGGCATGCAGCCATGCAGCTGCCTTATAGTTTTAAGCCTAGATACCTCTCCAAAACAAGAAGTCACTGAAGTTAAACGCAGTCAGCAACGGTTTTAATCTTATTACTCCCTGCTGTGTTGTATCAATTTTAGCTTCCTCCAGAGTGCAGGTAGCTTACTTGGGTTCTAAGTTCAAATTTTTTTACTTAAACCATGGTTAAGACTGGCGCTGGCAATCCCTGAAGTCTGCAAAGTTCAAAGCAGGGAGGAGGCCTTTAATCTAAATCTGAAATACTCAGGTGACACATCCAAAAAGTGCTTTCCTGCAGAGTAAGAACTGTAGCAGCTGGGCTGCAAAACGTTTTTAAACTCTCCACATTGCTGTTAACTAAACATCCTTAAATCCCAATGTGATGATGTGAAATTGGAAAGTCAGTTCCTTAAATGAGACTAGTTTTAAAAGAATAAACACAAGACACAAGACTGAGCGACAGAAGTAATTCATTTGGGCTTGAAGCCTATGAGTTATTTGGTTTTGCCATATTTTCCAGTGTTTTTACCTACCTACTAGTGCCAACACTTTGCCCTCAAATAAATCACATCATGTTCTGTACTTTTTGACTATGAAGACTGATGTTTCAATGTAAGTATCAAGCTTCCTTGATCTTTGTTTCAATAGTTGTTGATTGTTTAGACATAACAAGATTCACATTTTCCTTTATCATGACTTCTCATTTGTAGCAAGAATCTTGTTTTCTAAGACAGTAATTAAATCACTGGTTCATTTTCAGCTATTTCACAGGAATCACTGAAAACAGTAATTTTGCATAACTGTTTTTCCCCCTCTCGATTTTGTATTGTCAAATACTCAGCTTTTATTTGAATCCTCTGTATCCAATTATCTGATTTGTGTGGCAATTAAGCAGATGATCAGTGTCATTGTACACATTACATTCTTTTAAAACTCTCATCAATAACAGGACCATACTAGTCTGTAAATTTGTAATTTAAGATATGCTTGGCAGGGGTTCAAAGAGACAGGAGCCCTAGTCTGTCTCACTTCCCCTTGGAAAGCTTTTCTGATGCTGCCAAGCAATATTTACACCAGAAGGGAACTGAGTTTTGGAAAACTTTTCCAGACTCTGAAGAAACCAAGCAACCTGAGACTTAGATAAGCCTTGGTGAATTTAAAAACTCTTGATGCTATCACTGTGTAAAACTTGTATTAGCCCATCAGATATCACAGATTTGCAATTTGAGGAGTGAATTTCAGTTAATAGATAAAATTAAGAGTAGAGGTTTGGCAAAAAAAATGTTATTTGAAGCAAAATTCTCCTGTTGTCATCTCTGTTGAGCACTTCATGATATCTTACATTTCTGCAATTATAGGTACAGGTGCTCTGTTCTGCAATTAACTGAACATACTGTTTGCTAAATAGGGTCAGTGTCTGGAGCCAGATAGGTTCAAAAAGCATCAAGCTTGTTTCTTTTTCTGAGACCTTCAGGTTTCTAGCTGTCTGGAGAAAGGGTTCAGATGAGGTCCTGTTTTCTCTGCCTCAGAAGAAAGGTTTCTCCCCTTGCTACAGGGCCTGGTGGTCCTTTTTAGAACAGTTTTCCCCTTCCCATGTGTGTCTCATGGGGGTTTTTGAGGACAGATTTCTGAAGGGGCTTTCCACTGGGTCAAGCAGGATTCTGGGTGGGTGTCAGGACACAGGAATTCTAGCTCCCTGGTCATTTGTCTTGGGACCCTATAAATTCACTTATTTCCCTTTTTAAATATAAACTGAGTTCTAAAAGCACTCTTCGACTGAACAGTCGGACTGTGTCCTCACCAGTCATCTCATCCAGTCTTGCACCCTTAACGCAAATCAAGATTCAGGGTCTGGTGTTACTCCTAGAACAGCATTTAGTATTTGAGGATCTGGATGACAATTCTGCCAGCTCATACCATACAGCTCCAGAGGTCTTGTCTTCCAAAGGAGAAGGGAGTCCTGAAGTGCAGTTCCCTCCCAGCCTGGCGTGTGCTTCTCGTCTCTGCTTCCCTTGTAATCTGCCCAGAGAAGATTTCCGAGATACTTGAACGGCTGCCACGATCTGCATGGGAGGCAGGGGCCTTGGCATATGAGCTCTGCCACCTGATGCCTAGTCTGCATTGAGACAGTGCCAGCTGGATCTGCAAGCCTCTGCAAATACAGCCTTCTATCAGCAAGTTACCTGATCGGGTTGCTGCCCTGTGGCCTCTTGCTGGTCTTCCTCATTCTTCTCCCCTCTTGCTGAAACAGCCTTGCCACCTCCTCTTGCCTCCTCTCGAGTTTCTGTCCTCACGTGACAGCCTGTTGGCCCCTTTGTGCATGCTGCTATCAACAGGTTCCAGATTTATTTTTTTTTTAAAACAATTCTTGCGTCTGGCTCACCTGTGTGTAGCTGTACAGACACCTCTCCTGAGACACAGCTAGTCTTTAGAAACGCTTCCTGGGGTTTGCAGGCAGGTCCTGCACTCAGGTGCCTGATGAAAGCAGATTAACCTTTTCATTCCTCAGAAAGCAACTGAGCAAGGGGGAGAACCCCGCGTCTCTCCCTCACTCTCCCTTCCCTGGTGGGAAGACGTCCTGCCAGCACTAACTGCCTGCTTTTGGAGTCGTCCAGCCTTCCCTCAGACTTCAGTTGAAGGTATGGTACAAATGAGCTTCCAGTGCAGGTATCCTGGGCTGAAGTCCTGCTGCAGGGTTCTCTCGGTTTCTTGCTAGCATACTTTCATCTAAACATTGACTGAAAAAATGGAGGCTGTGTTAACTAAGTTGCTGGCTAAAATAAGCTGCTCGACTTTAGAAAGAGCACTCCCCATGCACAGCCCATCTCCCTGAAGTCCTTTTATGCCTGTGTAGTCCTAGGAGTTTGCTGCACATGCATGTTGCAGTGTGGACATCTGTCCTCTCCTGTGCTCCCAGAGACCACTTAATTTTGAGTAAGCCAGCAGAGTAACGTGGCTGCCATCAGTCACGTTAATTTTGGTGCGGTTTACACTGAAATGTATCACATAGAAGCTTCTGGGTCACTCAGGTATCCTGTTGATGCAAGTGCTGCTGAATGAGGGGAGCAGAAGAGTTTTCCTTGTTACTGGCACGGAGAAAACATACCTCTCAGTAATGTTTGGTGCACAGTGAAGGAAGGAATCTGATTTTCATGACTGGTCTTGGCCTTGCTCTTCATTCTGCTTTGCATTTGCAAGGGATTGCTGGGGACCTCAGGTGACCTCATCACTGTGAGAAGAGCAATGCATGCGGTCAAAGGGGATGGGTGGGAGGAGTAAAAGGAGGTCAGCCCGGGCTTTACCGTGTCCTTGCGCACGGGGTTTTCGGTGCCACGTGACAACGTCCCTAATAAACGCTGGTGGTTCCCCTCGTGTGGCTACAGGGATGCTGCACGCACCTGCAGCGAATGGTTAGCGTAACAGCTCTGAAGGCTGCTCTAGACAGAGCTATTGTCATGGCAAAAAAACCCTCCTGGTTTTTTACTTTTTGCTGCATGAAAAGTCAGCAACTCTATCAGGCTGCGTTATTCAGTGAGTCACGCTGAGCTTGAAAAACAGCTGTTTCAAACAAAACAAAACAAAAAAAAAACAAAAAGAAAAATACCTTCCTGGTAGTTAACATTGCTCAGGCTTCAACCTTTGTGTCAGGACAGGTTCAAACAAAAACAACGTCCTTTGGGCAGGTGTCCAGATTTCAGGTGTGCCTTCCTCCCCATCCAAGCCACTTCTCACACCTCTCCCATGCCTAGGGAGCAGTTTCCCAGAGAGTGGGAAGAGGACCAAGCCCAGATGTTGGAGCCGTTGGGGGAAAGGTGGGCACCCCAGGTGCTCGATCACGGCAGCGGGCTTGTGCTACCGGAGTCTTGGGTGCCTCCAAGGGCTTAAAGCCCCAACGACACGGGGTTGTGCTTCAGGTCCAGCAGCACTGAGCCCGTGCCAGCGGCTCTGCTTCAGTGACGGGATCTGCCTCTGCTTGTTTTTTGCCATTTTAAGATAATCCTTGTTTAAATTTCTGCAGGCCCTTAGGCTAGCTGGACCTTGGCAGCACACTGGCACTCAGTAAATCCCAACGGGCAGGACTTCGGTGTGTCTTTAGGTATGCGTAGTGCCAAGCGCCAGCCTCTCCGCTGTGTTGTGACAGACGCCGTCGCATGTCTGGTCCTGCTGAACCAGGACCACTGGGATAATTCTTAACGGATGTCTGCAAATGAAAGCCGATAAATGCCATAAATACCAGCCCAAAGTGCGGTGTTGTCTGCAGCAATCCAGGACAGCATTTCTGAGGATGGTTGGCATTTTGTGATAAGCCAACACTGAGTGTTTTGTAGTAATTGTGTAATTCTTGTGTCAGTGACCATTCCTTGCACTACTGAATAAAGAGCAAAATGTCTGTAATTCCTCCAACCCCCCCACCTAGCGTGTGAAAGCCTTTTTTTCCTACAAAGATTGACAGAGGCAAAGATGTATGTGAAAAAGGAAGTTACCTACAGCTCCAGAGAACTGCATCTGGTCAGAGGATTTGCTTATTTTCATTTTGATAAGTAAATTGTTATTTATTAGCTGAGCAGGGAGAGAAACCGTGGTAAACTCTCATCATCCAGGAAGTCCCAGTCTTGAAACAAGTAAGTAGATAGACACCACTTTCCAAAATCCTTGGAGACTGTCACCACTGGGAATCACTTTGATGACTAATTTCTGCAAAAGCAGAGAACAGAAATAACATTACTTAAAAAGGTATGTTGCAACAAACAACATCTATTCCCTATTTCTTACGAAGGGTGTGTTTCTTTTAAAATGTTTTGGTACATCTGTCTTCCTCTCCCATTTGAAACATCAGGCTAGAAAAATAATTTTAGGCTATTCAAATTACTAGTCAGAGTGGAGGGATTTCTTTGTAGCCATGAGGAAGATGGGATGCTTGCATGCTAAATTCATATTTTGGTGAATGCTCTATGTATCATCTAATGAGATATTCCTTTTTGTTTTTTCTCTTGATTAAAAATGTTTGTGCTCATCTCAGGACTGGGTTAATATGCCTTGAATTCTCCATTTTTTCCCCATTCTGTCTATACAGACTAATTTCTGGTCACAAGGGAGTCCTGCTGGTCTCAGTTGTTAATCTGCTGAAAATTCGTTGTGCTCTTTGCTTTTTTAGGAGGCTTGTCTTCTGAAAAAAACAGCAGATAAATTTGGCTAATTCCCTGTCTGTCACCCAGTAGCAATGGCAAAGCTGGGAGATAAAAATATGGGGGAAGAGAGGGATTGGTGAATGGGCAGTGACCTGAAGATCTGACTCGGAGCACACTATTTCAAGTGTTTCCAAATGACGCATACTCGATTACTGTCTCCAGGTATCCCGCCACTGGGGGCATGTGGTTACCAATCCAGTTTTTTAAAAGTCTGTTAATAAAGTTACATACAACTGGTGCTCACACAGGCCATGGTTCACTGGGGCTGGGCACTGAGATATGCCTTGCCTGACTGGAAACAGAGGACAAAATAATCACGAAATCAGGAATCTACTCAGAGACAAAACATATTTATTAAATTATTTTGCCTTCTAAAAAGCTGTGCATACCAGAGAAATCAGAAGATTGGCTCTATCACCTTATGCATCACCTAGCCAGAAAATGCGCAGCTCCCAGACACCTCTGAACCCCCTTCCTTCACCCTCCTCTGCAAGCCTCGGTGGCCCCTGTACCCACAAGAACAAAACTGGCCATCTACTAAATCTGTTGCTGATCTCAGCTAACCTACTTCCTGTAATATCAGCAAATATTTCTGCTTTTGTAAATCTGTTCTTCCCTCCATAACGGGGTGCCAGCAGATCCAGGAATGCTTTGGATCTAGGAATGTGCTGGTTGGCAGAAGGAACAAAGAAATTGCTCACCCAGAAGGGCAAAACAGGACTAATGCTTTTGCCCGTTGGGGAGAAATCGCACAGAAGTCAAGCCTACAACTTTTGCATGCCATCAGAAAGGTGCCGTTGGATGCTGCTTTTAATGGCAGACATTGATATCGGTCATTAACGAGAAATGTCTTCAGTAACTAAAATAAAATCAGAGCCTGAAACACTTCTGTGGTTGCATAGTCTTTTGACAGATATTGCCCGCTGCTCAATAATGTCAGGCTCTCCCTGAACTTGACAGGGCAGCTGCTGTTCTTCCCAGCCTTCTGGAAATAGGCCAGCTATGACATGCTCCTGATATTAGTTAGCTGCAGGGCGTATTTCATTCTGCTGCTCTAGGCAATTTGATAAAGGCTTCTTCCTCCCACTCCAGAGTTAACCCGCCCAAACTGTAGCTGAACACCTAGTTGCAACAATACCGCATCTGTCATAGATTGTGCCCATTTGCTTAGCTAAAATTTGCTTAAATTGGTTGTTTCATACAGAGGGATGCTTAAATTTATTTCATCGTGTTTTCCGAGCCGACAGTAATAATGTTAGATGTGTTATCAGAAGCTGATTGCTACAGCTCTTTATGAATAAAGTTATTTTTAAGAATCATTATCCTTTCCTTGACACCAAGTATTTATGCAGCATAAAATAAAACTTGGTCTCCACCCCTCAGAGAAAGAAGGGGAAAGTCTTCAGCTGATACCTAATTGTGGAATATAAGAAACCATGAATTTCCATTTGCACTGTTGTATTGTCCTTAACTCCAGGCCTACAGGAAAAGTTGACACGGGTTTTTTCCTCTCCATTTGAGACCACTGGAGCTATCCAGGCATTTCCGTGCTTTCTGACTATTTTACCTCAAGATGAAATTTTTCCTTCAGACAATTAAAGATATGGACAGCAGGCAGAGTTCAGCCTTATCTTACAGCAAATGGAAAGTGCATCTTCTATCCGCCCCGTGCAGGGAGGTGACAGGGGTGCAGGGCATCCCTTTCCATTTGTGCTTGGGAAGGTGGCACCTGTCACTTTCTTTGCCTATTGAAAAGGCACAGTTATTACCAGCTAAGTCCTACTTTTAAATCAGTTCCCCGCGCTGTCAGATGTGGAGCGGCATCTGCGAAGGGTTCCCTGCACCACATCAGAGTGATGGTCGGTTGCTAGCTGTGAACACGTTCATGCTGCAACGGAAAGCAGACAAGATAAATCCCACGATATATTCAGTTACGCACCCAGGGACCCGACCCCCTGCGAGCAATCAACCGGAGCCCTGAAGCATGA
This sequence comes from Astur gentilis, assembly GCF_929443795.1. Classification (NCBI taxonomy): domain Eukaryota; kingdom Metazoa; phylum Chordata; class Aves; order Accipitriformes; family Accipitridae; genus Astur; species Astur gentilis. The sequence continues at coordinate 16,171,695 of NC_064903.1, forward strand.
GATGTGGCTATCAATCACAATTGTCCTGACACAAAGCTGCCCTCGTCCTTAGTGTGTGGAGGTGAAGGCAGGCGCCCCTGCCCTGCCTGAGGGCTGGCCATGCCCCAGCACCCAGTACCCAGGTCTGATGGGTATTTAGGTGTATTTTCCCCACACCATCAGCTGCCTGTGGCGGTGCAGGGGGCTGGATTTCCTACGCTTGGGGAGAACGAAGGCTCCACCGAATCCCGCGATGCGCAGAAGACCCGAAGTGATGCCGACAGCCCCTTTTCTTTCCTCCTCCAAGGTGCACGAAGCCGTGGCGGAGGACAGGCCTGCCTTGGTGGTGGAGGAGAGGAGCCTGGGCAACACCTGGCCGGAGAGGAGCGTTCCCGCCACGCTGGGGGGTGTCCCTCCGTCTGTGGAGCCCCTCCAAGGACTCGGAACACCCGAGGGAAAAGCATGCCCTGTCCCTGGATTCGGAATGACAGCAATTACACACCCTGTGTCGTGTGTCCCCCCCCCCGGGGGTAGGAGTGATCTTCCCTCAGGGAGACACGAGGGGACAGGGGACGTCCCCACACCGTGTCGGGCAGGGGAAGATCAACTCCGACGACCCAGGGATGGGGGACAGCCCCGGGGACACCCGCCCCCCTGCCCGGGACAGGGACAGCCCTAGCGAGAAGGAAGGGCACCCGGGGTGGCCTGGGGACGGCCCCGGCCAGGAGAGGGGACCCGCGCCGGGCGGGCACCGTCCCGTACCTCCCGGGACAGCGGTGCCGGCGGGGCGGAGGGCGGCTCTCCGCGCCTACGGGAAGGCGGCTGCCGGCGGGGCCGCCCCATCCCCGTCCCCGTCCGTCCCACTCCCTGCCGCCAGCCCCCACGCCGGGCCGGTGCCGGTGCAGGCCTCTGGCCACCGGAGAGGGCGGCGGCGCCGCGGCCATGTTGAGGGCGGGGAGCGCGAAAGGCGCGGAGGCGGCGCCGGGGCCGCTGCGGAGAGCGGCGCCTCCCCGCTCCTCGCCGCCGCCGCTGCTGCCGCCGCCGCCGCCGCTCCTCCTCGCCGCCCGCAGCCGCCGCCGCCGGCGGGCCGCCCCGCTCCATGGCGACCCACAGCCCCTGCATCGTGGTGAGTGCGGCCCCCCGGCGCCGCCGCGGCCTCCCCCCGCCCCAGCCCCGAGGGGAAGCCTGCCCGCTGCCGCCGGGCCGGGGGCTGCCGGGCGCTGAGGGGACGTCTCTGGCCGGCTGAGGGGAGGGTCCCGCCTGCCCCCCCCCCACCTCCCAAAACCTGCTGATCTGTGAGGGAGCGGGGCGGGGGGGGAGGAGGGGGGTGTCCCCGAGCAGCGGGAGCCGCCGCCCCGCGGAGTCACCTTGAGGGAAGCCCCGGCCTCCCGGCGCCGGGCCCGGGGCTCCCTCTCCTGCTCCCCACCGGTCCAGGCGCTCTCCCTTCCCCCGAGCCGGCGGCGGGTCGGCTGTGCCCCACTCCGTCCTTTTCTGCCTCCCTCCCTCCCTCCCTCCCTCCCTCCCGGCGGCCGGGCAGCGCGGGGGTGGGTTCGCGGTCACGGGTGGCGTCTGGGGAGGATTTAAACCGGGAGGACGGCGGGCAGAGACGGAGTTGCCGCCTCAGAAATGAAGGTGGGACGACTTCCCACCAGAGAGCAGCCCGGCGCGGCACAACTTCCTATTCCTGTTGCTTTTGGTAGCGTGCTGGGGAGCCACGGGTTCGTCAGCGAGAGCCGTGAGTGCGGTGTAAGTCGCTTAAACGTTTAGGTTAGGATGTGTTTTCGGAGGAAGAGGGTGCTGGGGATTTTTATTTTTTTTTTTTTGCATCGTTGCCCTATCTGCTAGGGCTCTTACGTATTCATTTTTATTATTTTTTTTTTTTGAAAGCCAGCGCCGGGTGCTCATGAAATACACGTGGTGTCTTATGGCTGAGGGCTTGTGCCGGCCGCAAGGTTGCGACTGTAAATCGCTGCAGTCAGTACAAAACCTGATAAAGTCTGTAGGAACGGCCCCTTCCCTACCAGATGCAGCAAGGAAGGTCTAGTAGACACTGCTAGATAGAACGATGGGTCTGAACCACAGGAAAATACCATGTGTTTTGGGAGGGGCCTGTCTTACTGCTTAAAATAACAGCCTGCTCCTTGTCGGAGGGACCCTGATCAGGGACTGGGTGCCTGGGTAGCTCAAACAGGGTCTGTTTTGGATGGGAGGGTAAAATACCCATGAAGTTCCCCACATGAAAGACTCATTAGGGGTTACACAACAAGAAAAACCCGTGTAAACAGTTGGCCGATCACAGGTCAGGTAAGTGCTTCCTTGGGCACCAAAATAAGATTGTGTTCCGCAAGGGCAGCGGTAGCCAAAATGGATACTTCAAATGCCTGCCCTGGTGAACTGTCAGTAAGAAGCTTCGGTTTTCCCTCTGAAATTCATAACTTCATTTTACATGTAAGAGTGTTCACCTGCATAACCAGAGAGTGAGGTAATTAAAAAAAACACAGTCATTTTCAAGTTGCAGCAGGGTTAAGGTTCAGGGAAGGCTATTTTTGATGCTGTCGTGACAATATGCCCTGAGCCTCAGCAGTGTTTGGTATAATTATATACATATGCTAATCCTTTGTCCTAATTAATATACACTTGCTAGTATTGCAGGCTGTTTCATACAGGGAATTTGCCCGTGCGGATCAGATTGCTGAAGCAGGGCTTTCATTTCAGATTCTGAAAGATCTTGAACCTGCACGGTTTGCAGATGGTGGTCTGAGAAGGCCTGCTTCACAGCAGCACAACTTGTCGTGCTCCTGTAGCTGTCTTGTCTTGTCCTGAAAACTGGCTCGTGTGTTTTGTTGTGATTTGGTGTTGTGGAGATTTGGAAGATGTCCATGTCAAAACCTCAGCTTGCTTACTTGTAAATGCAGGTTTTGCGTTACACTAGGAAAATCAAAGGTGTTTAAAAAGCTCCTGGGTTATTTTTTTAATGGAATAAAGAGATTCATTGAGGTGTAGTAGCTTCATTTTCCTGCTCTCCGATGTAGGAGAATGTTGTTAGGACTTAATTTTTTCCCTGCGTTGCGTTGCACAACAGCCCGTGGTATTTCAAGCAACTCCTGTGAACTGTAGGTTCTGTTAGATTACACTTTATACTGTGTTCAGTGTGACTAATGTTTTTATAGAGAGGGAAAGTACAGTGATCCTGATAAGCACGATGGTTTTGATAGTTTACTGAATAAAGCAAAGGACTTGCAGTTTCTCACCATAGACTTTCTATAAGGCTTTGTAGAAATTTCACCTTGTTTCCTTTTCAGATTGGCGATGATGAACAAGGTTACGACCTGGACTTGTTCTGCATACCTAAACATTATGCAGATGATTTGGAAAAAGTCTATATTCCTCATGGGCTCATCATGGACAGGTTTGTTTGACTTCAGACAGTACGCTGCTCCAGCTGATTCCATGACGCTGGAATAAACGATCTTCCAGTGATAGTTTTGCTGCCTGGTGACTGTCTAAATAGATTACACTTAATTAGAGGCTAAGAAGTACAAGTGCTAATTAACTCTTTCTTGTTTGGCTTCAAAGAGTTTGTACATTTGCAGTTATGCTGTTGTTTGGAAATTTGTCATAATTCTCAAGCAAAATTTTGTGGTACGTAGCAATGTACAACTTTCTTTCCAGTGTTTATTTGATGTTTTACCTTCTTAAAACCTAATTAGAAGATGTTATTTGTTGTGCCAGTTCAGTCTGAAAACAATTATAGTCTCTGGAATATCCTTAGGATATTAATACCAGTACATTATTAATCACATAATCTTAGACTTTGTCATGTTCGTATGGTAGATAAGTAATATCCAACTTTCTCTGACCTTCTGGGAAAGACATTAGCCTCTGCAAACATCAATCTGTCACTTTTGTGGTTGCTGAAATCTGTAACGTTCTGTGGAAGTTTTACCTCGCGTGATCAGAAATGGGTGCATAAGCCTACAAGGCATTTTTGTTTTACTTTGTGTTTGATAGTTGCTAATTCTCTTTAAGAGAACGAACAACAAATTCAGTGAAGCAGTTGCTGGAGACACGCACCGTGTTAAGAGTGGTGCTGGGTGGATCTTCCTGGAGATCCTGTGAATAGAAATGCACCTAGATTTTACGTGGTCCTGTTTGATTAGATATAATAAACATTCCTATAAATTAGTTTTTTAAAATATTGTAAAAACTTTGCACTGGAATTCCATATGGAGGAAAAAATTGGACAAGGTACATGTCATTAAGTAATTGACGTAAAGTTTATAATGGTAGGCTTTCTCTGAGAAACCTGCTGTCAGCTGGCACACAATAAATACATACCATGCTTTCTAAAATAAATTTAGAAACAATGATTGCAGAAAAATGGTGCAGTGTTCTCTTGTTCTGCTTCATTGCTATTGTATTTTGCAGTTAGGACAAATTTCTGGCATTCTAGCTTGGCAAATAAACTCTTTAGTTTACAGTTTGAGAAATTTCTTGCTCCTCAGTTAGTGAGGGCTACTGCCTTTTTCGTTGTGTTAGCTTATGTTGCTCTTTGCATGGAAGCTGAACCTGTCTTTGGAAGGAGAAAACACACGTTCATGTCACATATCTGACAGTGAAACAGCTTCAGGGTGTTAAGATTTACTTTGGCTGAGTGTGACGTATGAAAACAAAGGCATTTGGCAGTGCTACTTGTAGATTAACCTTGAAAAGCAAAACTTCGTTGACCAATAACGTGTAAAAGTGACTGAAGTGGTAGGCAAATGTGTCTGAGCAAAATGTGTTTCCAAGTTTGGTGCATGTGTTTGCTACTCTTAGCAGTATAAAATGCTGCTGCTATAGTAAGCAAATGAAATGTGTTATGACAGCTAAACTCTTTCTTGGTTTTGTACAGGACGGAGAGACTGGCACGAGAAATTATGAAGGGCATGGGAGGACACCACATTGTAGCACTCTGTGTACTCAAGGGCGGCTATAAATTTTTTGCTGATTTATTAGACTACATCAAAGCACTGAACAGAAACAGTGACAAATCGATTCCCATGACTGTCGACTTCATTAGGTTGAAGAGTTATTGTGTAAGTATCTCTGCAGTACTGTGCAATTTTTGTATAAATTTGACTAACCTCAAATTATTAACAGAGGTGGCTTAATACTGTTACTGCTGGAATATGCTAATATTAAACAAATAATTTAGGGAATTAAGAGTCACAAGCTAAGTTGCGCTTTCTCTACCTTACTATGTAATCTGTTTTCTTTTAGACCTTGATATCTCCGCAGCCTGGTAAAATCCTTATGCAGAGCAGAGACCCTTTCCATGTCCTTTACTGGTTAATTTCCTCTCTGCCCACTATCCCATCTCTAAAGCTGTGGCTCTAGAATAATACTGAGGATTCTCCTGCAACTATGGTTACAAAAATTTAATTCTAGGAATTTTTATGTCGCTTAGACATCATTCGTTGCACAGGAAGACTTGAAAGCTGCAAAAACTGTTATACCTGAGTTCCCTATCTCATGTGTTATTTGGCGCAACCAAACAATGAACAAAATTAGTTGTATTTGGCCTTGAGGAAATACTAGATTCATAAACCTAGATTTATGATTAGTGTCCACTGAATACGGTACTACCTTTTCAAGGCTCGCACCGCTTGCCTTGAGTTTACATTTTTGGAAAATAATTTATTTTCATTCTGAACACAAAGGTTTAACTTTATAGGGAAGTTGAACATTCTGTAACATGCGGTAAAGTGTGAGTTTTATAGAAGGAAGCATGAGGTTATGTTGTGCAGGTCAAAGGAAGAAGCAGATGTATGTTAGTACTGTATGCTTCCTGACTTACCAACAGCCTAGTCTCGGGTTTTCAGGATGGTATTTATGATTTGTTCCATAAGACCATCTGTAGCATGGAAATAATTAATTTTTTTGGTTTCAGTTTAGAGTGTTTGAATAAATTGTTTTGTAAGGTTATGCTGTTAGTTTTGTCTCAGCAACTTTGCATTCAGGTCAGGAGTATAGGCTACTTGTCGCAGTTGTAGATGAGTGCCTATTACAGTAGAAAAAAATAGAGATTACTAAATTGGAAACTCAGCCTCATCCTTCATTTCATTAAACTGTGAAACTAGAGATGGAGTTATTTGCAGACTTAGTTTGGACTGTCGAAGAACTTGATAAATTTATGATTGCTGTTGAGTGATCTGTTATCATTTCACAGTGAAGCCCAGAACTGCGTGGGACTTCGGTCAAGTCCGTTTGCAGGACGAGCAGCCCTGGCTGCCCGAGGCATAGACACGGCTGGCCGTCCAGGGGTTACCTGGAAACCACGTTCACGTTTGCTGAACGCGAGGCAGTAATTTAGCTATGCTCTTCAATGAGAAGGCATGGCTGGGCAGAAAGGTTCGTGCCAGCCTTTGGTTGTATCTCACAAGGCACTCCCTGTGCTTGTGCACCGTATTTAGATCAGTGGGTGAGAGCTGTTTGACGCCCTTTCCTTCTGCTCCCTCACCCCGAAAGATTTGGGCTCCTGCTGCCAGTCCGCTTAACCACTAAGCTACCACATGCCTGTATGTTCTGTCTGTAAAAGCCACAACAGAAAGCTGAATGTCTCTATTACAGGATAATATGTTAAAGAATGGGAAATGATGACTCCCACCTTCTTTTTTGTGAGGAAATAAATTGTGTATCTTCTGCTTTCTTCAAGGAACACTTCCAATAACTTACTTGGCTTGTTTAGAAAACAATACAAAGACTGCACCCTTTCACTCTCTCCATTTCCCGACTAACTTGGAAAAAACTATTGGAGAAATGGTTTGAAACACCTGAAAAAAACCTTCTGTTAAGAAGCAAGGCTGCCTTATTGTATGTTTGTTTTCTTTGCTCATACTGGTGTGTTAGGCATGCTTTGGTTCGTTTCTTTACTACAGTTGCTTTTGTTTATTACTCCCCAGAACTACAGTGCCTTGATATTAATAGGGGAGTGAGTGAGCAGCAAAATAAGCTTTATGGAAATTAAAAGCCTGTTTTTGTAGTAAAAACGAGTAGATGAAGACAAAAGTGGAGAAATTTAGACAGAAAGTTGTCTGAGCACAATGTTTTACTTGAGGTGTTGGCTTCAAGGTTTTTGGTTTTGTCAGCCAATTCTATAAAAGAATGTTTTCTTGTTCTAGATAAGTGAGGAGCTCCTGTTACCTGATGCCTCCACTACAGTATTTATACGCATTTCATTTCTGTGGACTCTCTTAGGTGGTAATTAATATCCAGACTTACGTCTTTTAGATTGCGTAATTTGATAGACTGGATAAGATTGTGTTAACATGAACATGTATGTAACAGATTGACTAGGTCTTCCATCATTAATAGTGTCAGCATGCTAAATCTGCTCTGTAGTTTTTATCTGTGCTTTACTAGATGGATTTTGATGCTTTACTGCGTTTAGTGATGTGAAAACCATCACAAACTGTAACGGACAGTCAAAAGTGGAGCTAGCTCTCTTGTTGCTGTCCTTGGATGAGATTACTAGATCATGCTGCCTGCCTTTACAGACTGGATAAAAGATGTTAAAAATACCGTGGCTGCATAAACAAAGCAGCTGAACTTGTGTAATGGTTCTGAAATTGATGTAATTGAGGTTCTGTTCTTGTTTCAGACCAATCATTTAATATTTACAAGTACATGGGTTGTTTTTTGTGTTGCAATGCAAAGTTTGTACTGTTCTGCACCCAAAAATGATTCTCTAAGAATACTGACATGATCAAGCTGCGATTAAACTTTGCTCGTAACTCCAGCTTTCTGAGTCCTTACAGATGAATTTTAATGATCTGGCAAGCTGTTAAGAAATGGAAAGATAGTGTTTGTGAACAGACCCAGATCGCAGTATTCTTGACAGTTTATTTTGTTTGTGCTACAAGAAGAATGGCTTTTCACCAGCCTCCTGCATTTAAACTTGGAAATGAGCAAACGTTGCTTTTGTAGTCATGAAGGGCAGCCAAAAGACAATGGATGTGTTGCACTGTCACTTGGGAAAATAAGGGGTTTTCAGTGGAGTGCATGGTAAACTCTGGGTAGGCTGGTCATGGCAGTATTCTGTAAGATCTCTGTTAACCAAGCCTTAGAGCAAATACTGTAAGGAACTTAAAAGGCCTTTTTAAAAGGTGATCTTGAAGTCATTTGAGCCAGGAGTTAGGATCTTGTAAAGCATTATTGTTTTCCAGCAGTGACAATGGGGAGGCAGTTAAAACAGATCTAAACAGTAAAACTCTTATGTGTTAAACCACAAAGCATTAAAGTCTTAACAGTACTGAAATCAGAAATAATGCTCCTGAAGATAATTAAAACATTGCTTAATTATTAAACAAAGTTCTTTCCAGTGGAAATCTGGTTAAAACCAGTGTGGGAAATTCTTTAACTGTTTTTTTTATCCTTTAATTGCTCACAAACTCAGTACCTGCATAGGAATGCAGGTTTATATGTCAATGAAGATTTATGGTTTGCATTAAAAAGTGTAGCAATTTGTATGGGTTTTGGTCGGAAGGAGCTGGAAAGTTTCTATAGGTTAGATTGTCTTTTCTCTGCTGATCACCATACTTTAATATGCATAATCCAAAGGTTTACAGTAACTTACAGTTTTGTGATGTTATTGTTTGAGTATAGTGTGTTGCTTTGTAGCCAAGCAGTTCATCAGGAACCTGATCTTAGGCATATGCCGAGCAGTACGAGTCTGTCATCTGTGCATGTAATTTTAATGGAACAGAATACTTGTAACATCTTTCTTCATCGTTGTTTTGTAAGGAATGATTATTTTTTTTTTTACATCCTTCCATGGAAGGAGGATGAAATACCTATTAGTGTAGGAACAGATAAGAGAGAATCCGGTAACATAAACAAGGAAAAGCTTAAAGAAGCTGTCATTTAAGATAATTTTAAGATAGGGTGAACACAGGAAGTGTCCTTTAGCTTTATGAGTACAGTGCTTAACTGAATCACATTTTTGTGGTTGATCTAGCCAGTATCTCAGGCATTCAGTAGCAGTGTGTATGTCTACTGGGTCAAGCAGCAATCATTGGACATCTTTGTTTTGGGACTTTTTTAACACAGTGGCATTGACACGGTTCGGTTTAGTTACTGTATGCACTGTTATGGAAGCACTGAAACAGTTGACTATCAAAAATGAATGTTCGTTAATAGTAACGAAACACAGCCATTCAGTGTAATTTCAGAGTGGTGTAACTCCAACTAATGTTTTCTTTAAAATACATGGAGTATAACTGAAAAGAAACTTTTTCTAATAATGTATTTGGCTTTATTTTATGTTGTGTCATAGGAATCTTAAAAGGAAAGTATCTGTTACTCTTATCATCTGCTTTTACATGCCTAAAGCTGTCAGCATGTCTTTATCCTAGACTGTTGACACCACTGTCCAAAGGATTTTAATACATTTTCCCTTTACTATCATCCCAGTGTTACTTATTGTGTACTTCGTGTGTGCCTCTCTAAATAATTTGTTTCCTCTTTTTTACGATAACATTTTTAGTTTTTGCCTACGATTCATATAGCATGAATATCTGTCTTCATGTGGCTGTAAAAACAGGAAGCTGTACGTGGCTGTCTCTCTGTTCCCTTGTGGTCCCCTCTCTATTGCATCTGTCATTTCTGGGTTTTGGGAAGGAACTGCTGTTTTGCTGCATGTCTGCGTAGTTGTGCAGCCCACTTGGGCTTCAAGGTGCAGCAGCAAAACAATACCATTTTTCTAAAAGGAAGATATGTGGTAAGGAGCTATGAGAATAAAGTTTGATAACTGATGTTAACCTTTGACTGAAATGATTAAATTGTAGGATAATGTTGTCATCTGTAAGTATTACAATAATAAGCATATCGCATCTAATACGAACTGTGAGACATTGTCAAGGTTTAAAGTCAGTTGAATGACTTTAAGTAAACTGCAAAGATCTGTGAAGCTCTCCTAGCAGCTGTTTTTAACTTTCTTACATAACAGTTCCTTTACATTTGTATCAAAGTTTAGTTTTACTGAAGCAAAGTGCTGTGTTGTAGTGATGGTGTACCTATGTTGCTGTTGAGTTACTATAAGCAGTAATTTGATTTGTTACCGATATTTGTTGTAAACTAGGCAAACATAAGCTTTTCTGGCTATTTTTGTAGCTTATATTTCTAAATATTAATCTGTGCCTTGTTTGCTGGCTTTTCTTGCTATTGTTATGATTGCTTATTCTTACTCAAAGAGTAAGGCTTTCTAAAGCATTAAAGTTTAAAATGTAAATTACCAGCTATATAGCAGCATGCAGCTTGGAAACTGATGTGCTTTTTGTCTTATTTCCATATGTGTAGGGAATGCATAGCAAATTGTATCTTTTTAGATACATATGTATATACAATGGTCACACATGAGAGATGGTGCCTGCATTTATGCAGATCTCTTGTCAAACAATCTTTAATCTGAAATACCATCTTTGAATTTGGTCACTTGTAATTTCTTAGTTGATGGAGAGACGCTGTTGGTGCTGTGTTTCTGAAAGCATAAACATTCACTGGTTTTGCACTTCGCAGTTTTGATATTTACTGGAGGAAAAAATTATTTTGATTCTGGTAATGCTAACGCTCACCCTTCTCTTTCTTAGAATGATCAGTCAACTGGAGATATAAAAGTCATTGGTGGAGATGACCTCTCAACCTTGACTGGAAAGGTATGGCTCTTTATGTGTTTAAAAACAAACAAACAATACCGCTAAAGAACCCACATACCTGCATGGTTTTAAGGCTGCTCTTTCAGCGTGTGAAGATTATATAGTTTTAAAAAATTAAAACGGAGGAGTTTCATTTAAATGTTTGCAGGTGTTTACTAGGAGAGTGGATAAGTCCCACCAAAGCCATCAGTTTAGTCTGAACTTAACAAAGAAAAACCTGTTTGCCATTTTCAGTATCAGTAAAGTTTTAGATTTGTTTTTCTGCCGTGCCTGAGAGTTGTCTGCAAACTACCTTTGAAAGAGAGAGGCAATCCTTATTTGCTGTACTGGTCTTTCACTGAAGTAGTGTTGGGAATTCATACTGTCGAGATGTGTAAAATGTGCAGCCCAGGTTAGGAACGGAGGGTCCCGTTACAGGCAGTGACAAGAGAAGGAAATGGGAGAATGTAAATTGGGAATCTGCTTTTCTCCAGTGACTCTATGGAGATCATTGAGCCAGATGTCTGGGGTTAAAGCATCCGTGTCTCCTGCTCTGTCAGAACACGTTACTTTCCCCTTCTCCTTACACATATGTGATCTTTAAGGCATGTATGTAACTGTTCAATATAAAGGATGTAGGTATTCTGTATGTGTCTATAGTATAACACTCTTTGCTTTAGAAGAATATGAATTGTGTAGACTCTGTTTTGATCTCTTTTGCATATATCTAGAATTCTCAAAGTCTAAATAATTTAAAGACCACTTTGTACTCAGCATGAGACATTGAGGAGAATGTCATTGCCAGCTAATTGGTTAACAGAAATGTTAACTACATAGAATTCACTGTTACATGCGTAAACGTACATAAATGGTGGTACAAATATTTAACTGCAATGAAAATTAATGTTATAGAGATTAATATATATAAGAAATGGCATATTCTGTAGGTATTAATGGATTTCTCTTTTTTTTTTTCTTCTTTTTTTTCTTCCCACCAGAATGTTTTGATCGTAGAAGTAAGTATTATGTTGTATTATGTTTCACCTTGAAGTTCTAATGTGTGACTGGGAGAAGAGTTCTAATAGAAGTTGTTCTTAAGCCAGAAAACCTACAGTTTCTGGTTTCAAGGCTCCCAGCTTCTGATTCCAGGCTTTAATTTTGCAAGTGGGCTCTGAATTTGAAATTATCTGTATTTTGAATTCTCAAATTGCATTCAACTGCCAAATTTAACAAGGAAGATACCCATGTAAAATTGTTTGCATTTCCTTTCAGTTTTCTGGGATTCTGTCAATTTTAAAATGTCTTTTTTTATTATTATTTTATTTTAATTTTAAAAAGCAGCCTGAACAGAGTGATATTAAGCATATTATTGTTCTGGGTTTATAACAGCAAGCTAGGAAGTTAAACTACAGGGGTAGAAAGAAGTTCCTAGTAGGAATATCCTAAAATACATGAAAAAGAGATCTAAGCCCAATGTCCCTGTGTGTAATTTGTTGAGAAAATAGTGACACAGAGAACGCTAATTTTTAATGAGCATTTTGCAATTGCTGTATTCCCATTCCTCTGTCTTGTCATGGTTCTTTGGATGATACCAGGTACAGTACACCTCAGTTTGATTTCCTAGTAGGTACCGATTGCTTAATTCTTGCTTTTATGCCTCTTTCTTGATGGACAGTGTTGCTTATGTTCAGTAAGTGTTGCTTTGACAAAGGATGTTCTTGAGTAAGACTGCCAATTTCAGGATAGGGAAGCAGCAGCAGTAGACAGGAAAAATAGACGTGCAATCTAATAATGTCTTAAGGCTCCAAATAATGGAAATGGCTTGTTTGTAAGCAAAGAAGCAGCTATGGCAACTGATTCAGCAGCCGAAGGGAAGGATGTTTCCTCTCATAAAATGTGTTTTTTATGTATGGTTTGTTTTTTGTTTGTTTTTTTGTTTTTTTTTTATAAATTTAAGAAGGTTATATTATTCCACAGGAAGCACATTCAGTTCCAAAACTCCTACCAAAATAGTATGTATACAGCAGTCATCTGTGTGACCAGTGGTGTCCTTTGAAGTATATTTTGCTTCAGATAGGCAGATGTGTTTAATTATGTATCTGCTCCATTTCAGATGAATGTATGTCTTTAAAGTCCCAGACAAGTAACTAGGTTAGTTTCTCCTTTGTTCAGTGAATCATCTATCCAGTGACTTGTCTTATACGCTGTCAAATATGAACCCTTATACCAATCACAGTTTTAATCGTCAAACAATAAAAATGCACATTTTATTGTCGGTTTAATATCTTGTGCACCAGAGCACTAGGCTGTTCTATACAGCATCCCTTTTATGTGTAAAAAAATCTGAACAAAATGGAGATTCACCTCCAGTAAACAGATAATCACACAACACAAAATCAGGAATAGGTCCTATTTTTATTTTAGAGTATCAAAGTAGCTACTTCTGTTTATTTGCCAACTTTTACCTATATATCTCTATATCTTTAACTTTTCTTCAGTTTATAACTATGATTAAAAACATTAAGTGTTAAAGACGGTATTGCTGATGGGTGCTCTGTTGAGTTTTTTGTTTGATTTTTATTTTAATTGGGAGTCATGGGAAAATAAGCTGAAACCAGGACATTGCTGCTTCTGTGTTATCTACCTTCTTCACTTCAAATAGACTTGATTTCAGGCCAGGGTAAGGACTGTACCTCTAAAGATCATGTGATTATTTCAGTCTAAATGAGTCCATTTCTGATGCTTCAGTTGTAAGCCGTATATTCTTTTTTTCTGCTTACATGTCCAGTGGATGGGATTAAAATGGTGTGTCAAAATTCATTTCAGTGTGTTTGAGTATAGACTTTAGAACTGCACCCTGCTATTCCCAGGGCAATTTCTTCAGCTGTTTCTTGGATATGTAATGTAAATTACACTCCTTTTTCTTTAATTGCAATAATGGGTTGTTCTCCCTATTTTTGCATCTTACTTTTCTTTCTGTTATGCACATCTGTCTCTCTAACTGAGCTCAACAGCAAGACTAATGTTACTCTTCTTGTATTTGAATTAAACATTGTTTGTCTCCTAGCTGCAAGGAGCACAAGCCATAAAATATCCAAAAGGAGCCAAGAAGGTCATAGTTCTGTAACAGCTTTCAAAGTCATAGTTATCCACAACAATTAAGAACTATATTGTTGATGTGCGTGATCACTTCACTGAGCATAGTTGTGTAAGCACAACATGGTGTTTCGTGTCACCTATATTTGATTGTGAACAGTATTTTGGCGTAATTTCATGCTATTGCGGATGAGCAGTTTCTGTGGTAGAAACTTGAAAATGTTACTCTGATGTGTTTAATATTCTTTCTTACATGAGTTTTTTATTTTCAGGATATAATTGATACTGGTAAAACAATGAAAACATTGCTGTCTCTACTTAAGCAATACAATCCAAAGATGGTGAAAGTAGCCAGGTAAAATTTTAATGATGATTATTTGTGCTGTATTTCACCTTAAGAATGACACACAGTGTGGGGAGAGAAAAAAAGAGAAAAAAGTGTAGAATACATTTCCATATGTGATGCGATCTGTTGGAGTTTAGTATTTGTTTAAACTCCAAAAGCACTTTTGCTTGTTATGAGAACATATATTTGCTAAGGCTGGTGGAAACAATGCTCTTTCCGATCTTATTGCTGGAAGAATTTTGGTGCTTTGGAAGGGGATAGCTTGTGCATGCCTGGTACATCTCTTGCCTTATCATATTATGGTAAGATTTGTGGGGTTTTATCACTGAAGTCTAAGTTAGGTTTAGAAGTACATGGAAGAATTTAAATCTTTTGGGCTTAAAAAAAAATACCCTCTCAAGTTGGTAGAGGTATTTGCAACACAAATTTAGTCATAAGTGTAGACTTTTACTAGAGAAGGGGATAAAAAATAACAGTGGTTGTCGCTTACATTTGTGTAGTATCTATCCAAACATGTTTGTTTCTTCTTGTGCTATCTGCAACTTCAGTATACTACAGTGGGGTACCTGTGCAATGGAGACCTTGTTTTAGTTCTTCTTTAATTGTAAAATTAAGTTAGTTTGCACACTAACATTATTGTTTGTGCAGTGTGCCTAGTGCAGCTGAGCTTTAGAGGTCATTATGTGAGAGTCACCCAGCCATATGCTCTTCCAGGCTTTTCTACTTAGTTACATCTTTAATCAATTAGTTTCAAAACATTTTATAATTAAATAACTTAAAACTAACAAGAAATGCTGAAGATAATATTATGTTATTAACCAATATCAACATTCTTCCTACTTTTTAAATTGCATCTTTTGCGCTGCTATGCTATGGTTGTGTATTTTACAATAAAAGCATAATGTTTGCTGGGGATTAGGGGTAAAGCAGAGCTGTGTGTAATATCTAATCAGTTGTGTTGCCCTAACAATGTCAAAGCAGTTGTTAGATGTATGAGAACAGCTCTTCTTGCTGATAATCTGGAGGTGACCTGCTGAAGGTGAGGTTGTTGAGGATTTCTCCCTGGCCAGGCTAAGTGTAACAAATTTTAAATAGTTGCCACTGAGTAGTGCCCTAACACTGCAGTGTACATCATGAATATAATATAGTATGAGCAAAGTCCAGTTTGCTATTGTTTAAACCTGTTGCAGTAATTTGGGTCTGCCAAAGACCTGAGCAGGTAAACATGATCATTCTAGGTAGTCTTAAGTGTAATGTTCTTGGTTACTTCACTTCCCTCTCTCCTCTTTCTTCTCAAAACTTTCTTTCTCTCTGACAATTAAGCAGTTGTAGCAGGGAGGTGTGAATTAATGCTAATATGATTTGGGGTTTCTTTGATCAAATTCTACACCAATTCTCAAAAATTAAGTCTTACAACCGCAAGTTTCAGAAACTGTCTGAAATTGAAACTGTGACTGACAAATTAATCCCTACCTTCAGGGGTGATCCAGGAGGTCTGTGCTTAATGCACAGAGTTATGCTGACCTCTGCCTTTACATTCAGCCATTGACCACCTTTTCTTTTCCTCCCAAAGTCTCTGTATCTCAAAGACAGACAAATGTCAGACCTGTGGGGTTGTCTTCTAAGAGGTAGAAGTGCTAAACTGAATAATGAGCAAATCCAATTAAGCTAGCACGGCATTTCTCTCTACTACAATACCCCCAACTCCATATCTTCATGCTTTTTACACCTCTCACTATTAATTCTGGAAAAGTGGAGCTGCTTTGTATCACCTGATAATCAGAACCAATTACATTTTCTTTATGAGGGTAATCAGTAGTGCCAGTGAAAAACAGTTGACACGTTACGCAAGTGCAATTGAGGTTGCGTTTAAGCAGCTGAACTTTTGCTTCATAATACTAATGTTTTTGAAAAGAGCTCAGTTGGTCTGGCCAGATACCAAGTTGTCACCTATTTACCTATAAGCTAAACTGTGCCTGAAGTTCCTAACACACATAAAACCCCATTAAGTCACTTTTCACAATGAAAACCCAGCCAGGTCAGTATCTCCTAGCCTCTCTCTTGTAGACCTGTTAGTTATCCTTTAGGCTGTAAACCATTCATTATTCTAGGAAGTTTTGATTTTGTCATTATGATCAGCTGCACCTGCAAATAAAATAATAGTTTAAAATATCTGTAGTTATGATTTCAGTTATGCACATTTAGGCCAAATTCAGCTTGTCTGTCATCAAAACAGTCTCATATATTTGTACCCAGTGCTTTTTCATGTTTCAGTTTTACATTGGTTTTGTTTGACAGTTTGTTGGTAAAAAGAACTCCTCGAAGTGTGGGATATCGGCCAGACTGTAAGTGACTTTTTGACAACTGTTACTAATTTTTAAAAGCATGTCAGTGTATTGTGTACCCTTTGTTTCAAGTCCAAGGATGTTCCAAATAAGTTTTCACTAATGATTCTTGATAGATTTTGTTCTTATTTAGGGAATTTAAATATTTGGAATGTATTCTGACAGAGTTAATTTGGATTTGGTCTGATCCTTTTTTTTTTCCTTAACTTTTTGTAACATGTTACTATATGAAACGCAAACTTTGATATTTTGGTCCGAGTTACACCCTTTTTGTGTGCATGTTCTCCCAGCTTGCAGGTAGTCAAATGCTTTAGTCAGCAGAATCTGCTGGATTCACCTTTAACAGTTTTGGTGATTCGGGTGCCTGAACCCAGCCACCTCATGCCGTTTGGGTGTCCCCAGGAATGTAGGAGGACCACACAAGGTAGCGGGTCTGATAAAAGTTTACAGTAATAAGATGCCTAAATTGGCGCAAAACCGGTTATGTCTAGGCATCTGAATTACTCCCTTCTTGTGTTCTCTTGTCTGTCCCAAGACCATAAATAAAGGAGTAGCATCCACAGCGGACAGTGGTACCAGAGTGACAGCTCCTCCTGCCTTGGGAAGGCCTATGTGTTTTAACCTTGTTTCAGAGGCTAAATTTCTGTTAATCTGGACCGTGTGCTTTCACTATGGAAGTGGAGTGAATTTAGCAGCAGAATCGCATCCTCTTCCTTCTCCTTTCCAAGGTTGTGCAATATTCTGGAACTGAAGTTTTTCAATGCCTTAAAGCTTAATTGAGGCATTCCCCTCAGTCAAGGATGCCCCTCATTCCTGAGATCTTATTATAGGCTTAGCTGGGTTAATGGTCTGCCTTTTGAGCATCTTGCAGCAGATGACTTGTTTTGCCATCTGTCCACAGAGACAACCTGTTCAGTGCAGGACACGTGAGTTCTGAAAGAAGAGATAACAAGGCAGTAATGGCTGGGCCTCCATTTTATCCCTGTATTGTGATGCTGAGTAGACGCTAAACATCACCTTAATTTTTCCAAAACTGCACACAGCCTTTTCTCTTAATTGTACAATTTATCTCCCTATTTTCCTTACAGACCCTCATTGTGGCCAGGGAGAGAAAAAATGCACAGCTTTCTTGTGCTCAGAGTCTTTCATTTTAGCATGAGGGGAGAAGGCCATTTGGAAGTTTTTGTATTTTATATAGTTCAATATTTTTTGGTCATTTTGTAGTGTGTGTGGACGGGTTGGGCCGATACTACCCGACCACCCATGAACTGTCCTGCTAGAGCTGTTTAGACAATCTGTGGCATAGCTGTTGCCCTCTTCTTAGGCAGCTCCTCTGGGAGGAAAAAAGCACAACCAAACACACACACACACACCCCCCCATCTGTTTCTGAAACCTGCAAGTGACTCCATAAAGAACAGAGTGCGCTTTGCTGTTCTCTACACCATGGAATCAGCATCTAAGACGTGCTTTAGCAGTCATAGTATATTCCTACATAGCAAGTCATTGCCTGCAAGTCACAAGAATGGAGTCCATCTAGGCAGTTTCTCAAAGGATTGGTTTCCCTGCAATAACTGTAGTTCTGATATTCACGTTATTCTGTGCTCACTCTCCCAGCGCTTCACAGAAAGTGCTGTTGGACTTGCACATCCATAGTTTTGAAGGAGCTGATGACCGAACCTGCCTGCTCATTATGCCTTTGGGTACCCTTCCTGCAGCCCTACCTGAGGCGCAGGTCCAGCTCCCAGAGGTGCCGCCTTTTGAATGATCCTGTGAGGGTGACTTGTGCTGTGCTTACCAGTGCCACTGCTTTTGCACTGGCACGTCAAACATCGAGGAAGTACTGGGAAGTATTGGCCCTTCTTGTATGTATTTACAAAGTTGCAGGAAATTTTCAAGGAATTTTACGTTCTGATAATAATACCCTGTCTATAGATTTAAGTGCGTCCATTAATTTCTTGCAGACTGCATGCTAGCACCATGCTGCTGTGTGGGAACCAATAAATGAATCTGTTTAATTTTGCTTTAGTTGATAAATTAAATCAACAAAGTTAGTTAAAATTTTAAAATAGCTCAAATATTAATCTGAGGGAAGGAAGATTCGACTTGAGTGGAAGAAATAAAATGAGTTAGGATGCCTACTTACCTAAAAATTCCAGATTGCCTCTGTAAAAAGGTCTAGTTAACTCTGGGAAGTTCTTTTCTAACATACTGGTGACTTACGGTCTTTTTCAGTTGTTGGATTTGAAGTGCCAGACAAATTTGTTGTGGGATACGCCCTAGATTACAATGAATACTTTAGAGATTTGAACGTAAGTAATTTTTCCCGTATGTTTTTTGTCCATTTAAAACTAGGGAGGAGGAAGGAAGGGAAGTCTCCTCACATCACTCTCCCTCCTCTGTAAATCATGCCTCATGTGCAAATATGTTCTGTTGGTGATGCAACGATGAGAGCAAACTCTAGAGCAGCGGGACAGCGTTTTGGAGCTCTTACGAAACTAAAATTTACTTTGCTGCATGAAGAATGGAGGCTACACATCTCCTGTCAACTTTGAAACAATGTGAAGTTTCTTATCTTACCAGATGTCTGCAACAAGTGCATTTGCTTAGTTATGTAAGAGTAAGAGAAGAGAGACCTTGGAAGTTAAGAGGGGTTCACTTTTTATTCTAAGTTATTAATTCTTCATCTGGGTCTCACCAGACCCAGCAGACATTGGGTGGGACAATTAGGGGGAGGAGAAAGAAGGCAATGTTGAGATTTTTAGACAAAAAAAGGCTTAAGTTGTTCTGCATAAACATTATCACAGTAATCTTTTATACTGAAACATGTATAGCATGCTTGTATTTTTTTCGGAAGCACATTATTGAATACAGACGTAAACCATCGATCTCTTACATTACTTCTCTAACAGGAGCTTTTTGTTTTATTTTGTTTCAGCATATCTGTGTGATCAGCGAGACAGGGAAGCAGAAGTACAAAGCGTGAAAGCATAGTTCAAGTGCTATGACAACAGAGCTTTGAAATGTTTTGTTTACCGAGTCCTATCTTTCACAGGCTTCAACTCTGGTACACCAGCTAAAATTGTAGAATGCCCCAGCCCCATTGTCATATGCTTACTATAATTTATTGCATGTACAATACAAGAGCTCGTCTTGTTCATTTATATTTTAGAAATGTAAACAACTAGTGCAATTCTGCACTCCTTATTTTGATTTGCACTATGACTCTACCGACTATTGCTGCCCCTGGTTGGGTTGTGCTGTTTGTGAGCTCCAGAGTCTAACTCTTGCAGTGGTAAATTGCTTAAACCTCATCAACCCAGAACTGAAATAGTTCAAGTACTGTAAATGTAAAACATTTTATGATAGGGAAGTCTATTAGTAATATTTTTAAAATCTGTAATTTAAGTTTTATATTTTAATGCACAAATGTGATTGTGATTAATGGATAGTTGCACCTTTGGGTGTTATAAAGCATGAGGAGCAGCCAGTTACAGTATCTGTAATCTCCAAGGAGGTCATTCAAATCTCCTGGAGTTGCCTTATTGCTGTAAAGGAAGTCTGGGTGAAAAATGTCTCTCTCTCTCTCTCTCTCTTTCTCTCTCTTTCACTTTTTTTTTTTTTTTTTTTTTTTTTTAAGGAGATGGAATGGCAAAACAGAATGTTTAAGATCTAGTTTTAGTTGAGCTGCCTATTTCTGTTAGATTTTTTTTCTTTAAAAATATCCATCAGTCAATGGAATTGCCTTTAAATTTAAACAATTTTAATATATTTGTGAAAAAGTATTGTAATGTTTACTTTATAAGGTCTACAAAACAAAGTACTTTAAATAAAGGCTGTCTCTTTAAAATAAGCCCCATACATCTATGCCACTCATTCTGTATGTTAAAGTGCTCTTGAAATTTTCTTCTCAGTAATATTTTTCACAAGTGTTTCTGACAGTGAAGGCAGACTCTACATTTGTTATCTTTGTAGAGCTTTTGGTTAACATTATCCTATCTACAAGAGAGATGATAAAATGCTGAGGGAAAATATTGAAACACTTGCATATTCTATAACCAAACTAGGTTTCAGAGACAATGGTTTAAGTACTGTCCTTTGTTCTGTTTTGGCAAAAATGAAGAGTGGAGATGATACGTTCATTAAACGTATACATCTGGGGGAAAAAAAACCCTGCAACCATTTTGTAAGTAATCAGTTGGGTTTGTTTCATTAACACCTCTGTTCATGTCAAGTTTAATTCTACACATGGCAGCCCATCTCACACCTTGTCCTTGGGCCGTGCTTTTTGGTCCCTTCGCTTACACAGTTCTTCTACTTCTGCACATGGATTCTTCCCCTGTATGCTTGGATTTAACGCTGCTCAGTGCTTAATACATAACAAAGTTTTTGCCAGCCTGTTTTGAAAGATTTTTCTGTGGTTTTGAAAATAAGTCATGTTTCTGTACTTTTCCAAGTATTGCACATTGTTGTCCGGCCATGGTGTGCTCAGTTACAACTGTAGTGGTTAGTAGCAGACCTAAAATATGAGTAATTCACACAATGTAATTTAGCTCGAATGACCACAATGTGTAGGAGATCTATTTGTAAATCGAAATTCTCACTAACAAATATGAGAACACTGTTTGTGATTATAGTATACTTTTGCAATGTTATAGTTAATGTTCCAAAGAGCTTTTTTCCCAAATGCACTACAAAGACTGATTGTATTTCTTGATGTTCTATATAACATTTATGTGTATGCCTTTTCAAGAACCTGTACTGTCCCTGGGACAACTTCTTGCAAATATATATGGTGCATCTCCAAGAAGAGGAAACACAAAAGCAACGTGGAAAAATATAAACTCACTTGAGAATTATTACATCCACTCAACTTCTCATTACTTCTGGTTGAACTTAAGGTCTAGTCTTAAAAAGTGGTGTTTTCTTCAACCTTCTTAATAGTTCCTACTTCACAATGTGTTTTAAAATAAATTCATGGCAGCTAGAGATTACACTAGCAAGGCGGCTTAAAAGTACCTATTTACACATGAAAACAATGAGAATTGATGATGTTCAGTATCTTTTAGGACTAGACCCTTGATTAGTCTATCCTGAAATGTTTTCCTGCCTTGGTTAAGGGAGTTATTCAAATGCTGTGATTTGGGAAAGGGAGGAGAGGTTAAGTTAGTCATAACAGGGAGTTTATCTTCCACGCTGTAGCTGAAGTGGGGCAATTACTAGTCTGTTGGAACTGCATGGACATGTGCACGTGGTGTAGTCACAGAAGAGGTTTGGGAAGATACTCTTGAGCTACGCTGACCCCAGGAGCGATGCTGCAGGGGCCCAGGTCTGCCTTCTAACTTGCCTGTGTCTGATGGGAAAGGTCACTATTTAAAAAAAACCCAAAATCTTACTTAATGTTCCCACATTTCGAATGCTGGGGAGCAGGCGCTTTTATTTTTTTGCACTTCCTTCATGTAGGCGCTTGTCAGATGAAGTTTATCACCACAGAGGGATTCCTTGTGCAAAAGCTTTTGTTGCTCTCTATGAAAACTGTTCAGAGAAAATGTTATCCACTCTCTTGCCCTTGCTAGAACAGTTCTCACATACTGCGGCCTTTTACAGCACCTGTGCACACACTACAGGAAGATAAATTCTCACTTGAAAAAAGTTGAAAATTGTTGCTTTTTATTCAGTAATTCTGGTTAAAAGTCTGGGGTTTTAGTCATACCTTTGCAAGTCAAAAGCCAACTTTGTGCAACCCAGACATACATTGTTAAAGCATTATGAAAGCACAGAGAAAATCTTGTCTTTGAACATTTATGTGGCATTTGAAATTCATTATAGTTCCACATTTTATGAATCACAAATGTATGCTGGAAAAATAATTTTGAATATTTATAGGCTTTACTATACTGTCTCACCCTGTGATGTCTGGCATTTCTGTACATTTTGATAATTCTCGCCTGCCGCAGACCACTGAAGCTGCCTGAGTTGGTACCACAAATGTGTAGCTCTGGTTTGGAGTGTTTATTCTTATTGCTTTGAATCTAAAGTGCTCTAGAAAGAGCTGAGAGAGAATGGTGAAAAGTCTTCACGTGAACTGAGCTGGCAGTTCACTTGGGGGGTGAATCCTGGTATTGAAAATTGAGGCAAATGAGGATCTTTGAGTTGCCTTGTAATTGTATATCCTGACATTAAGTGTTGGTGGTGTTTCATTGTCTATTATGCTCTGAAAAATCCTGTCACGCATGCACTAATCCAGCAGCGAGGATCTGACACTACTTAGAGGGAGCTGGTTACTCACAATTCATTAAAGGACTGTTTCTGCTGTGTCTGACTCCCTTTAATTCCCATTCAGGTTGCACCTTGCAAGATCAGATCTCAACTGTATGCAAGTACCTTTATAAGCAAATGAGACATCACAGTGGCCTTTTTTTTCTCTTTTTTTTTCTTTTTTTCTTTTTTTTTTCTTTTTTTTCTTTTTTTTTTCTTTTTGTAGTGTTTAAGGATTTTAAGTTCATTTAATTTCAGGTGTAGTTTGATGACTATTCTGATGGGGAAATTTCTTCGTAGCTCTGTAAAGATACCAGTACCCAGTAAAGTCACACTCATTGCAGACACCCAGGTGAAGAGGGTAGGGCTAGAAAAGCACAAAGATCCAGCACAACGTAAGAACTGGCAGTGAGGATTTTCAAAAAGCTCTAGGGAAGCCGAGAAAGGGATCATGTTAGCAACTGCCAAGTGATAAAAGGCTGGTGCGAGGTGTGTGTTGGGGCTACGTTGGAATGGCTGCAAACGTAACTTCTGTGTACAGGCTTTCCTCCAGGCTGTTCAGCTCCGGCAAAACACCAACTGGTGAACTGAAACATCTCAGAAGGTGGAAATCCTTCACAGAATGGGGTAGGAGAGGCCTGTGATGGTGAGTAAATCAAGCTGCAGGTAGAGAGACCTGTTCCACTAAGCGGCTGGTATTTATCTGACAAGCGATTATTGGTGGCATCTTTATTTTTTCCCCCTACTAAAACCAGAAAGCAAACCAACCAGCTTGTGGCTAATGCGTATCTCCAGGTGGTCTATAGCAAATGGCTGTGTGTGTAAGCTACAAGTTTGGGCGTTAGAGGTGGGGGTTTTCCCCCGACAGTGTGTGCCCTCCACCCCTGTCCTTCACAAATGTAGTCAGGAAAATACCCCAAATAGATAGTGTTTCTGTGTATAAATAAGGGACCATCTATTTCCAGCTCCAGTCCCAGTTCTGTTGGGTAGGTTTCTTACAGCTGCGTAGCTTGTCCATGCACGATCTATAATCCTGAAATCTCAGGAGCACCAGTGGGAATGCTACGGAATTGCTTTTGGAAGAGACTTGGACAAAAAAAAACCCTTAGCTCTCCCACAGTAGTTTGCTACTCACGGCAGCAAAGTAACCCTATTTATTTCACCTGTTCCTGCCACTGAAAGCACCACGTCTCCCCACCGATTTTGCATGGGAGACCGTGCCGATGCCCTGCACGTTGTGTGGCGGCCACGGATGCTGGCGTGGGGCTGAATTTGCTCCTCGAGCCCCGTCGTCCAGCGGGAAGGCAGCCCTCGGCCGCGAGCGTGGCCGGCGTGCAGCCCGCGAAGCAGCTGGGGCAGGCTTCGGCATCAGCACTATGGTGTTGGCTTAGCTGGCCTTCAGTTCCGAGAGGGATAAAATCCTTTTCCCTGGGAAAAGACTTTCTGGGTATTGACAAAATGTGCTGCCTTTCCTGTGCTTACCGGGTAACCTGCAGGGCCCGGGGAGCAGCGATGAGGATGAGGATGCGGATGCGGATGCCGATGCTTCACTTGCCCGTTTCCCATCTGAGGAGCTGGAATGTGATAAAGGCAGCCCTAAGGCAGGGAGGCGGCGGGTATGGGGGGGTGTGCATGTGCGCTTTTAAATGTACTTTGCAGTGCCTTTATCAGATCTTTTCCCCTCAGTTTCCTTTCTTGCCAATTTTTTTCTCTTCCATTCACAAAATACAAAGTACCCAACAGCAATCAGAGAATACGAAATACGAGGTGGAAATATCTTTTGCGGTGTAAACTCCTTACACTTGCAATTAGAAAACCATCTTATGCTTTCTAGTAAAGAATAACCACAAACTCCTCTTGTCTAGCTGCATCTTCCACACCACCACGTCCCCTGCCTGCCATCAGACCTTGCCTAGCGCGTGTCCACACTCAAATCATTTCTTTTCAGTATGCAGGGGAAGCTATTTTCTCTCGCAGAGCATATGGCATGAGAACTCACTCCGGGCGGTTTATAGATGAATATATGCTCTACTTGAATCACATTTTGAGTAACCTTCAATATTCTGTTACTTGAACACCACACAAGGATGGGTTTACACGAGAAATTGCTGAGGGCAATGTCTTACGCTTTGCTTCAGAAATGAAAAAAAGACTTGAACTTGTATTTTCCTTCCATTTGGTGAGTTTGTTGCCAAGAACCAGTGAGTCATCAGGGCGCCAGCGCCATCGTTTGCTCTGGTCATCGCAGTCACGCTTTAGCAAACCCTTGCTGGTGGAGCGGGTGAGCTGGCTGCTGGTTTGCCATGTGGCTGCTACTTGCCACGTTTAATTTAACCCGAGGAGATTTTTGTCTTTCGTGCAGCTTTGCATTAGAGATACTGGTGGCTTCCCACTGAAGCCAGCCACATAACCGGGCACACAGAGTCACCTTACTTAGCCAGAATTACCCTTGCTAAGAGAGAGCGAGACATGCAAAGCGTTTCTTCTCCTCCGTAGTGCAAAGAGCAAGACCTGAACTTATTAACATCTAACACGGGGAGTTGCTGTTGTGCAGGGCACTGCGCAAACACCTACAAAAGCCAGTCCTGGCTCAGAGCACGCTGGATGTGAGCTGAGGAAAAGCAGATGAGGTGGGTGGGCAAGGAGTGCAAGGAAAGCAAGATAATGCCGGCTACCACAATGAGCGGCTAACCTGTGCCAAAAATTCCTTTTGCATCAAAGGAGGTGAGCAGGAAAACACTGAAGGTAGATAAGGTGGTGTTTGGGGTTGCGTTTTTAGCGTTTACAGGAATCTGCAACACCTCATTTGGCTCCCACACCGCTGCCTCTCTAACGGAGGTACCTGGTACTGTGAGCAGAGTAACTTAACCTCAGTCTTAGCACGTGGGAGGGTTCCGAGCTGGGTGAAATGAAAAAAAAAGATGGGTGTAGAAATGTGCAATTAATAAGCTTATCTAGTCTCTGCCTACTAAACCCAGCAGCCACGCAGCGGTGTAATGATGTGCTGCATGTATTTACCTACCACAGGGAACTGCTGCCTTCCAGCTCGTTTATAAAATCACACCAAAAACTACTGAGGAAGCTCAAAGACTTCTCCTCCACGGTGGGCACATACATTCCTGATGCAGCAGGCTTCACGATTAAACAAAAAAATACATCTTGCTTTATCCTATACAAACAGAAAAACTTGCTCAAGCTGCTTTGCATGTGCTGCTGCCCCTTTGCATGGCTGCACGCCGCTTAACAGAGCTGCCCCGGCAATGCTGTGCTGGTGGCGGCGTGGTGCGATAAGGGTCTCCGGATGACTGAAGTCAGACCTGGGATGCTCCGCAAGGGCATTTGTTGCTTTTTTTTCCGAGTGGTTTGTGCTCAAATGCAGTAGTGAAGTCAACCTGCGAACACGTTGAAAGCAAACTTACATTTAAGGAAAAAAAAATAAAAATGACAGGAGCTTCCCCAGCTTCTCAGAGAGAAGAGCACAGCTGGATGTCTACCCCCTGGGCTTTCTGTATTAATAATTGGCAATATCCTGAAATATTTGGGGCAGAGCAGAGACACGCTCCCAAGGTACCGGGAGCAGCAAAGGGGAGCAAAACGCTGCCCGCCAGGCACCCTGGGACTCCGATGCGAAGCCCCAGTGCTGCACCCCCAGCCCTCGCTCCCGACACCCCTGCACCCCGGCTGCGGCACATCCATCACCCCGAGCCGGGGGCTCAGGCAGGGACCGCTCCCGCGGCTTGGCGCTGCTTACCCGCAGCACAGCCACCTCCACGGGCGCATTTTTCTATCTATCTCCCCTGGGATCGGGGTTTTTTTTTCCTATTGGCTTGATTTAGCCTCTAAATTTTATTCTTGCCTGCTGCTCCGAAAACTCCGCGGTGCTTTTACTCTCCTATTACTGTTGAGTCGTTTTGATCCTGGCAGGAGACTGTAGCCTGAAAGCACAGTTTTAGCAGGAGCCTTCTGTTTGTGAATGAGGTGGAAATCTCTTTTTTTTTAGCTGAGTAAAATCAAACTGACCACAACAGAAAGGGCTAAAAAGAAGGAATAAACCTGATTTTTAACTCTCGCACTCCAACTATAAATGCTGACGGAAAACTTTTCTAAAAAAAATTTGATGTAAAATCAATAAAAGCATAGAAGTACAGAACTAATCACCTTACTGACCAATTTCCCTGTAAACCAAGTTATTCATCAATTTGTTTTCCTGAGGGAAAGCAGTATTATATATGGCGATTAAGGGCTTGACTTGTAGAAAGGTGGGAATAAACCATTTTACAGAGACAAGTGAAAGAATACCGATGTCTGATTTAAAATGGGTTGGTTTTGTGTCCAAATATTGCGACTGTGACCTGTTGGCGGGCAGAAGCTTTTAAAAACTGCTCCTACCCACGCGCACGCCTTTTACACCTCCCCTGTGCCAGAAACATTTGTGTGCTGGGGGGTCCCTTGTGCCGATCTCCTGGTGGTACCGATGCTCACCGCGCAGACCAGGAGTCGCGATCAAGCTGTAAATCAGCAAGAGGCTATTCCCCTGCCCCACAAGTATTGACCATGATTTATTAATTCCTAAAAATAGTTGGAAAAAAAACCCCCAAACAACCAACACCCAAATGTTCTGGGATTCACAGCCACCAGGGCTCCACAGGAGACGGCAGCACTGGGACAGTTAATGATACATCATCACGGACAGGATGGGACCTCACTCCCACCGCAGAGGATGGATGCTCGACCAGGAAGGCACCATCCCAGCCCTCCCCAGGATGAGCATCCCTGACCCCACGGAGGTTCCCGTGCCCTATCCCTTGCTCCCTTCTGGGTTGGGAAGTCACGAGCCGTGCGATGCTAATGGCAGAGGAAGGAAAAACCTTTCAGCTTGGGACTGGGCTTGCTCTGGAGGAGCTCACTGCTGCAGTGACGGGTCTGTGGACAAGCCCCCGGGTGCTCCAGGCTCTCCAGACCCACCAAACTCTTCCCACTATGGCCCAAGTGCTGCCAGATGCTGTGTGGGTGCTGAGCGCCGGCAGGTCCCCTCACCCCCAGCTATGGCTGACCCGGGTACCCCGACAGGGGCTGGGGAAGCTGCAAGGGTCCGGGGAAAGGCAATCCGTCCCGCGGCAGGGATTCCCCGGGAACACCCCAGGCACAACTACAGGGCCCCTTCCTTCTTCCCACCCAGTGGAAGCTCCGCTCCCCACTCACCCTCCTACACCCCCTCCCCAGCTGCTGGAGGCAGGGTGCAGGTAGGGGCAAGCACCCAGGGGCCAGCATTACCCCCCCCCCCAAATGCCCTCCCACCCCACCGGAGATGCCGGGGAAGGGCTCGGCACCGTCCCCCAGCCGCGGCACTGCCCTCTGCCCGCTCCATCCCCAGGCTGGGGCATCGGGTACCCACCAGCACAGGGGTGTCGGGGTGCAGCCCCCTCCGCCCAGCCCCCTCCCCATTAACGACACCAAGCCCTCGTTCGTTGCTGCCTCCGCAGTGGTTTATTGGTGTGGGAGACGAGAGCCCCCGAGCAGCAGCGTGGAAGGCACCGTGGGGGTGCCGAGGCGGCACCCCAAGAGCCAGAGCCCCAGCTCCTGCGGCAGGGACCGATTTCCAGCCTCACTAAAGCAGCAATGCAATACTGGAGAGCAACAGGCAATCCCAAACTCCAGTATTTACGTGCTGCTAGAGCACTGCTGACAGCTCTCCATCCTAGCGCCTCTCCACGGCCTCCAGACCCCCCCCCCCTCCCCCTTTTCCCCCCCCAACCCGGGGGCAACAGAGGACCTCGGCTGACCCTTTGCCAGGGAAAGGACCGAAGAGCAATAGGTGCGGGGGTAAGGCGCCAGCTGAAGGTACAGCGCTCAAGCCAACATCGGCCACCATGCCCATGGTGGAGAACAAAAAGGAGCTACGAGTCCTTCCTGCCTGCAGGGCCAGCCCCGCTGAGACACACGGACTCATAGGGAATGTATTTGTAGCTGCAAAGGATGTGCACGGACACAAGCGCCAGGAGAACTTATCTACACATACCTGTTCAACT
Source organism: Astur gentilis (assembly GCF_929443795.1). Lineage (NCBI taxonomy): Eukaryota > Metazoa > Chordata > Aves > Accipitriformes > Accipitridae > Astur > Astur gentilis. The sequence continues at coordinate 16,200,419 of NC_064903.1, forward strand.
GAACTAAAGAGATACATGGGAATGTGTTAGCTTCCACATCTATGATAACCAGAAGCTCACTTTCTTGTCTTATCCTTGAGGTAATGAGGCAGCCCAGAATGGTCTGTATCTCCTTGTCCCTACAAACCATGATGTGCTGCTACATCTCCTCAAAGCCCACTGAATGTTGACATTCCAAATGGTATTTTGAATATATATATATTTTTTTTTAAACCATGATATAAGGTACTGAAGAACACTCTACAATGAAGACATTTAACACGCATGCATTACCACCACGGGACATACTTTTTTTTCTTCACGGGTGCTATCAGAAAGTCTGTAACTATAAGAGAAGAAGCAGTTACACAGTGCAAACAAACCAGTTTCAGAAACAAAATCAGAAATAAACTGTCCCCCCCCCCCAAAAAAATATTCGGGCCTCAGCAAGTCTACACTGTCAGATCTAGCAGACCTGCTACTTTTGCAGCAGATCCCACAGACCTTCCTGGCCCTCCCAAACAGTCTCGGGGGAAATGTTACCTTGTACTTTCCTCTTAGGGGCTGCTGAACATGAAGGACTTTCCGGGAGTCGCAATGTTAACACTTAAATCCAGATTCCAACAGTTCAAACCTCTGAAGTTTTCCTTAAAATATTTTTATTTAGCTTGTTTTGACTTTTGAGAAATCTAAAATATAACTTCGTTCTTTTTTAAAAGACTCAATTATGATTATTTACTATTTCAATGGTCAAACCTTACACGACCAGAAACTGAAGATACCCTGGAACCTCACTGCCTCTCTTGCCTGTACCAGAGAAGAAAACACCGGCACAGGGCAGAAAGGAGGCTGTAGCTCTGAAGCACGCAGCTGCCAGAGGCACTTACACGCCAGCCTGCGAGGGCTGTACAGGAGCCGTGCAGATAGCCTGACATTTTTTGTGTTTCCTTTTGACTTTTTTTTCCCCCCAGTTATGTGACAACTTCCTTCAATTCATTTTCTTAAAAAGCAGCATCACAAAAAAACCTGAACAATGTCAGAAATGACGCCATTAGTTCAAATGCTTGTGCCGTCCCCTCGCGCTAAACACGCCGGTTAGCCGAGTTCCAGTTTGTCCTCCTCCTAGTCCCTGTTTAGCAAACTTAAAAATAGGAATTTCAAAAGCTCTCATGGCCCGTGCCAAATTATTGCAAATTTTAAATCAAATATTTGCCAACAAAAAAGCTGGATTTTTTCACCACTTCAGTGTCCTCAATACCGATAGCACCAGGTCCAACTCTCTAACGAGCAACTGCTACTTACTGCAAAGCCAAGTACCCAGAGAAAGTTAAACCTGTACAAGCTAAAACAAAACAAGCCCCCACGTAATTTTACCATTAATTATTTCTGTTACAATGTTTTACTTGACTGTACCTGTATAGTCTTATTTCTTTCATCTCTTCAAGTGACTCAAAAAAAAAAAAAAAAAAAAAGCAACAGCAAACAAGCTCAGCTCTAGAATCCATTTTGATTGTTGTGTTTGAGGTTCACGTTTTAATTAATGTTTTTATATAAACCAGTCTTTAGCCTACTTTGACAAGGGGGGCAAGAGCCCTCTTCAGCAAGGAGGACTTTCCAAAGCGAGGGCTCAATACACCTCCACGAGCTTATTCTCTAGCACAGAGAGAAAAATCAACATTCACACTGCGTATCGGGCAAGTTGAAATTTGGGACAGGCAGTGAAATAGGTATCTGAGAAAATACGCCTATTTATGACATGACAGCGTAATTATTTTAAGCAATAAAGCTCTGCGTCCGAATCATCCCATCTCACACTTACGCTTCTTTCAAACTTAGTTTGTGCTTTGGATGCTCAATATTAAATCAGAAAGATGACAGGTGAACAGGACGATTTGAGTTTCTCTCAACCTCTCCGAGGTGTTGTTACCTGCAGCACCCAAGAAGGGGATACATGCTTCAGAGGAACCTGCATTTATCCAGAGGGATGCAGATGTCGCGGGTATTTTGGAGCAGGCCGGGCACATGAGCTTACCTTCCCAACTCACCTTTGAACGCAGGCGCATCGGCTCCTCCAGCGTTGACTCTCCCTGGACAGAAGGCAATCGCTGTTTCAGCGGGAACTAGAAAGCAACACACAGAAGGGTTTAGGTGGTCACAGAAGGGTTTAGGTGGTCACAGAAGGGTTTAGGTGGTCACAGAAGGGTTTAGGAGGTGCTTGCAGAGGCACTGCCGTGCTTTGGGAGGGGGGACACGGGGGCTGTCAGGCAGCCTCAGAGGGGTCGCCTCCCTAGGCATGCACAGACCACAACGGCTTGGATGGGTGGGTGCAAAAAATTTAAAAATGAGGGGCGGCGGGGGAAAACCAAACTCAAATTTTCACCTCCAGATAGGGCAGACTACGCAGGAGCACATAAAGAGCAATCGCATCCCTCCTCTCCCAGTTCTCCCCATTCCTGCAGCCAGGGCCGCCGGCACCATTGCGGCAGGAGCGTGGCTCTGGGCAGTGGTACCCAAGGTGGACTGGTAAACTGGGACCATAACCCGGGCGCTGTACAGCAGGGGGGGACAACGTGGGTCCCGCCAGCCAAAACCAGCGGCAGCTCCAGGGGCGAGTGGGAAAGCCGCCGGGCACAACCACGGCCGGCAGCAAACTCCCCTCCCCTCCCTGAAGGGGTTAAAACAGCAGCAGCAAGAACAACCTATTGGTCTTGGCAGACCAGAAGCAAAGGGAACAGCTTATTTATGCTGATTTGGGTGATAAAGCACCCCCAGAACAAGCAGGTAAGATGCAGAGGGGCTATCTGGGGGTTGGGGGTTTTGTGCTGGCACTGCTGGGTGCTCAGCCCCTCGCTGCCAGGGGGAGGCAGAACCCCAGGAGCACCCCCAACCTTCGAGCAGCACCCCACCACGGCCAGGAACAGAGGTGTCCCCCAGTACTGGTAGCCCCAAATATCAAGAGAACGGCCCCAAAAGCTCCACCTCAATGCAAAAGCATCGCAACAGCTCTTCTGCTGCCACAGGCTCCACGCCTGTGGTGTGTACACCAGCTATTTCTAGCAATCGAGACTTCGACCTGTCATCTACGTAAGCCAGCCACCTACAGAGGTTTAATTAAATCCCCCAAATAACTGGGGAATTTGAACATGCAGAAATCCATTAATGTAGTTTCACAAAACAATGCAACTTCTGCTTGCCAAAGTATATTGGGCAATTAAGTAAAAGACAAACCCCCCCGCCCCAAGCCCAAACACACAGGCAAAACCAAAACAAATTCACCCTGAAATATAGGGTTCCCCTCAAAACACAACCTAGTCCCTCCTCACCGACACTATAACCAGAAAAAAAAAAAAAAAAAAAAAAAGAAAAAGAAAAAGAGGTGGGGTGGAAAAAAAAGTGAGAAAGAGCACCACAGGAGAGGAAAGGAAATAAATATAGGAGCCCATGACAGGACAGATTTGCATACAGAGCCTTCACTGACTGGCACACTTCAGGGCTAGGTAAGCTCAAAGACAAGTAAATATTAAGAATTTCATGTGTGTGTATATATATATATATATGTATAAAGCACAGGAAAAAAACCCCTCAACTCTGCTATCAAACAGTTTTTCAGGAGACACGCATAAACAAATCCTGAAGTCATTGTTCTCATTTGAAAGAAGAATTAACAAACAAACAAAGAAAAAAAAGGCATTTACTATTTTACAAAAAGAGTAAAATAAATCATCTCGTTACAGCTGAAGGTCCCAGGCATTAATTAGCGAGGCACAGTTACGGTAGCAAAACGAAAATAAGGGGGCAAGTAGCACCACCGAAACACTTTGTATCTGCCTGGGTCTGAAAAATCACACCGCTTCCATCCCTGCCTCCCTTTGAACAATGAAATTTAAACAAAAGTCCCGTATTAATATTTACAGATGTGGCTAATAGCTGGAATCAGACCCGATGCTTGATCGACAACCACCAAATGGTTCCAGCTATTACATTTCCGATACGACTCGCCTCGCAAGGCTGCTGAAGTCGAGCGAGGGCTGCGCGAAAGAAGAGAAATGACTATTAAAGAGCACTAACAGCCAGACGTGGGAACTGCACGCAGCCAAGTTACTTTCATTTGTACAGGCAGCTACAGCGCATCTCCTCGGCGCGCACCTTGCCCCAAAACCGCTGCTACGCGCGCGTTAGCCAGCTAGGACTTCTTCCTGGGTGGCACAAAATAAACGCATAAAATATATTTTCTCCCTGTTCGCAACGTCAAAGCTACCCGAGCGGATACTTTCTCCTAGGCTTCACTAAAAATAGGGTTTTTTTCCTCGCTAATTCACCCAGAAAAAGGTCGGAGAAGCAGCATCTATTTCGTATAAATAACACCACATTAGAGCGACGTTTTAATTTTAGCCCGGCGCACCTTTCGTGCGTTAAACCACCCGAAGTTAACGTGCTCTTAGGTGGGGCAGAACACGCAAAACCAAACTGCAGCTACAAAGGGCCAATTCAAATAATGCAAAAAATTAATTCGTTAACTTTCCTCCATCTGAAACTCGACCCCGATATTGTTACTAGCAGGACCGACTGTATTTATCAAGAGGAGGCTATTAATACGACAGAGAGCTACTGGTGCTCGCAAAGGCCTGCGGGATAAGACTTCAACTTACAGGACTCCAGAAAACCAGTAAAATCCACAGTAAAATTCCAGGATCCACAGTTTTTTCTCAACACTGCTGAGGAGAAGAAAAGTATGATGCTTCTTGTTACTTCCATTTTTTTGCATTGTCATCTCATCCAGTTTTAAACAACAAGGGACAGATCTGGAAGCCCGATTCCTATAAAGTTTATTTGTTAAGAACAGAAAAAAAAAAAAAACAACAAAAACAAAACATTTTTTTTTTGTCAGATGAACATTAATTCAAAACATAACAAGCGCACAGTAATTTTAATTTATTTTTTTTTTAATATTTGGGTCAGTTCGCCTGAAGCATTACTTAAAGCTTCCCTCTTATATTTCATAAATGTTTATTGCATTAGCAGTTCGGTTTTACTGTATTTCCCACCAAAGTGGATTAACTAAATACAGACTTTTGCAGTTGATGGTGAGCAATGGAGTTCTTTGGATTTCTTCAGAGCAGAAGATGATGAAACTTGGCAGATGGTCCCTCACCTACACATGCATACAACACACAAGCACAATTTATTTCCTTTTTTTTTTTTTTTGGGGGGGGGGGGGGGGAAGCAATTCACGTTTTAACCTTGGAAAACTCACTCTCCAGATGCAAAAAAAATTGTCTTTCTGTATCTGATGCACGTGGGGGAAAACTAATTGCGTTTCGGATAAATTAAAAAGGGAAAAACCCCCAGCGCGGCGTGCGTTGCTCCCATCACCGCAGCTCACCGAGCGCAGCGAAGCTGCACTTGGAAGTCGGCCTTTGCCAGGATATTCAAATTTCCTGTACAAAGCGAGTAACCAGCAAAGGAAAAAAAAAAAAAATATATAGCAAAAGCTGGGTGCCAATTTTAAAAAAAATATTTTAAGTTATTTCGCTCAATTATTTTTTGGTTATATTAGTTTTTGGGGTGTTTTAGGGGGTTTTTTTAGATGCATAAAACTATTTTCTCATGTGCGCCCGCTTTGGTGGCGGAGGCTGGGGGCGAGCGCGGGTGGCCGGGGGCGGGGGGGGGGGGGGGTGCGCAGGCCCGACGCTGGAACGGAGCTGCCAGCCCCCTCGGGGTTTCTTGAAAAACATTTTTTTTTAAAAAAAAAGAGGGAAAACGGGAAAAAAGAAAACCACCAAACCCCCCCCAAACCCCGAGCCACACCTGCGGGGGGCGGCTCCCCGCGACGCACAACCCCCCCCCCCCCCCCCCCATATTAATAATAAAAAAACCCAAGAGGAAAAGGCTTCGGGGTGGGGGCGCCCCGCACCCACGTGGGAACCGTCCCCCCGTCGCGCGGGGTGGGGTGAGGGGGGGGGGGGGGGGGAAGGCGCCGCGCGCCGCTCCCGCCCTAACGGTCCGGCAGCGGCGGGGGGCCACCGCCCCGCCCCCCCCCCCCCCCCGCTGTCACTGCCCGCTGCGTCACGGGCCACCGCCCCCCCCCTCACCCTCACACCCCCCCACCCCCACACCCCCCCGGTGCCGCCTTTGTGCGGCGCGGGGCGGCGCCGCGCGGGCGGGCGGGGGGCGCTCGTGGTGCCGCCGCTCTCCCCACCCCCCCGCCAAAAAAAGTTTTTTTTTTTCCTATTTTTTTTTTTTTCCCCTTCTCCCCCCCCCCCCCCCCAAGTTTCTCCCGGGCCCGTGTCTTCCCCCCCCCCCGCCCCCTCACACGGTGGAGCGGCGCGACCCCGCCCACGGCAGCGCGCGGGGGGGGGGGAGGCGGCGGGAGGGCGCCGCGCCGTGACCCCCCCCCCCCCTCCGCCGCGCGCCCCGTCCCGCCGCGCCCCCCCCCCCCCCCTCCGCCTCAGCACCCCCCCCCCTTCCTCCCCCCGCCGGGCCGGGCCGGGCCGAGCCGATCCGGGGAGAGGGGGGGGGGGTGAGGGGAAAGAGGGAAGGGGGGGTGCGGCGGTCGGCCCCCCGCGGCGCCCCGGCCCCCGCCGCCCTGCCCGCCCTCCCTCCTCACCTCCGAGTCCACTCGAAAATGGCGCCGAAACCGAAAAAACTTCGCAAATTTCATTGTAGGCGGTTGCAAGGGCTGCTGGGAGCGGGGGCGGCGGCAGCACCGCCCGCCGGGGCGGGAACGGGGGATGGACGCGGCCGGGAGGGGGCGGGGCGGCCGCCACCGGGCCCCACGCGGGACGGGACGCGACGGGACGGGACGGGGCGATGGTCCCGGCGGGGGCGCCTCCCGGTTACCGGCCTCGCTGGGGCGGGAGATGGGCATCCCCGCGGGCACGATTCCCCCGTGGGTGTGGGAGGCTGGCTTGCCCTTTCGTGAGCGGCGGCCCCGCGGGTGGCACCGAGGCCGGGGGGTCCCGTCGTGTCCCCGTCCACCCCGGGGGGGGGGGGGGCAGGAGGTGGGAAGGCGGCCGGGGAGGTGGGTTCGCCTGGCCACGGGCTCCGGTGCCATCCCTGCCACAGGGCTTGTGCTCCTCCGGAGCGGCCGAAAGCTGCGTGCTGAAGAAAACCCTCTGTGGAGGGAAAAAAAAAAATATTTAAAATATATATCTAAATCACAAGAGCCGCACGGGATTGATGGGGAACCTCAGCTCTGCCCTTCGTCCCACCCACCGCCTCTGCCCTCCGTGGTTGTCGGGCTCTTTAGAGGAGGGATGACGCTTTTTCGGTCGCGGCTGGGTAAAAGCTGATTTCTTGTTACTCAGCGTGGGTCTGTCCATGCACTGCACAGGATATCACAGTGAGGTTTATAATAGTGTTTTGGTTTTTTTTCCCCCCATTACCGTGACACTCGAGTTCTCCACAAACACTGATCCGCAGCCTTCCTTTCCCCGACCCGCAGGCTCAGGAGATGTTCCCCGCCGTCTTGCCGCGTGCGGCTGGCACAGCTTTAGAACCTGCCCGGCATCACACGGGAGCGATGGGAGCAGGATTTTGGAGCCCACGTCGCACAACCTGGATGCGGGATGGCACCGCGGCACGCTTGCGGGGAAGACGGGCGGTTTGGAGACACGGCTTTCTGAAGATTTCTTTTTACTCTGAAGAGTCAGAGCTTGGGAGGATGGTGACTTGTGCCGGTGGGAAGCCTGGCAAGCTGAGGCCTGGGGAAAAGCGATGCTGGGGCAAAGTGGTCCCTTCAGAAGGGAGAACCCGGGTCCGGAGGTCAGAAACTTCCAGGTTTGTCACGTCCGTCGTCGGGAACGGGCAAAGCTGTGAAGTCTCTTGTTGGCTTGGTGGGTTCGTAATCTTCCTGTTGCAGTTTTTATTTCTACCTCCACCCCAAACAGCAAAAAAACCCCAAAGTCTGTTGCTAAATAATTGCTCTGTTCTCACAGGTGAGCAGCGAAGCTCAATTAATTCTGCTGTGTGAAGCGCTTCTGATCCTCTGATGGAAACATGTAAGGGCAAAACACTTATTATTTTGCAGCTCGCAAAGGCTGATAAGGGCGGTGAAAACGGAAAAAGTCTTACCACTGAAGGGTATTACAGCCCTGCGCTTTTTCCACTCGAGATCTTAGAAACCAGCTGATGGCTGCTGCTTTTCATTTAGAAGGGTTTTTCCCCCCCTTTTGAAAGAAACGCAATCACTACCAAGTATTCTGGAGGGACTTCATCTTTAAACAAATAATGTTTTTCTTGTTGGGTGTGCACTATTATTTTCTTAATTATTCCTGGATTTCTGCCTGTTCCACCAAGAGTTTTCTCAGATGGCAGAAACAATTGGTCCTTTTTTATTACGCTAATAGCAAAAAGTATCCCTAATAAAAAGACTCTGTACATCCCATAAACTCAAACAGGACATGTTTTGCCAACAATCACACCTCTTCATTGAGGCATCTTATATGCTTCTTTTTTTTCTTTCTTTTTTTTTCTTTCTCCCCATTACTACTGTTGTTTACTACTCGGCCTCGCTGGCTGGCTGCGTTTTGGTGCCAAAATGAAAGGAATCGAGTCATTTATTTAGCACCAGAGCCCTCCCACTCACCCTTAGCCTGCATGTCGAGATCTCAGCAGATGTGGCGGGGAATGAATGGGCAAAGAGATTCCCCTACACCTCTCACATCTGCTTGTGGGTGGCCTCTAATTAATTTGGCTTCGGGGCTCTGCTGCAAGGTAGATGGGTTAGGAAGTCTGGCCAGGAGTCATCTGTTTGAATCATACCTATTCTATGGAGAACTTCATTGTGTAGCTGTGTCTGACCCGCACCCTTGCGAGAACTAATTAAAAAAAAAAAAAAAAAAAAAAAGCCCCACACTTATTGGAATGTCAAATATAAATGTCAGCGTTTCAAATGAAATGGTATCTTGGGAGGCTCCTGCACATTTAATCAGCCGGTTGCGCCATCTATATCGTGGACTCAAAAGCTGCAGTGAGAACCACGAAAGGCACTGGCTTAACATCAGCAAAAGTGTTTGCCAAGCTTGGATTATGTCACTGCTTTATGATCTTGCTTTGTAAAGGGAGAATACTCTTGGGGAGAAAGGACTCGGCATGCCGGATCTACAGCGAGAGCAAGGAATGAATGCTGCTCGCAGAAACCGGGGGGCAGGGCGAGGGATTGTGTTTGCTGGGGTATTTTTGCAGATGGATGCTTTACGGCCGCCGCCTTCGAGCAGAGGATGCGCCCCGCAGATCACTCCGGCTGAAAGCAGAAAGCCCAAAATACCCCAGCGAAGCTGTTTGCTGCTTTCCCCCGCCGGCTCCCGGTGCGTCGCCGTTTCGCTCCAGGGAAAGCGGCAAGAGGTGCCGAGGCCCGCTGGCTTTCCCTCCCGCCCGTGGGATACGGGCACCCGGCAGGGTTGGGGCTTGTCAAATAGTCAAAAGGTGATGTCTTTGCAGAGGTGGTAGCTATGGAAGAGGTTAAAAAAACATAAACGTCCCCACACCGCCAGTATTAAACGTGGCCTGCTGAAATGCTTCTGCTCCTCGCAGCGGGGATGAGCTGTGGCCGCTCCTTCTGGGTGAAGGTAGGAGACTTTCTTTGACGAGACCAATTCTGTTTGTCCAGCACCAGCCCAAACGCCAGGCTTGCCTTTGCTGTCCACAAGCAGAAGGAGAACAAAGCAAAAAAGCTTGGCGGTTACGTGCCCTTTGAGGAGTGCTGTTGGTGGGGCAGGGGACATCGGAGGGGACGAATGGCTGAAGAGAGACATCTCTTCAGAAGTAGCCCTTGGGGTTTGAGGGCTGTGCTGCCCGCACTGCCCTTGCTTTCCAGTTTCAGCGAGAGCCTTGTGTCGACCCCACTCCACCCCGGCTCGCTGTTGGATCATCCTGTCCAGCCTGGAAACTTTCCACAGCTACTGGGCTAATAAACTGCGGCTGCTTCTGGGCGAGTGTCTGGCCAGCCCCAAAATGCATCCCAGCACTTAGGTTTGGCATGGAAAAGGGCCGTGGCCGGTGGTGAGGACCAAGAGCGGGTGCACGTGGCCACAGCACCTCGTGGTTCCCGATGTGCAGAACGGGGAGCCGTGCCTTTTATTTATTGCATTACCCCACGCGGTGCAGTAAACTGCCCATCTCGAGCTCTGGCTTCTGCACCAACCCTTCCTCCGGCATTTCGGTCCCCTGCGACCGGACCGAAGGGTTGGTTTCGTGCTTGGTTTCTTTGTGGGTCTCCTTCATCTGACCTTGTACACCAGCCCTGGCGTTTTGCAATTCTCCCCAGCTTTGTGCATGGCGTGGCGATCCCAACCTCGGCTTTCCCGGCACCGTCAGTGTTTGTAGCGGCCCCGGCCACTCGCCACGGTGTGGAAAATGGGTGTGGTGGTCGTGCCGATGGGTTTTTGGCAGCATCTCTTGCCTTCTCTTGGCTCAAAGAGTGCCCGGAGCATAGCACTGTCTGGATAGGGATTTCATTACCCGCCATCCAGCCTGCCAGCACAACCTTGTCATTGCAATTTGTCACACATATTTGGTATGTGTTTAGTATCTTGCTGAGGGCTCGTTTGCCAGGCGATTCATCTAATCGCTACTTGTCTACTGCGAAGAGCGGCTTGGTGTTTGCTGGGCCAACACACGGCTCTGCCGTGCTCTCGGAGGGAGCGCTGGCCCATCAAAGCAGAGAGGTGTGAACCAGCAGCATGAGATTCCCTACCATCGGCCTCCTTTTTCCACTGGAGGGGGGTTATTTTTGTAGCAAATAACTATTTTTGTCGCAAATAACTATTTTCGTCGAAATGGTAATTTAAAAAGATCTTTTTGTTGTTTGGGAAACCTTCTGCAGAGGCACCAGCTCCCCGCCCCTCCCTTCCTTGTCTTTGCAGTTATTTGCTCTATTTATTTACTGCAAAATTTGCTGTATTGCCTGACATTTTTTGGTTATCAAAATATTTTGATTATGTGCAGGGGAGGGGGCGGGTTGATAGTGCGGCTGACATCTCAATAGGAAATTGCCTGTAAAATATTCGAATGAAATTCAGGGCGGGGAAGAGTGAGATACTCCAGCCTGTCGCGGGCAAACCCTTAGCATTGCTGCTGCGACCTGGGCCTGTGCAGAGCCTGCGGTCAGCTCGGACCTATTTCCCTGGATGTTTCCAGGCCTTTTGGGTGTGAGAGCTTGGCTGGAGTGTGAGCTCTCCCCATGGATGCATCAAATACAGCAAGCACCGAAAGGAGGGCAGAGAAGACGCTGTTGTGCGAGACATGACCCGAAACTGCTGCGGAGGTTTTTTTAAGCAGCGTGAGGGGAGACGGAGGCAGGATACAAAAAGCAGAGCATGGAGGGGCAAGAGGGGAGTTGCACATCAAGGTCACTCTGAGAAGGGCTGGAGCACTTTCCACTTTGTTTTCTCTCGCTGCAAGAAGCAGAAGCATGGCTCTCCGTAGGATAATCACCAGCGCGTTGGCCGTGGAGATGTTTTCTGGCTTCATCCTTAAGCAAATGCCATCGGCAGAAGATGGGCTGACCCGTGAGTGAAGAGCTGCTCACACGTTGAAAGCAGGGCTACTCTCATGCATGTGAAATAGCCTTGAAAAATGATCTATTATAGTAGCTCTCCAGCTTCTGAGTGCAAAGCTGTTAACAATTTTGAAGATCAATATTTATTCAAACGGCATACGATGACTTTGTCTGCTGTTGCAATTTTTTCTGTGTCTAAACAAGCTCGTCTGGCTTCCCCAAAGCCAGCAGGTTTAAAACTTTTTCTGGCTCACGTTACCAAACTTGCAATTTGTCATTAATATGGTAGTCTGTCAAAAATGCAGTACTGTGGGCATGTACGTATAAATATCATGCTCTCCTGGCAAAGCAAAATGTCATGATAGGATAAAGTGTTATTTAATACAGAGCTGTAGATTAGACAGGGACATTTGCAATACAAACCAGCCCCGACATCAGATGTTTGCAAAAGTCCTTGTTATGCTGATACAGTAGGGAAACTCATATTTCCAGCCGAATATTTTTTGTATCGTGCTCCTTGACCATCCCACGGACCTCTGCCGTATGACACGTAGTATTAAATGATACCGTCCAAGAGTTACTTTGTACAATTCAAGGCAATAGCCCTAGGAGGCATCCCTTAGGTGTGTGAGGAGTCTGTGAAATGGTAGGTTAGTGGTTGTCTTTAGATGCCTTGACCCTCCTCCTAGGAAAGACAGTCTGGCTCCTGGCTTTCTACCTGCAAGACGTATTAATTCCTAAAGGCCGGCTCCTAGGACTGGTGAAAAGAAAACCCAAGCAGTGAAGCTGTGTATCTCTGAGAGCTGACATCCAACAAGCTAGCAGGTAAACAGGTTTCTCTGAGCTGCTTGGTCGCCCGAGGGATGGCTTCTGGGCAGGTGCTCCCAGGAGATCCAGCTCCATTTCCAAAGCAAGCAGGTCCATGGCCAGCCCAGGAGCACCAGGAGGGAGCCGGGGAGGCTCCTGAGCAGCCCCTGCCCGCTTGCAGGCACTGTGCTCTCACGGCTGAATTTTAAGCCTCTCGCTGTGATTTTTGTGAGGAGCACCTTGCCCTTTGCTGTCTGTACACAGCTCGTTCCCATGCTGGGCATTGGACTGCGATCGCTGCCCTTCCAGCAGGTCTGAAGGTCCCTGGCAGAGGTTTGCTTTCAAAATTGAGGCTGGGCTTGTGGAGGACAAGAGCGAGGGTCTGAATGCTGAAACGAGCCTGGCAGGTCGGTCCCAAGCACTCTGACTGCTGACGTGTCCCTGGTTTCCCACCCTGGGAAGGAGTGGAAAGGCTTCGGGAAGGGTCACACAGCAGATCTGTGGCTCTCCAGCCCACAACCACTCGCTTTGGTGGTGGCTCTTGGACCCCCACCTGGGCGAAGTTTAACTCAAGGGACTTTGGGGGGACCCAGCTCCCATAGCGGTCCTCACTGCTTTTGTAAATCCCCATCCTGGTTTTCGTTGGCAACACTCATTTTCCCAAAGAGAAATGTTGCTTTCTAATAAGGCAGCTTCAAACGGGGATAGCCGCTCTGTGCAGAGGCACCTGATCCCAGCTGTGTTCCAGGGGGGAGAGGAAACCATGGCACCGAGTGCGCAGGTCGACTGTGCGCCAGTCATCCTATTAGCAGAGTTTTAACAGGAAAACGAGCATTGCTCCTGGGGATAAACATTGATTAGGTTTCTAGATGGTCAGGGCACAACACACCTTTAAACATGCTTTTTACCCTGAATTACTCAGTACACTGAGTTGAACCTACTGTACAACAGAGGGTTCTCCACTCTGAGGAGGAGGATGAAGGAGCGTTGCTCATACCCTAACATCAGTGCTGGCAGAGCTCATGGGGAAGCACTTTGTTTGCATCTTCCCTTCTTCCACAGCCTTCTGTCTCACGGTGCTTCCAACTTGCAGGGAGGCTTCAGGGGTGAATCTGGAATTTAAAGCCACACAGGATCTGACTTTCTGTGCAAAACTGCAGGCTTGCACCAGGAATTAATTCAGCAATGCGCAGTGCAGAAGCAATGGCCAAACAGGCTTCAAACTGTATTTTTCATATTGTCCTAAGGTACAAAGAGGAGATGTTGCACGTGCGGGAGGCCAAAACCTGCATGCAGATGGGGGAGTGATTGTACTACACACTGCTTTACAAATGCAGTTAAAAGAGGGCCATTTGGGACAGAAGACCAGACACTTACCTGCCACGTCTGGCCCAATTCCAGTGAAATCTAGCTTTATGCTTTCCACTGAAACGGCAAACTGTAGCATTATCCGTAGAGAAAGAAGTAGTGTATATATATATATATATATGCTTAACATCACCGCTGGACATCTAGCTTTTGCAAGCTGCAGTCATTCGTGGGGCTGGCGATGCCTCCGTGCCTTTGTACCTGTGACCTGCCCTGGCTTGTGCGTAAGGCTGCAGGCGGCCGGAGCTCTGCATACAGGGGAAGGATGCGACGCAGCCCGGGGAAAAGAAAGTAAACTCCTGCCCTGCGCCCGGGTAAGGGGCAGCCAGCGAGGCTTTGTGACCCCCAAGCACCAGGGCCAGCCACCGCAGAAATCCCCTGCGGGGACGGCTGTGGGTGCAAATGGGCTGGGAAAGGCGAGAGAGGAGAAAACGTGGGAGAGAGGGAAGCGGCAGCAAAACCAGTCTAACCCAAAAGGCAAAACGCTAAAATGAGACCACCCAGAATATGTTTAATTAGTACTTTGCCTCAATTAGTGCTTCTCTCTGCTCTCAGTGCTCATCTTTCATTCATTTTCACCTTTGTGAAATGTCAAGTCAAATGGGTGTGATAACATGTTCCTCTCGCGGGGAATGGAAGAAGGGTGTGCGGGCAGCAAGGAGAGGGCACGGGCAGCGGCTCCGGGCTGCCCTCAGGATGGGGCACAGGGTCGGGCCCTGTGCCAGCCCCAAAGCTGGTCCTGCTGGGAATAGGTCTGCTTTCAAATGGTGATGGGGGGGGGGGGCACAACCAGGTGTGATGGGACGGAGAGGAGCTGCCTGCAGAAATGCCCGCGTATGTCTAAGCGCTGCGTACGGCAGAGTCCCCATCCACCTTGCGAGCTGCGCAAATTAAAAAGCATGTACAGTGTCTGAGTTCACCCAACAATATTTATTTCAGCGGATTCTGAAAACCATGAGAAATAATTATTGTCTTTTAATGGAGGGGGCAGGGAGATCTCTGCTTGGAGAAGGAAGATCAAGCTCTTAAAAAATGAGGCCACGCTCCCGTCGGCTGTGGCATTGGTGCCGCGATGGTTCGCAGAAGGCAGCTCTCCGTGCTTAGAGGCTGGTTTGCCGGCCGGGCGGGTGGTGGCCATGGCACGAAAGCGGGTGTCTCACCGGTCGGCTCCCACCGCTGCGCCCCGGTTGCAGCCCGGGAAGGCGGTGGGAGAGCCCACGGCCGCACGGCACGGGCATCGCCTTCCAGGGAGCTGGCTGCCGACGCGCCTTCCCCGCCTGCATGGTTGGGTACGGCGCAGCTTGGCACCTCGCCCCGGCCGGCCCCTGCCCATGGGGGATGCACGGAGCAGCCCGCACCGTGCCGCTTTGCCGCAGAGGCGAGCGCTCCTCGCACCCTCCCGCAGCGCGAACGCCTGGGCCCGGGCAGGGGTGACTGTGCCGGGGCTGCTCCGGCAAACGTGGCTCCTTCTCACCCCCGCTGAATTTCTCCTGCCATCGTGTCACCCAACCTGGGACCACCTTGCACGGCCAACTTCCCAGGCTATTCGCTTCCCAGATAACTTCACACCCTCTGCAAAAACGTCCCCAGGGCGGCCCCTGCTCGACCCTTCCCGGCAAACCCATCACCCGGGCAGACACGTGCATCGCATGGGCCTGAGCATCCCGGCTTTACGGGAGTGTGCCGAGACGGTGGGAGACATGGGAACCCGTGGAGAAGCAGGGCTGTGTAACCCATGGAGTGAAGCCAAGGAGGGAAGGCAGGTGACCTTTTTGTCTTCCAGTCTGATATGTGATTTGGGAGAGGTGGTGATGAGATGGTCTATCGGAGCCGCTGCCTTTTAGTTTAGTCTTTTGCACTGACTACATCTAATAAAATATTTTAATAAAAAAATAATGATTTCTGAATCTTGCTTCTGGGAACAGGACCTACATTTCTGTACTTACAGGAAAGAAATCCAATTTTGTTTGAAAGAGAGATTTCGGCCTCTTGGGGAAAATACCTAACTGTAAAGAGACAGAAGGAAAAGCCTGAATCAGTTTCATGATGTCAGTAAATGATACCATGAATTGGGAAATCCGTGAGTTTCGCTGAAACCAGTCACAGCTTCCACCTCCCCCTGCCTCTCATCTGCTTCAAAACACTTTGTTCAGGCTCGGGGCTGGAGGAGTGCAGAGGTAGCTAAATATTTCCACATATGGTCTGGGGAAGATTTGGAAAAATAATTTTGCTGCAGAATTAACAAGAGTAATGGAGTTTATTTGTGTCTCTCAGTATATGGCAATATATTGTAGTGTTTCTCCTCGAGTGCATGCGTGCCAGGGCTGCCTGGCCTGGCACTACTGACTCCCCGACTCCTCGGAGAGGAAGGTTTGCTGCCTCCCTGAGAGATAACAGGGCTATTCTCAACCATGGAAAAACTTTTACTGCTTCATTTTATCAGCCTCTGGTTGGGAAGGTTTCACCATCCGAGCCCTGGCTCTTCTACACTTTCACTTACTTCAACTTTGTGGTTTTCATGCACTGAAAGGATATCAGCTGTCGATGATACCAAGGGAAGTTAACACGGGAGACAACTACATGTGTTTAACCGTTTATATGCATCTACAAAAATGCTCCCAGAAAGCGGAGGGATCAATTTTGAAAGACGAGGGATTTCTCTCTGGAAAATATTTTGCCTAATGAGTCGTGCAAAGTGAAAGGGTTGGTGATGACGCTTCTCCTGGAGAATGCCCCGTGGTGTGGGTCACCAGCTGCGCCTGTCCAGCCGGCTGTGGCTCTGCAGCGGTCGGTCGCAGGCAAGGACCGATCTGCAAAATGCAGAAGCAGCTGTTTCCTTTCAGCGTCACTGCTCGGGGATCACGGGTGGGTGCCCGCACTGACGGGTGCCTGTCCCCTGCCAGTGCTGCCAAGGCAGAGCGGGACACCTGAGAGGGGCTGGGGGTTAGGTGGGAATAGCCCCCCCATAATGCGCAGAAACCAACTGTGAGCTCTGCACGAGAAGAAACGGCCGTGGGGCATCACCCAGCACTTGCAGCTGGTGTTGGCAGAAGTACCGACAGCTCCCCCCCAAGGGGGCTTCAACAGGGTGCCCCATAGCGAGGTGGGTGCCTTGGGGCTGGGGAAAAGCAACAGCTCATGGAGCCGGTCACCTCTGGGGACAAGCCACGTCAGTGGAAGGCATCGGCGCCTACCGAAACTTCTGGACAGGTTTTGTTTTCTCCAGCAGTCGCAGTTTACAAACTTGAGCCAGCGCTCACCCCTCCTCTCTGCCGCCTCTGCCGTCCCCCCGGGGAGGGCGGCGGGCAGGGAGCCACCGCGCTCAGGAAGAGGCTTTGTTGCAGGGCTCAGCCATTGAATTCAGCGACTTTCTGAGAACCCCACACTTGTTTGAAAGATTTATTGTTCGCTCTGGAAAGCAGCTCTGAAACACCGAGTCTGCACACCCCGAACACCAGCGTGCACCGTCGGGAGCGGCCGGGCTGCTCGTTGTCCCCAGCGAAGGCTGGACTTGGACCCTGCGTGGAACCACCCAGATTTTGGGGTGGTGATGGCAGAGGCCGGGGTGCAGCGTGTGCCCGGCACAGCCTCCGCGGTCAGCGATGCGCAGCGGGTCACCGTGGCTTCCTGGGGTGCGGTGGCAGTGCTGGGGAGCAGGAGGAGGCTGCGTGGAAAGGATAACAGCATTCTTTTGTTGTTGTTGTTGTTGTTGTTGTTGTTCAACTTACATCCTTTTCCTTCTCCCCTGCCTCGAAGCTCCCCATCATGCTGGGCTCCTCCTGGGGCACAGCAAGGGTTTCAGCGCGCTTGGGGCAGGTATTTCACCTCCTTCGTTAAGCAGCAGCTCCTCTCCAAGTCCCAGGAACATCAGGAGCACAACCAAACCACGGCAGTGAGTGGGGCAGCTGGACATTGCCGCGTGGACGGGGACGGGGACGGGGACACGGGGCTTTGAGCCGGGAGGGCTGGCTGCACGGCAGCCTCCTGCGCCAGGTCACCCTCCGAGATGTCTGGCTGAGACGAGGCAGCCTGAGCCATAACCAGGGTTTTATAGGGCCTTGGAGAAGGTGTCTTGGCAGCTGTCATTTACGCCGTGCAGAGTGCAGCTCCCCCACCTCCGTCCCTCGTTGGCAATAACTGCTAGAAAGCAGCCTTGAAACAACAACCAGCTTTCTAATAAAGCTGGCAAGTATTGCCAAGACAGAAAACGCAGGAGAACCGCATGCAATCATGGAGCACAGCCTGCAAACCAGGCCTTGCGCTGCAGTGTCCTAGCCTGATTTGGCGCTTCCCTGTGCTCTTCGGCAGGACAGTAGCTGGCAGCCACTGAGTCGAGCTGCAGCCTTTGCTCCGTGCTGATGTCCCCCGGCTCCGCCGGTGGCACATTGGTGGCCAGCTGTACCCCTGCAATGCAGGTCGCCTCTGACGGCGGTGGCGTGTTGCACAGGTCACACAAAAAGTGCAGGCGCTGATGCAAAAAGCTGCGCAGCGTGTTTGTAAAAAATGGCTTGACAAATCCACGGTGCCCTGTCTGTGCCCGCGTGTGACTGAATCTAATAAAGCGATCCCTGCAGTACTACTCCAGTTTGTCTTAAATTTGTCACGGCCCTGTGCTGTAGTATCACTCCCGATAGTGTTTTTTAAAAACTTTTATTTCGGGAAAGGTTTTTGTGTCCTTTCCGAGGATGCGTGGATCCCATCTGGATCCTGCGATGCTCTGCTTGCCGCAGTCCCAGCAGCACCCCTCTGCCCGGCTGGCACCGGTGATCTCTCCTTCGCTGCAGGCTGGCTCCGAAATGTATTTTGGGGTGTTGCTGGCCCTGGAGAGCCGGGGTGGCCAAAGGGCTTGGCGGTGCCGGTGCGGTGCCGGTGCGGTGCCGGTGCGGTGCCGGTGCGGTGCCGGGCTGAGGACCAGCAGAGGGAGCACAAGAGTGCAAAAATCCCACCTGGGAGCTTGGGGGCCGAGGGCTCCGGCTGCACTGGTGTGCACTGGCATGTGCTGGTGTGCACTGGTCCGACGTGGGCCCCACGGTTGCTCTGCCCTGTGGGTGAGACACCGGCGACCCCATCCCAGAGCCGGGGGGGCTCCCCAGGGTCAGCGAGCGCCGGTGGGACCCGCAGGGAAAGCACGGAGCGGCACAAGGCAGCCTCCATCGCTCGGGGTCTCCGTCAGCAGCCTCTCCGAGCCACGTTATCTGGTGGGAGACGGCGGAGAGAACAAGCTCCTGTGCAGGCACTCCGCAGCTCTCCCAAAGGCACGGCACGGCCGGAGCTCTGCAGCGAAGTTGCAAGCCTCATCGGGTTGCATTTTCGGTTCAGATTTTCTGTCCCCCAGCATTGAGTCCTTCTCCTCCGAGCGCTGCCGGAGCGAGTAAATCCCTCCTGCCCCAATCCGCGCCTGACGCTGGGGCGAGGGGGAAAGGCAGCGGGGACGTGCTGCAGCCCAAAGAGCCAGGCTGCCCCGCGGGCCGGGCAAAGAAGTCTTCAGGACCTCCAAGCCCGATTTGCTTTTGGAGTTCACTGTGAAAAAGACACCGTGGCAGAGTCCGGGGGGTTATTTTTTGATGGAAAACTATATTTGAATGAAAACAGAGCAGCCATCCAATTGCAGCCAAAGGACCCAGCGATATCCCTGCTGCGGCTTGGCGCTGCGTTTCTTGCTGCAACGCTTTTTCTTCCAGAGCCAAAGATACCACGAGCTCCAGTTTACACCAGGTTATTCACATGGGGGGTATCTGCTCTCACGTTTAGTGTCCGCAGCCTGCCTGTTTTCATCGAATAAATCTCCGGCTGCATTTGCAATGCGATGCCCGTGTTGGGATCTCCTTCAGCACCCTGTGCCCGGCAGCGGCAGCAGGGCAGGTCCCTGCACCAAACAGGCTCTACCCGGGCCAGGCAATTAAAACAGGCTATCGCAGGGGCTCACAAAGTAAAAAGACAAAGAATTTCCAGCACGTCACTGCTGGTGGTATGGTTCTGAGGGCTGGTTTCGCTTGCTTTCTCAAGAAGAGGTGAATTCCACCCGGGAGGAATTCACTCCTCGCCTGCGCTAATATTAAAAACGTGCTGGATGGTTTAATTTTAGGCCCAGTTATCTTTCTCGCCACAGAGTTTAACACAATTGCGTGGCAGGATGTCTGCAGAAGTCAGATGGGAATAATAGAGGTGTTAGTCACTCCAGAAAAGGAATTAAATCGCATCGGGGAGTTTGCACAGTTACTTCTGGTGCCGCCACAGGGAGAACTGCTAGGTCTTGTCTAGCAAAGCTTCAGCATTTATTTAGGAAAGCATAGCCAGCATTTTTTACATTTTCGGCTGCCTTTCGTAGCAGAGCAGTGAGTCCGTGTTGCAGCTGCCGGGGGGGGACTGTCCCGCTGGCGGCCGGGCGCCGAGGGAGGGTTATTGTCCCATTGTGCAGATGGGAAATGCGAGCGTGGAGATGCAGATCTCTGCTCAGAGGCGCGCGGTGGCTGAGCTCGAGTCTCTGGGGGCCTCGGCCTAAGCCTTAACTACAAAACCATCTCTTGCAGTCCTCCATGTGCCGAGCGACGGGTTTCAGAGCATCCCCCTCCCTGCTCGTGACCCTTCGCCAGCAGCTTTCCTGCGCTTGCTGTGGGGTGTCCTTCCGGAAATCCTGCCACTCTCTCCACCTCAGGCAACAGCGTGGACAAACCTCCGTTGCAAAAGCTTGAGCCCCAGCCAAATTTCCCGGAGACCAGCCGAGCCCCGGCAGCGCAGAGCCAGGCAGGGTCCGGCTTGCCCCGGCACCGATGCCCAACTCCAGACCCCGGGGGCTGGTCCCTGCGGTGTGGGTGCAGGGGCCACCACGCATGAGGTCCATGAAGTAAGAGCGACCTGAGGACCTTCTCGGCCCCGAGGACCTCCTCGGCTTAAAACACAAGCCGCGGAGCAAAGCGCGCATCCGCCCGAAGCTGCTTACGGAGGAAAGGAACAGCGCTAACGCTGGCGGGAGGGAATGGCGGTTTTGGAAATGTGTGAGTCATGGTCGGGGCTGACAGTCAAGATAAAAAGGCTGAGATGTGCAGGCTGTGCTGGTTTCCTCGGCGGCTCCTCGGCAGGCGAGAGGGCCCTGGTGGGTGCATCCTCGTGGGGCTTGGCCCCGCCACCCCGGGGCATCCAGACACACAAGAGCAATTGTGGCTTTCTCGCTGTTGGGCAATGAAGGGGGCCTGAATATTGTTGTGGATTTCAATAGAAAATGCTTTCAGATTGAAATGACCTTGATTACAGCTGGTTGTATAATTTGTTGTGAATAAGGTTCTGTGCGAAGTTTGGCATTTTCGTTTTCGTTGCATAATAATTAGTGATTACATTTTTCCATTATTTATCCCGTGCTAATCTTGATATGAGCCTGAAATGCCAGCAGTGCGATGACAAGAGCTAGCAACAGTGCCAACCGGGGCATTATTTGTTTTCTATAGGCCAGGAACATCGAGCAACTCAGAATTGCTTTCCTCTCAGAAACGTACAACTCACCGATAGCCATTTGGCTATTTTTAATTTTATTAAGGGCTCTGCAAGTCCCCCTTGGGGGACAGATGCAAATGGGGAGATGTGTTTGTCAGGCCTGTGCACGCTGTGAACAAAAACTTTCTGCAAACAAGTATTCCCATGTAAACCAATTTATTCCCACAGTGTTCCTTTCCATCGTTATGGGATTATGGTTTTAGTAATGAAAATGAGGATGAATAGTCCTTGGTATTTATACTGACCATTTGCAGAACCAGAACTTCTTGCCTTCTATGCAATTCCTGGCAAAAATATGTCAACAGAGTTATTTAACAAAATAATAATAAAAATCAGCGACCATTCATAGAAATGTAATTTAGATTCAATGCATTTTTTTGCACACGATACAGATCTAAGGACACACATGGAATTGTGCTGATTAAACTACAGATGCAACGTTTAAAGTGGGAAAAAACCTATATAAGCACCAGTATGTCTTACACTAAGCTAGAATATGTCCAATTTAACTTGTTTGGGAGTGGGTTTTAAGTAAGCCACGAAAAAAGCCTGCTTTAAACCACCATGATCGTGTCTATACAGGAAGTTGCACTGGTGTCTTTAAGCCGATGCAAATTTGCGTGCAGACAAACCCTGCGTGGCGTGTCCTTGTGGAGGGTCGCATTTCAAACTCACAGCACGCTGTACCTTTTGTGCTGACTGCAAACCAAGTCAGCACCAAGAGCTAGGGCAGAAGCTTGAAAAAGTGGGAGATCATTAAGATTTGTCCGTGGTGATCAATGAATCCGGGACAAAAAAGTTGCACTAAGTCGTCAGCTGCAGTGAATTAATCACCTGGCGTTTGTTTGCTGTTTTGCTTCCTTCATTGGGTCTCATTGAACATTACCATTCACAGGAAATTTACAGCATTTATAGGAACTTTATATATATATATATATATATATATATCATTTATAGAATTTTATTTTTTAGGTGAAATGCAATTTCTTTGAAGGATAACTATGAAATGCAGTCAACAACACCAATGACTTCAAATCCTTGCTTGGACTGTCATCGTGGTAGGTTGGGTGACACGGAGATGAGCCTGTTGGTCCCTGTATGTGCTCAGGCTCTCGTAAAGCACCAGCAGGGCTCTGGGACCTGCTGCTGCTCTGAACCCAGTAACGCAAAGGGATGGCTCCAAGTATCCACGTGAATCGGGTGGGAAAGACGTTGCTGGAGCATCTGCAACAGGGCGTCTCCAAAGGGGCACGTCCAAGGGGCTGCAGTGGGAGATGGGCTTGTGCCTTCCCGGCACAAGCAGATGCAAACGCAGAGCTGGAAGGTGGATTTGCCGACAGCAGAGCCCTAGAAGCAGGGCTTGTCCCACACAGGAGTGGGAGACGAGACCCCTCCAGCTCCTCCAGCCTGGACCCAGGGGAGTCCAGCCAGCTCAGCTTTAAATGTTATTGTATATTTATAAACAAGAGCAGGCAGGAGGGATGACATGGCTCTGTTTACCCCAGTGGCATGTAAAAGTAAACACCCCGGATGAGTTGATCATTAACTCGCCTCCCCTGCTTCGCTTTCGTGCCTCCTTACATGAATAGGAACATTCCCCCTCGACTTCTTTGCTCCGTCTGTTTTTGTTTGCTCTATCTCCACAGGGCTGATTTAATAGCCCTCCTTGAACTCGGAGAAGGCTATCGTTTGCTTGCAGATCAAAACAATGCTGGCTGCCTCACATCTGCAAACCCCTCAAATTCTGCTTCATGACCGAGATAAAAATCCTCCTCTCAGTTTCAGAAAACAAGCAACGAAACTTTGCGTGGTTCGGGACAGTCCCATGAAAACCGAGATTTTACTGAGAGCTTGGGAGCAAGCCAATTCGATGCATTAATCTCAAGAAATAAATCACATACATGAGAGATAAGCACATGTTTTCCCCCAAGCAAATAGAGGCCACTTGGCTGTGAAAGGCACGTCCTTCGCAAATAACGAGTGGGAGACTCTAATTCCATGCTTGCAGTCGGTGTTTCTTTAGGGGCTTGCAGGCTGCGAGTAGAGGAGTAGCTGAGCGTTATCAGCCATCTATTGAAAGGCTGTACGTCTTGCACAGCTCCCATAGCTAGCAGAAAAGTCAGTGTAGACTATTTTCCCACCCACACACTTTCACAAGGAGTCAACGGCGCCACTACTGCACAGGTCTTGTAAAGGGTCAAGGATTTATTTTTCTTGAGTGAACAACAAACTTCTTTTTCCACCAGCAATAATATTTTGTGACAGCGAGGCACCATCCCTAGGAAACAGTAGTCCCTGATACAACGGATGCCGAAACTGCAGGCACACCGCTGGGCGAGTGCCCGACCTTTGGCAGCGTGCAGAAACCCCTCCTTTGCACCGGGTAAGTTTTCCAACACAGGTGCTGGAAAGGTAGGAAACACCTGGATTGCTGCTTGTGCAATCTTAATCCACCTCCTTCGTGTCTCATTGCACTAGTCTCGGTAACGAGGGCTTTTCAGGCAGCTGCAGGGATGCTGCTTGGGGTGTCAGGAGAGACAGACTGACAGGGTTGGTCCGACAGCGGGCACCGGTGGGGCAGGAGGGGTCCCAGGTGGAGGCTAACAAGGAGCAGAGACCGAGGCTGTCCGGATAGGAAATTAGGCAAACAGTCTGTGTTACTTTGCATCCACCTTGATCTTTATTTTCCCTTCAGGCAGCAAAAAGCCAGAGGATTCTGTATGGAGAAGCCGCGTGGGTGAGGTCCAGTGCAGACTTCAGCCATAAGCCCGAGCGCCGTAACTTGACATAAGCAACTGCAGCAGCAAACTCTGGTTAATCTGGGGTTTAGCTTTTGTGGCTCGGAAAGGAGTTTCATGAAAACCCAAACCAGCCAAGTCAAACCAGGGTGAGTTATAGATGCTCCTGAACAAGAACCCACAAACTTGGTAGCCTGACTCTTTGCTAAAATTAAGTGCCCTGAAATGAGCTCCTCTCATCAGCACTTTCCTAAACTTGTCTTTTCTTGATTTTCTTCTTTCTGCAGCATCCGCAGAGCCAAGCAACAGTGCAGCTCCCTGGGACCACCCGTCCCTGCCTCTGTCCCAGGCAGCCTCGTTTCTGCAGTGTCCCCGAGGTGGCCCGGGCTGTGCTCCTTGGCCCCGACATTTCGCCTCTCCATCCCTGCAGCCCTGTCGCAGCCTCTCACTTATTCCGGGCCATATTGGCAGCTGGCTTAATTCTGGCAGAGCTACCAAACCACATTTCATGAAAATTGATCACAGAAGCCATTGTCCTCCCGTGTAAAGCCATTTATTTGTTGGTTAATCCCCAGGGTCTCTCCAGAGGGAGAGGAGGAAAGTGGACAATAACGGGAGCAAAGGGACCCTGCGTGGCACAGGCTGTCTCAGGGATGCGAAACCCCCGGCTAACCACAGCGTGCTTCCACCCAGACACTGGGCTATTTTTAGCATAACATTTCGGCTGGGTTGCTGTTCCCTCTGCTCGGAGGCCAAATGTGCTCTCAGGAACTGACTAAGCATTGCCGTTGTGAGTGGTCCGAGGCGAGCGGGTGGCACGGCTCTTCCCCGCTTGCCGGGCATCCGTAAGGATGCAAAATCAGGGCAGGCGGCAGATCCAACAGCCTTACCTACAAAGGGCTCTTCAGGGCATCCGCTGGTGGGGTCCGGGCTGATAACTCAGTTAAAGTACCAGGATGAGCATCTGCTGTCCTTCTTTCTCTGTTCAGCCTCTGCTGAGCTACTAGCGCTGCGTGCAGCTCCCGAGCTGCGAGTCCCCGGTGCTGGACCTGCAGGGCTGGACGGGCGCGGGGAGCAAGCTGTGTGCAGGGATGCTGGAGGCCTGTGAACGACACGGAGGTTGGCTGCTCTCGGATGCATCTCCTCATGCCGTCAGCTCACGTCACGCCGGCGTTGTGGCAGCTCTACCATTGCAAAAGGTATATAGGAAAAACCAGAGGTCTAAAAAGTGACGTACCATCACTCTGCATCAATTCTTTGCATGGTCTTCCCCCCACGTACAGGCAGGGAAGTGCAGAAAAATGCTTTGACCTCCTGTTCAGCAGAGCAGTCCCAACCCCAAAACCAGCTCCACGTTCGCCTCCCAGCCAGCCCAGTCCCCCTCGCCTGGCTGCAGGAGCCAGCACCTCCTCAGGTGCATTCCTGGTCGGCTGGAGCCATCTCCTTGGGACAACATCACTGCTGCTCGTGGGGTCCCAGTGAGCAGGGACAGGAATTATTGGACCCTGGGACACGATCACGTTCTCACGTAACATACACAATCAAGTAAACAGGAGAAGATAGAGAATAAATACTCTATTGCAATGATCGTCAGTGGAGAGAGAGGGAATAACCATAGCAAATGGAGTCTCCTTTGGGGGAAGAGAAGGTTTCTCAGCAGAGCTGGGTTGCCTTCTCGTGCCGGGTGCTCACTGGGAGGTCTGGACAGTGCTTTCTGCCAGGGCCCTGCCGGTGAGCTCTGCCGCGGGTGCTTGTGTGCCTGGCTGTCTGGGCACAGGGCGATAGTTGCTGCGCCTGGCCTGGGAACATTT
The DNA here is from genome assembly GCF_929443795.1 of Astur gentilis. NCBI lineage: Eukaryota > Metazoa > Chordata > Aves > Accipitriformes > Accipitridae > Astur > Astur gentilis. The sequence goes on from NC_064903.1 coordinate 16,226,110, forward strand.
TAAACAGGAGACTGAAAAGTAGCAAGTAATGAATACCACACTCCAGTCTGAGTTCTTTGGATGAATAATCATTGGTGTTGAAATATATGAGGCTGGGCTTCACCAGTACCCAGCAGTTGTCCAGATACAAACAATGAATAACAGGAACCACAGCAAATGCAACATGGGGAAGGGGAGTCCCAGCTTTGTTCTGTCTCCCCTTCCTGTCACCAAGCAAGGGGACAGGGACTTGTCAGGTCTCTCGGGGATGCTGTGGTCACCGTGTGTCCGGGCCATGTAAAGGACATTTTGTGCCCGGAACCCCTCGCCGGTTCCCAGTTCCCTCTCCCTGTGCCTGCCCCTTCTGCTGCTGGCTGGCTCCAAACCCAGGCACGCTGGCTCCGAGATCCTCCCGGCTGCACACAACCACCCGGTCCGTGTCCAAGTGCCATGTCTAGGACTCAACCAAAGCTTTTTCCGTGAAGAAATTGCCTTGGGAACCCTCGTCCATGGCAAGACGGTTCATACTGTCTTCAACAACCTTTGGAAAGGGTCCATAGCCAGCCAAGTCTCAAGCTGGCAGCTCCAACCAGAGAAGTGGGTTAGCAAAACAAAGACAGATGGCAGGGGTTTAACTTGAGCGCTTTTTGATTACCGCTATCATGACGCAGCCATTGGGAGCGTCTCTGCTGCCTTCTCTGTAACCAGAGGGCCAGGCTCCCTCTCACCCCCGGCTCGGTGGCACGTCATGCCTTGCCTGGGGTCTGAGGGCAGCCCCCGCACCTTCCCTGCCAGCGACTGGGACCAGTCTCTCTGTACACAGCCATACTGGGAGTAGTGGTGCAGGGGCTGTTGCCTTCAGAGAGGGAGGGAGGGCAGGGGGTCCGATCTGCAGGGGAAGAGCCCTATCTGAGACCCACGTGGTGGGCAAGGAGATGGGCCAGACCGGGAGGGACGGAGGGAGGTGATGGAGCTGGTGGGGATGGGGACACATGAGGCCAGGGCCCGGCACCCGTGAACCGATCTCGGTAGCAAATCTGCCATTCCCCAGAACCCTGGCATGGGCCCTGACTACCCAGGTTTATTGAAAGACTTTGCTGCTGGATCAAGCAGGGACCACCCCACTTCTCGGGGTGCACAGGCGTCCAGGCTGGCGTCTGGGTTTAGGGTGGGCAGCTAAAGGGTCCTGGGTCTCATGCAGCACCCACAGCGCCCGGTCCCACACGCTGCAGGGGATAACTGCACTGCCCATCCTACTGCCTGCTGCCCTGCAAACCAGGAGGGGTTGCAGCCCCTAGAGCTGCCCACCCACCAGCCATGCCTGGCTGGGTCTCCTCGTGTTCCTCATTCCTTGCAAGTCTGCAGGGGGAGATGTGTCACTTGTTCTTCAAACAACGGTGGTTCAGGCCAACGTCTCCTCAGTCGCACCTGGAGTCAGTCGGAGGCTGTTTTCCAATCCAAATTGTTGCTAGATAAAAGCAAGAGGGATGTATCAGTGACAACATGAGAGAGATTCATTCTTTGCATGGGTGGAGAGAAAATACATCCCAGGCAATGTCTGGTTTCCTTCAGCAATTTGAATGGCTCCCTGGATGTGAGACGGATATGTCCCCTTACCGGGGAGCACGGCACTGCACTTGCACGGCTTCTCCCTCTTCCACGCCCGGCTGCTGCAGAAAAGCAGGCAGGCAAAAACATCTGGGGTCAGGAGTCACCAGCACTTGGTTTTTAAATAGTTTGGCTATTTTAAATGCTGACGGTGTTCGGTTGTTAGGCCACAAGCTTTGCGCAGCCTCCCCCTCCCAATCCACCTGAAGCAGAGCAGCTGGCCGCCGGCACAGGCATTGCTGTGAGATGTCTGCCGAGGGACACAGGAGCCGTCCCTACCCGCCACCGTGAGCAGCATCGCAGCAAAACCTCAGCCGGAGACTCCCCGAGCGCTGGCTGCCGGGTAGGAGCCTCAAGTTGCTGTTTTAGGTGGCCCTGGGCGACGCTTGGCCGCGGGTTTTTCTTGCCTGTGGTTGAGTCGCTGGTTTGGGCTGGTCGCTGGTTTCTCTAGGTGGCTGTGTTGAGTGATTTCAGCTTAGCCAGCAAACTTTTTGTTGAAACATCAGCTGTACTAAATTTGTACGAAGCAATTCTCATGCTGTCCAGATGCCACTGCTTCTAAAAATAGCCCAGTCTAGTCTGTTTTCCCAGCTTCTTGCCTTTTATCAGTAATACTTTTAATAGTCTTTGCAATATCTTAAGGAGTCGTTTGTCCACGTCAGACCAGCAACTATTGGGAACAAGAGTCCTTCCCAGTTCCCCCATACTCCCATTCATGCCCTGCACAAAAAAAAAGACCATGAAGAAGCTCTTTTTTGCATTGGAAAACAGAAGGTTTTGGTGCACACTCAACAGGAGCTTGCGCTGCATCGGGTCAAGTCCAGGCTTTCCTTGCAGAGCTCCCCAGCACACAAAAGCTGCTGTGGGTCCTTCCCTTGGTGCTGGTGCAGCATCTGGAGCGGGAGCTGGACATCCCTGAGGGTCCCCAGCACGGTGGGTTGTTGTCCAATGTGGCCAGGAGATGGAGAGCCATAGGATGAGTTGGGATGGGGTGGGATGAGATGAGATTACATGAGATGGGATTGAGTGGGATGGGATGGGATGGAATGTGTTGGGATGGGATGGGATGGAGTGGGTTGGGATGGGGTAGGAGGGGGCAGGATGGGGTGCCAGGCTAGCATCCAGGGGCAGTTCCCTTCTGCTGTCAGCTTGGTGGGAAGAGCTGCAGCACACCCTTGTGCCTTGGTTTCCCTGTCTCTCAGTGGGTATGACTGTGCCGTTTGAGAGCCTGGGAGCTTTGTGGCTGGAGGTCACCACGTCAGCAGTGATGTTATGAGTGCCAGAGACAGATACTATCTGTGATGCTATCTTGCTTGATAATATTTTATTTCTTGAAAAATTTATGCCATTTCTGAAGCATTTCTGCAGACACAAGCAGCTTTTAAGGACCTTGGCATCATTTAAGTATCCAGCGATGTTCTTGAACGTTGTGGCTTTTCCTGTGTTTATTTTTCCTCCTCCTGGACCTTTAGCTCAGCAGACAGGCTGGGGTTTTTTCTTTTGGCTCTGCCTGCCTGGAACGAGCATCCCAGGAGGTGCAGCATTGGCAGAGCCTGCCCAGGGCTGTGTTGAAACCCCAGCAGTGGTCATGGGGATGCCCGGGGGACCGGGAGGAGATGTGTGTGCCAGGGGCAGCCAGCAGCCCTTCCTACACCAGTGGCAGAAACAGAAATTTCCTCAGTGGCAGGTTGATGGGACCCACGGCATCGCGTCTACCTTCTGGGGCAGGCCAGCAAGCGGGGACACCCCCTCAGGGCCACCCTTTTCCAAGGCTGCTTTGTGCTTTGGGGTCTCGGTGTGTCCGGCAGCCGGGGTGAAATAACCCCGAGAAATCCCAGGGAATTTGATTTACTCCCAGAACATGCTTGTGTAACAATACAATGGGGGAGCCCTATTTTTGGTACAATGCATCGCTCCGCGTGCCAAGATGTGCTGATACTCCCCAGCTCGGGCAGGCACCGGCAAAGCCGTGCCAGGGTCACGTACCGGCTGCCTGCTCTTGTCCTGCAGGTCCTGGGTGAAGAGGGGTGCCTGGAGGGCTGGGGAGCACAGAGGGGTGTCTGGCCCCTGGCAGGGATCAACGCTGCTGCTTGCTGGACTCCTTGCTGGGCCGTAAAACCTTGTGAGCAAAAGTAATTGGCATCCAAGGTACAGGGCATGTTACCAAGCCAGCTTTTTGGGGGGATGGCTGAAAAGATCATTGAAAAACTCCAAATGATTCTTCAACAGCAAACTGGGGGAACTGGTGGGAAATACTGCTCAATGGGTGGAGGGGCCTCTGTTGGGCTCTGCCTTGTAGGAAACCCCACTGTGCCTGAAATGTTCCACCTGGCAGCACCGTCCACGCCTGGTTTAGCTGTTCGCTTGAGTCAGGTCTGGAGATTTTGGTGTGGAAAATTGCTTTGCAGTGTCCCGGCATCAGCCCTGGCAAGCTGTGTCCCACAGTGGCTGCTGGGCAAGCATCCCCCCCTGGGCCACCCCCCGTCTCCACTGCAGCCATCCTGGGGCGAGCCTTGTTCCTAGAGATGCTGACGGAACTGGTGAGCTAATTGCTAAGACAGTTGCTAACGAGCACGTCCAGCTGCAACCGTCACCTTGGGGCTGGCCCGCACTGGCACAGCTCCTCTGAGGATGGCCAGCTTCTTCTGGTTGAGGTTGCATTCGCATTTCAGACTGTGATGGACCAAACCAGGCCCACCTGGAGAGGCGGTTTGGGACACAAACAGTGCTGCTCCAAAGGCGGTGGCATCGCTTCAGCATTGCAGCTGCATTGGGCTCGTACCTGACACCCTCTGGTAGCAAAGCTCTGCCTGTCCTCCTTGCAGGCGAGTCTTCGGGGTCGATGGACACCACCACGCACCCAGGCATCTGCTCATGCGTGGACCAACAGCGAGATGTGCCGGGGTGCTCGTGCAGGCTGTGCCCAGGAAAGTTTGCGGGGGCTCAGCCGGGGCGTGCAGTCCTGTTTGCCCACCCGGGTGTCCTCTGCGGGAGCTGGCTCCCGAATGCTGCCCTTTATTCTGCTTCTTCTCAGCGGCTGCTGGGAGGACGCGGAACAAACAAACGCGGGAACAATGCTTTCCAGGAACCGCGCGCTTCCTCCGAGAGCCCCAAGGTCAGGGTTACAAGCGCCGCAGAAACACCCTGCGCTCGAAGTACGTCGAGCTGGAGCGGTGAGCATCCCACCGAGCTGTCCTGCCAGAGTCTTTTTTTAAAAAAAAAAACAACAAAAAAGAACATTTGTGACTTGCCCCCTCATCCCCCCAAAAGAGCATTTGAATTTCCAGCAGCCTGAGGGGAGGGGAATATGCCGGTGCAAGGACTAGAACACTTGTGCTTTTGCACGTTGTGGTGTTTCAGGGAAGGCTCAGGAAGTGCTGATGAAGCATTCGGACCTCGTGTCTTACAAACTGGAGGGGAACATGCGTGGCGAGAGGCTTGTTCCCATAGCTCCTCCAAAAAAATCCTTGCCAGGGTGCATTTGCAGAGTGGGCTGCATATAAATTATCCATAAATAAGCTTAACATTAGTGAGCAGGTGGAACAGGGCAGGGTTCAGGAAATTATGCAAAGAGAGTAGACAAAGAGCCGGGTTGCAATTGCTTTGTCTGGGGGAGCCGGACTCACTTTCTGCAGTCACAACGAGTTAGTGCAGGGCACAAAGGCGGGCAATTTCAGATTTGATTAAACTGTTTGACAGCATTCATATGTTAAATGATTATATGCTACTATCTGCTGCTACGGTATGCATATCTCAAGAGAATCACAAATTAATCTGTTGAGGCCAGAGTGGAGTGTAACAGGAGATGTAATTAATAAGCCAAACAAGTGGGGGAAAAAACCAAATTTGTCATGGTTTTTAGCCAATGACCAGGCATGTCAAGTCAGGAAGAAGTGAGTAACATGGATGAACACAGATGCACATTCTGGCATTTGAAAGTCTAATCCGGATGCAAATATTTTAGGGAGGATCCTGTCTCCCATCTTCAAAACTTTAGACTCACGAGAGCTGCGTGGCATCCCCTGCGCCGGCAGATGCCTGAGGAGGCAGGTCAGGGCTGTTCAAAGGCATTCCCAGCATAAGGATTATTTTGCCTTTATGCTTGCTGCCCATTCAGTCTTTTGTGAGATGCCATGAGGAATCGAATGACATTTGAAACAGGAGTGAGGATTAGAAACCCCCTGTGTCGGCCGCACAATGTCCAGGCGGAGAAGCGCCGGAGGATGCTGCGAGGCAGAGGCGACGCACACCCCGGCATCACCTTCGCCGCGGGAGGGGGAACGCAAGGACCTTGCGCCCCAGGTGTGCTGCCTTCAACCCTTGCCTTCCCCCGACATGTGAAAAGATGTCTCTGAAACACGTGGCTTCTTGGCAAAGCTGCACGGCTTTGCTCAGTCGGCAGCCCCGGCCCACGGGAGAGGGGCAAAAGCCCCTTTTGCCAGGTGAGAGGATGTTCAGGGATGGCTCCTGGCTGGGTGTCTGCTCCACGCGGGGCTGCACGGCTGTGGACGCGTGTCCTGGGTCACACCAGGACCACGTAAACACCTTGGCTTACGGAGAGGTAATGCCAAATAGCGATGCCGCAGAGACACCAAAATGCTGGTGCTGCTGCTGCTGAAGAAAATATCTGCAATGACTCCTTATATCTCCCTGTTCTCTGGGAGGGAAAAATGTGGCTGGTCCCTGCTGGGGGCTGCGGTGTCACCCCAGGCTGTCTCGCAGATGGTGATGGTGAGAAGGAAGGTGACGTGCTCCTCCACTGTGGCCCCATCCAGGTGCGGACAGACCCCCCTCCCAGGCACCAAGCAGAGCGTCTTGCCTTGGCTCTGAATCAAAAATCACCATAGGAAATGGAGAATAAAAGGAGTTAGAGAACAGGTTGCAAAAGCTGCCTCTACGCAAGCAGTTTAACAAGAAAAAAAATTCTACAAGAGGGACAGAAGCGGGGACTGGTCCTTGGTGGTCCTGCTGGATTATTGGGCTGCCTCTGTCTCCCAAAGGCCATCAGCAATAGCTGCGTTTCCTCCTCTGGGTCAGTGAAGCTGTCTGTCGCAGGCATTTCTGCTGGTAACAGCTCCAGGACAGTGGAGCAGGTTCAGGTTTGCTCTGTTGCCCTGTGGCCACCAGCAAGCCCAGCCAGCCCCGGCACTGCCGAAACAGCCCTGGTGTTACCCACGACGAGCCTGTCCTCGCTCCCTGCCTGCTGCAGCCAGACACAGGGTGCAGAAACAGCCCAAACCAGCTTTTTTTTCCAAGAGCACCTGCTGGGGAGCAGCTCCTGGGCTGGCATGTGGGCTCCAGCCCTGGGTCATCCCCCTGTCACCCCACAGTCCCTCTATGCTGGCATCTCCGGCTCCGCTGCTCCGGCCTCGCTTGGCTCCTGTGCATGCCGGCTCGGTGCCAGGAACGGGGTAAAACACAGCGCAGAGAAACCCAGCCGGCCAGAAAAGGCAATCATGCCTGCAGCAGTAAGGAATTAATCAAGATCTGTGCTGATAAAGCAACTGGCAGCACCGCCAGGGAGGCGATGACTTGCAGCAGGAGGCGAGTGAGCAGGCAGAAGGCTGCCGGGTCCTCTCGTGTGTCCCCTTCCTGACCGACACGGAGATGGGAGCCATCCCCCTTATGTTCTTATAGCATATGTCTTAGGCTGCATTCAAAAAGTACCGTCCAGCTGCACTGTAGGTTTGAGATTATGTGAAACAGCCGTCTCTGCAGGCTTGGGGTGCCTGAATGCCTGGTGTGCAGGTGAAACATGGGTTATGGGGGGCCGTGGAGGAATTACACCAGCTCCCAGGATCCTGGAGCAGAGCTACATGGCTGCCCAGGGAGCTACACCCCTGCAGACACTGGAAATTAATTCACCAGTCTCATTATGCTGTTTGGCAGCTGCCAAGTTTAAGTTACTTGCAGAGGGATTCACCCAGTGCTGGCTCAGAAATGTGTCTGTGGCTGAACCCGAAGCAAGGTGCACAGCGAGGGGTCCTGCAATGCCACCCTGTCACCAGCCCTGCCCGGCTCCCGGCAGCACTTTGCAGCACGTTCGGGACAATATTCCACCCCCAAAACCTTTTAATTCCCATTCCACTATCGCCAACTCTCTTCTCCCAAAGCATTTTCCCCCCTCCCTCCAAAAGAACAAAAAAGAAACCAAAAAGTGCATAAAATTTTTTTTATCTGGAGACAGAGGGCCCTTGGAGAGCGGCCGCCCGCCTCGCGGCGGGGAGGGCAGGCCACGCAGGGAGCCACGGCCGGGCTGCCTGGCTCGGCACGGCGCTCGCCAGCACTCACGATGCACCAGATTGCAATGAAAGGTTTTATTGCCCAGTCATCTAGCCCGTATCAGTCAACTATTTGGCTGAAGGAGAGGCGTCCATTCAAAGCCAGTTTACAGCAGAGTCTTTATTTTTATTTTAAAAGCATCTGGAAATTAAAAATCCCCTTTGGCTCTCATCCACTTTGGAGAGAGAGCCAGGCCTGTCGTCTGGCCAAGCAGCCCTGCTCTAGCAGAGTTGGGTGGATCCAGCGCTGGGACGTTTTTCTAACTCGAGCAGACACGGGCTGCTGGCTTGCTTCCAGCAGCTCCACAAACTTCCCACGCCGAGCATCAGTTTGGTCCTCACACCATACGTGTGACACGGCGTGCACGTTACTCGGAGCCGTCTGGGGTGTGCCGTGCCGTGCCATGCCCCGTGCTCTTCCCCAACCCGGGGATGTCCGTCAGATGGTGCTTTGGCCAGGGCAAAGAGCAACAGGCCGGTCGGTGCATGTAGGGTTCACCCCAGGTGAATGGCACCAATGCAAAACATGAATTATTTATTTCTATTTTGGGGCGGCTACAGGTCTGACAGGTGTTGGTCACCCCCAACAACCTGTCCCCATGGGAAGGGCACATTGCTGTGGCCTCCTCAGCAGCATTGTAGGAGGTGACACTACCCAAGGCTGGCTGAACCTGGTGGGACAGGCGTGCTGAGTTTATAGCAGGGCCCTGGAAATTTCTCCATGAGTAGTATTTGCCCCAGGATCCACAAGGTTTCATTGAACTGCTAACCTTGGCAGGCTGGTAAACCCCAGCTGGGTCATCCCTTGGGTCAAGGTGTGTTTCGGAAAAAAGGAAAATAAAGATAAGTAAATACATGCCTGTGTGCAGTTGTAGTTGCGTAGACCTGGTTTTTGTCCTGCAGGAAAAGTGCAGGCACTAGAAATCTCCAGCCTGCTCTGCAGCGGGAAGGCAGGCTGCTCTGAAACAAGGCAGAGGGCAGAGCAATAGCAACGATTTAACTGCTCTGTGCTACAGGAGAAAAAATGAGAAGCCCCTGCCCCGACAGCTTGGGATTGCCACCGCGGAGAATTGAACCTGCCGAGCGCATCAGCTGCAACACAGGACAGCGTCTTTTATCCGAAAGAGTGGGCGAGATGAACAAACGTGTTCAGCTGGAGGAAGAATTGAGGACCTCCAGGCACAGCTTTTGCCTATGTCCCGCTGCGTGCCCCGTCCCCCTTGGCGTGGGGACTCCCTCCGCGACCCGGGATGGCTGCAGCAGCGGTGCGTTCCCCTCCGCCTGCATCCGCGCCTGGAGGAATTGAGGATTGTTGCTTGTGAGTGTCACCGACGTTTTCTGGCAGGAGAGGAAGGCAATACCCCATCAGGATGCGGAGAGGCAGTCGAACGGGCACAGATCCATCACCCCTCACAGCCCACCCTTCCCAGCCTGCCCTGTCCCACCAGCTCCCGCTTCCACGCACGGTGCCCATCTCTGCTCCAGCATACCAGGAGCCACCGTGGATGGGCTTTCCCTTCTCCCTCCCGAAGCGCTGCTCTTAGCGAGAGCCAGTCCTTACCAGGAAAGACCAATTTCACCGCTCGTGCAGGCCGGTGAGGGCCAGGCACCGGGAGACACGAGCAGAGACTCTTCTCTAATCTTAGCTAAGCTCTTGCAAAGCCCTACTGCGCATACATAAACTAGACTTTTTCAGAGGCTCATAAAACTGAAATAACCGTGGTCAGATCCTTATGGCAATGGCAACACGCCCGTCTTTAGCACAAAGCCTATCTTCCCCCACTGGATTTCAAGTCCCTGTTTCAAAGTATGGAAGCATTAGATCTTTCCAAAGAAAGGATTTCCTGAATTATTCTAACACGGAAAAAACAATGTATTCTTCTCTGCCCTGGCTCTCACAGGCAGTTGAAGTACTTGGCTGAAATTTTCCCAAAAAAAAGAAAAAGAAAAAAAAAAGCCAGAGTCATGACATAAGAACAGGATCCTGCACTTAGAAGGGACAAGCACCCTCCAGAGCAGGCTGTGCTACCAACTCTGCCTCTAATAGTATCTGCCAACTTTGTGAGCGTTGTACATTGTTTAAAGAATCTAATCAATTTATATATTCCTTTTGAAGTCAGACAACTTTGATTTAACAATGGCTTCAGAGCTTTGAAAACCCTAATCTTTTCTAGTTTGTCTTCCATGATGGTTCCTTACCTGTCTTCCATCATTGAATAAATCATTATAAACATAAACCAGATGCCTAATGCTAACAATAACTTTAGAGAGCCCTGCTTCCCCTAAGATGTATGGGCAATGACTAACACACTTTTAGCCTCCAGACTTAATTTAAAGCATTCTGAAATTGTGCACTGGTGAGATGAAGGCTGCCCGAGACAATAACTTTTACATTAAAAATAATCTCTGTCTTTAGTAGCAACAAAGTCGAGATTGTCCTCGTTCAGCCCTGGTGTCTCAGCCTGCCGTGGGCCCTCTGCAAGCCGTGGGGTGCACGTAGATGAATTCATGCCCGAAGACATTGGAAAAGGAAGACCTTGCACCACCCTAAAGAAAATAAAATAAGGTGTCTGAATGTGTTTGAATGCATGGGAGCAGCAGCTTATGCAACTTGCGGTGAGCATGCAGCAGCCAAGCATAGTTCCTTGCAACAAAGTCAGCATTATTTTCAGCTGAGATGTGACAAGGGACAGTGCCGAATCTCCAGACACGATGGAAGGAGCGGCAAGCAGTTGAGTTGACCTCAGCCTCTGCTTCGCCAACCGAGCTAAAGCACTTTGAAATCTGGAACTCACCTTGCCTGAAGAGACATCACTGATGTGTGGAGCAGTTCAGGGGGATGTGCTGGTGGAAGATAGAGTGTTTCTGATCCAGGGACCTCAGCCTGTGGAAAGCCTGTAGCTAACAGCTGCTCCAGAGCCGCTCTGTAGGGAATATATTGCTTAACGGAGGAACACACTTAAATGCATTACTAGTACAGCTAAATTAGCGTCTGGAGATTAAGCTCTGGCAAAGAAACAAAGTTTTGAAAGCTTCGTTCAATATCCTTTCACTTTTCTATGCCTGCATACACTGAGCCCACAGTTGGGTTAATCTCGCCATTTTATTTGCATATTTTTGTCATCCCTTATTTACAAGGTCTGCTGTCTTATTAATTTGAAGCAGTAACCAAAAAGTGGAGAGAAGAAGGAAGGATGGGAGGAAATCTTTGGATCTGCCAAAGTCAGGGAAATTTGTATTAGGTAAACTCTTCCACGCAGACATGCTTTGCCCTCGTGATGTACCGGCCCAGCGTGGCACAGCGGGAAGTTCATTGCAGAATTTCCTGACACGGAATGAACTAGAGAGAGTCATTGCTAAAAATACACCAACAAGGAGGCTCACAGGGAGCTCAGGGGGGATTGTTCCTCCTCCCTGAACTTTATGGCAGCACCTCTGTTTAGTTAAAAGACCTTTGCATGACGGCCTCCCAAGCAACCTGGTCACACAAAAGCCCAATGCTGTGTTTGAAGCCATGGCAAAGATACCATGTGAAAAATAAAAGCACATCAAGACAACCAGGGGAAGATTTTCCAGGAGCTCGCCCTTTGCCTGAAATTTGTGTTACCTTTGCATCACAGCTCGGCTTTTCCTAATTTCCAGCTGCTTGGTGAAGCTTCAGCGCTGGACTTTTTTTTTCCGTCCTGATTTTCAAATGAAAACTCACCAAATTATTTGATATGGGGAATGAGGCAAAGCACAGGGTGGCTTGAGGGGAGTAAATACCCTGGACCCCACGTCTCCCAGGAAACTTTTGTCACCTGCTTCACTTCACCTTTGTGCTCTTGTACGACAACAGGAGAGCTGCTTCCCAAAACAGATCCTGCCAGCTATCCAGCCATGCTTGCAGCAGCGTCAAATCAAATCCATCTCCAGAGGAAGGTACTTAGAGCACTAGAATATAAAAGACGATAATTTATGCATTTTAAGCCATGTTTTTGATCATGTTGAATAGCAAACAAAACCTGAAAAGCATCTTTTATAGAAAACGTTAATTCTGTGTGATATCTTTTCCTTATAAAGAAAGATTTACCTGTCTCTGGGGTTATGGTCTTTGTACAACAGAGCACATGTCTGTTCTGGTTCCTTACATCTGAGATACAGATCCCAGGCAAACAGCTGTCCCATGGTATTGTGGGGTTTTCATGACAAATGGGAATCCTTTACAGGCAGCTTTCATTTTTTCATCTGAAAGCCTCAATACATTAGTAGTTGCCAGAGTCCTGTGAACTTTCATATCTATTATGCCATCACCACTACAAATGCTTTCAAATTAACAACCAACCAGATTTCCTTTCTACGACCAAGCAGGGAAATAAAGAGAAAAGACAGAAATTATTACATTACAGAATACCTTCTCCTCCATCCCACTTAGCAATCACTTTGTAAAGTGATATGAAAAGTTATTTACATTGGGATACATCTAAGGGGAAGAATACGAGCAAATGCTCCAAAAAGGGGTCACAGCTGTTTCCTTTTGAACCCTTGCCTGTCTCTGCCGCTGAGCAATCGTCCTCATGCTGGTGAGCAAGCCAGGGCTGCTCTGCTCCGGGCCGCTCTCAGGATCCTGACAAAGTGCAATACAAATTGGTGAGAAATAAGCATTTTTAAGTAATCTCATAAATTCATTAGCAATTTCATTTCCTTTTTACCTCGTTCCTTTTTTCAATTCCTGTTTGGTTTTGGAAAGGGGTATCTTCAGTCACTGTGCATGGATGAGGGCAGGCACGCAGAGAACAGCCCTTTCTATAGGAGCAGATCTGCTGTTGCACTGACAATAACAGCTTCCAGGAAGAATAGAATAAAAAGCGAGACAACATTGCTAGAGGAACGTTTTATGGCAGTATATTGCACAGCTGTCCCACCATTGCCAACACAGACTTCCAAACACTCAAACATGGTGGGATGCTCAACAAAAGGCTGGAATCATGGCCTGATGCCTGTTCAGAGTAAAACGTCAGGGTCCCAGGTGTCCATTCGGTGCACCTGGCAAAAAGAGCATACATCTAAAAATAATGAGTGTGATATTAAAAAACGTGAAGGAGATTCACTTTTATGTCTCTTCTCATGACTCTGAATTCTTCCTGTTAATTTCTCCGTCTTTTGACTGTGCCTTTTCAAACCCTTATCAACGGCCTCATCTGTTTGGCAATGAGAAGTGGAGGCACAGTCTCTGATGAGGTCTTTCAGGGTTCTGAGACCTTCGATGGTCACTGATGGGAGATCACACTCGGGCAACCCCAGGGATCCCCCTGGTCTGGCAGTCTATGGATAAAATCTGGGCGAGTGACTTAATATCCTCAAAAATTGCCATAGTGAGTAATCCTGGGAGATTTGGTGTTACCCTCATAAACACAGGCTTGACAAATACTACCTTTTTTTTTTTTTTTTTTTTTTTAAACATCAGAGGATCACATTTGCTTTTAAAGTGATGTTTAGTTGTAATATTCTATTCCTACAGGTCAGTTGCATTTTGGGGAGGACAGAGTCATCTCGAAATAAATGATGCAGGATCTGTTCTGCTAACTGATATGCTTGAAAAATTGTACATACAACAGATGCCAATGCACAGTTCATTTATGCTAGACACAACCGATGGTAGATTATGTTCTACCCCGGAAACATGCGCCCACATTTTATTTCTACCTTCACTGAGAAGAGGACAGAATTTTGCATTCCTGTACTTTTCGTAACTCTTCCCTCACCCTGCTATAGCTTGTGGCAAAATTTTAGCCTTGAAGAACTGTGGTGGGGGAGCTTTTATCAAGGGGACTCCAGGGGCTGCTTCTGTCTCCTTTATGCCATAGGTTCAACCAAAACAGACCACTGGGGAGTAGGTTCAGCTCCAATTCATACGTATAAATAACGATGCAGAAATTGGAAAAGTAGCAAGTGTTATTATCTCTGTACTTCTGGGGCAGCCTGATCATCTTCAACTTCTTTTGATGCCTTAGGGACGAGACTGTCAGAGCTGTTTCTTCTCATCCCTGTTTCTTACGTAGCTTTTAGTGTTGTATGTGAGGCGATCACAGCAGAGAAAAAGGAAGATAGAAAAACCTCTTTTCTTAGCCTCTTGGCTAAAACCCAAATATTTTAAACATTTCTGCTAGGGGTTGATTCCCCCAGCGAGTCTCAGAGCTCTCATCTCTGACTGCTATAAACCAAAGACTGTTTACATGAGATCAGCACATGCCGATATTGCTTTACACTTTATGGTGTGTGCACTTCATATATCTATAGCGATGGGCAACCCATCCCTGCAAGCCCTTTAGTGATCTTAGGGTTGTTTTTTATTTAGAGGACAGGGGAGAAAATCATGATGGAAGTCATGCAAATGAATGCAAATGATTAAATGCAAAGATCTGGTGAGACCACTGGTAAATAATTTAACAAAAGATCTTTAACGAGTCTCACTCTAAAGGAAAAAGTGGGTCCACTTTAAACCCTGCTTTTCCAATTTGGACATCTAAATCAGTACCGCAGTCCTTTAAAACAGTCAAACTCTGTAGGAATTGCCATAGAGAGTGAGACACAGAGTTCTGGCTGCCAAGTGTAAAGGAGAAAAACGTGAGAAACTCCATAACAGGCAAACATGGGGTAATCTCCCTTTCCCCAGAAGAGCTCATCTGAGCCCTGGAGACTAGCTAAAACATTAAAGCAAGAGATTTTGCCCTACCCAAACCCCTGTAGATGTGAACTCTCCAGCGATGGCTCTTCTCCACAGGAAGATTCTGCAAAGCTTTTGATAATTTTATGGAAACACCTCATCGCATATTTTAAGTATTCCCTTTACCATCTCCCTCCCAGAAGCATACTAACCTCTCCAATAAAAGACAACTAGAGACATAACGTCTTGTGGTCTTTGGGCACCTGACCATATGGAGAAGCCTTCACTGGCATGGCTGTTTCAAAGCTGCGGGTGAGGCTCAGGCGAGGAGACCGTGTTCCTCACCAGGAGACACCTGATTCTCAGGGAAAGGAACACGGGGCAATTAGTCACTGTAAAACAGTCTAACAAGGCTAAAGAATTAGGAATTGCCTAGGCCCCAATAAAATCCAGTGCTTTATATGACTCGAGATGCAGTTGGAGGAATCTGGCTAATCTTTTACCCTCCTAGTAAATCATTCATTGAGGCCATCTGTGAAATATGAGAAGAGCAGCTTCAACCCAAGATTCCCGCCTAGCAAAGCTCTTACTAGCTTGGCCGGAAAGAAGCTTTCCTGATAAAGTTGATAGCTAGTCCAAGCCCTCATGATTTCCAGCAGCAGTAATCCTTCTGGGGAGATTAGAGAAGCAGCCCTTGAAGGTCCTGAAGTATGGCTGTGCCTTTCAGCAAAGTTCAAGGGGGGAAGGAAAAAAAAAAAATAAATCCACAACACTTGCCAGGGCCTGGCCCAGAGGTGCACCTCTCGACGCTTTCTTTTCCAGCAGCCTCTGCAGACAGGTCAGACAAACAGCCCCCA
The DNA here is from genome assembly GCF_929443795.1 of Astur gentilis. NCBI lineage: Eukaryota > Metazoa > Chordata > Aves > Accipitriformes > Accipitridae > Astur > Astur gentilis. The sequence continues at coordinate 16,241,481 of NC_064903.1, forward strand.
AAGCAGCCGGTCACAGCCCCTCTGGGGATCCCTCCTGGGGATCAGGGAAAGCATCAAGGAAGAAATCTGGTGCCTCAATGGCCAAGACTGAACTGTGGTTTTGTTCAAGGAAGGGCACGAACACCCATTTGGAAAGCAACGTTCAGCTCTCACAGCTGAACCCAGAACCCAAACTTCCTTGTTTTGGGAAAGTTCGTGCCTGAATTGAACAAGTACAGTGTGGGATCATGTCACTTGAGGAGGAATAAGTCATCCAAAACCACCCCCACCAACTCTCCACGCCAGGCTGCTTATCTGTGTCCTCCACCCATATTTGATGCAATTTTTTTAAGCAGCAGTTGATTTTTCTCCACAGGCGTTACTACTAACCTGGGAACAGAAGAAAGTCCTTAGGCAAATACTTCATAGGGCAAAATAAATAATAAAAAAAAAAACTTTAGCTTACAGGAGAACTGGGCTGAACACCTAACCACAGTATTCAAGAACATGAGTTACAATCCGCCTCCTCTAGGAATTAAGACAATACAGTTTTTGACAGCTTTTTTTCTTTTTAATCTTCTTGTTTCCAAACTCTTAGGATCTGTAATTCCCAGGTGGCTCAATAGCTAGAAGGAACAGAGAGTTTCAAAGTGAAAGACGAGATGCCCCAAATCCTAGAGCCAAATGCTTGAAGGGAAGTGAAGCAAAAACCCAAATAGAAGACAAAATAAGAGTGCAGCAGGGCTGGAGGCACAAGCCTACAGTCTTACCCGGTGCTGGGCTCTCAGGGGGAGGCAAGGCTTTTGGACCAGGAGGCTGAGCGGGTCCCACCTTTGAACCCTGTCAAGCCCATGTTGTATAAATCCAGACATTTATATTGTGTTTGGGCACCTTGCAGAAACACAGCCACAGAAGGGGAAATACACCCCCTCCTCCCCCATGCTTAAGCTAGGCAATAACATGCTTGGTTTAGTGTTGAAGTCTTCCAAAAGTCTTGATCCAAATTACAGCGCTCTTGGTGACCAACTGCCGTTGGGGAAGTGATTATGTGTAGGACCAACATGTCTGACAAACAGTAGGAGCTGCAGTTCCTAGAAAGACAGAGATCCTCCTTGCTATGTGAACTTTAACCAAAGTTTGGTGTGATAATCCCTCCGTGCTGTGGTTTGTAAGATTTTAACTATTCTTTCTGTTTTCCTTGGCTATCTGGTGTTTGTTCCACTGAGCCTTGAGGTCAGTAACTGCGTGGAATACATCAAATTTTCTGCCTTCTCCCTAAAACCTCCTCAGATCTAAGCAAAGCAGCATCTCATTGACCATTACACTGACCAGCTTCTTAGGGGTACATTTTCTGTTGTGGAGAGAAATAAGGCAGGTAAGATTGGAAGTTGCTTTATTTTGGTTTTAAAAGCAAAAGCTCCTTCCTTCCCACTTACTAAGTATGTAACTGTTGAAGAAAATATTTCACCCTGTGCACCAGCTAAGGTGTTAGGGAAATACTTCCTCTACTTTCAGTTAGCTGTAATACACACTATAAATGCCCCTTCCTGTAACGCTGTTGCTATTCTTAGCACGTTCTGTACCTTCCTTGGTAGTCAGGGCAGTCGGCTGCGGTGGTACTAACTGCAGCTTGGATCATTGCAAACAGAGGGTCTGGAAGGAGAAGCAGTAAGGAGAGCAGTAAGGAGAGCAGCCAGTCCCTGCATCAGGAGCAAAGTAGATGAGGAAGAAAATGATATCCAAAGGGTAACAGAGAAGTGCTCAACCTCAGCAAGACCAAGGACGTACCATGGTTGTGGCACTGAAAACTGGCCGAGAAGAGCTGCAGAGGTGATATGCCCCAACATGGCAGAGCTGATACAAGGAGATCTCCTGCCTCAGTGTCAGCTGGGCTTTGGGACAGAGATTTTCCATTAGTCGGACAGGACTCATGTTGTTCAGCAGAAAGCTACTCTGGCCTCCTAAGCACGGCAAGCTTGGTGGATCCTCCACCCTCCAAATCACACACAGCGAAGACTGCACTCCGGGCAAGAGCAGGAATTTCGCAGGACTCTCAAACGAAGAAAATGATCCAGGCCTTTTCTTTGCAAGTGCTGCATTCCTCCTAGAGCCCTTTGTGATCAAAGTTGTTTAGAAAGCAAATGGAGTGAGCCAGAGAGACAGTAATGGCTATTTCTCCAAGAAAGAAAAGCTTAATATTACCATGGGGACCTTGTGTCTGCCACGACCCCTCCAACAGCGCACAGGAGGGATTAACCAGCAGTGAGGACTGGTTCGTTCTTGCAGATCTGTGAAGAGTTTCGTCTTAGTTCTTAACAGAAACATCTCCCCGCCTGCAAAAAACAAACCCAAACAACCACCACCTAGTCCTCAGCTGGTAATGTGCAGCTTCTCGATAGCTTATAGCACTCTCCTTTTTCCATCTAACCAAAACAGACCTAAGGCTTGTAACCTCTTTGGAGACATTCCTGGGCTGCAGCTGAGATGGTCAATGCATGAAGAGCAGGCAAAGTTTCACAAGTGGCAACCCTGGGGGAGCTGGCTCCGGAAAATGTGAAGGGAAAGGCAAGTGGGAAGAGGACTGCCAGGCTCAGAACCATTTGTTGTTTGCTCGTAGTTAGCATCTGTTCAGCTAACTGGCAATTGAGATCAACAGCTAGGATTTTTCAATCCAATCTAAGTAAGCTAGCAGTTGGGTTTCATTCAAGTAATTGTTCTAATGGATAGTAATGTCTTATTATGACTAGCGGGCTTATTACTAGAATGTTGTACTAAATTCAATAACCTGAACTCACCATATATTGTCCCTCTTGTGGGAGCTTCAGCTGTTTGAGAAGGAGCCTCAGAGTTGCGTGATCATCCCTAGAACCTTCTCCCCTAAGTTCCAACTTTGGAGAACAAGTTGTTCATCATATGCTGAATTCAGCCTTGGAGTAACTCCAGTGAAAACAAAAGGAGTAATGACAGAAATGGATTAGGCCCAATTGCTTTCACATTTCTCCAACTTGAATTTCCAATTCCAATACTAAAGGAGGAATAAAAACAAACCCCAACGTATTGCACAGTGACAAATACACTTCAAAATGTAAGCCTGCCTAATGATGTGACCTCATGCCCTTTGGAAAGTCCACCAAGGTGAGCTTCCCCAAGCTTACCTATAAAAAAAACCCCTGCTGCCACCTGGCAGGAACAATATATATTGCTACTTCTGCCACTGAATTGTACCAATTTTTGCACAGAATGGTCAAACCCATCCTGCAGTTCTAGGCTGCTACATTTGTGACTACTGACCTTACACACATCTGAAAAAACTAGTGTCTGCTAAGCTGAAATATAGAGTCATGAGGATTTTGTTTCATAAAAACATACTGAGTAAGATTAAATAGTGTGTGCTCTGTACTGACCCTATTTTCCAGGGAGAGCTGTGCACAGATCAGGAGAGGGCACAGTCTGACCTACAAATCCTTATCTGATAGATCATCACCTTGGCATCTCTCTGGTTAAATGGATATGAACCAACAGAGAACAAGTGGAATAAGGACCAAGGTAGAGAACCCCAAGCTCCTCTGCTGGCTGTTGAACTATGCTTTCTCTCAATGTTTGTTGCACCACTCGCTCATTAGCTTTTAAGTAAGTTCCTTCTAACTTTGACCTGCTGTTTCCTGCCGGGGCTGATGAGCCACAAGTGCGGAGTCGCTTCCTCTGGGCCAGTTCCTCAGTGCAAGCTTTCAGTGGCTGCCACATCAAGTTAGCCTAAGAAAAAAAATGTTGCTCTTGTTTTCACTAGAGTTATTCCCAGGCTATTTCAGTGTGTTATAAAGAGGGCAACAGAATTAACAAGTAATCAAAGAACTAAACCGCAAGTCAGAAGTCCTGGGTTCAATTCCTAGCTTATATTAAATTATCACTAACCATACGTCTTCTTTGTGCCTCCACACACTCATTTAAGAGTTTTAATCATAATGATGACACTATTCCTAAACAAATAAGAAATTTATGAAACATCGCAGCAGCACAAAACGCGAAGACCAGGTTTGACCCACGAGCTTTACAAAGTCAATGCACAGCTTCATTCAGCTGACAGGCTGGAAACCGAGGAGTTCAGCTCAGCTGCTATCTAGCTCCGAAATCACTGCACATTGTTTGCAAACTTATCAGGAGTGACTTGAATTGTGAATTAGCTTCAGCAAGGCAGCTGGCAGGCTGCTGAAGCATACAATGCCTGCTGAATCTGCACTTCCTGCTGGAGACGTGCGAAGGAGAAGGCAAACTATGAAAGAGCAGAGGAACCGCTCCCAACTCAAGTCAAAACTACGTGCGACACAGGCATAACAAGGCCAGTCGCTGCTCCGGGGGCCAAACCAGAATTCCCAGCGGCAGCAGTGCTGATGGTACTCAGCCCTTGCACAGCACTTGCCGTGGAGACATCTCAAAGCGCTTTGTGAAGACGATCAGGCTCGCCCATCTTCCTCCACCTCCTCGCTAGGCTGGGTTAGACCGCGGAGCTGGAAGAGCAGCAGTCCGACCTTCCCAGACCCAGGCTGTAGCCCTGCAGGCAGCTCACCAGCACGCAGCCCCCGGTTGGTGCCTGCTTATTTTTACGTCTTGGTTTTCAGTAACTAATCCAGTCCACGTCAAAAGCAGCAGCAGGCACCAAGACATGTTCTAGCCAGCCTTACCCAAGGACTCACCTGGACACGGCAATGGAGCGCAGCTACGTGGTCGGACGCTCTCTCTGTGCAGACGCTGCAGGTTATAGAGCTGAAGCCGCCGCAAATTCTCCAAGATCCAGGTCTGTGTGTCCCCACACAGAGAAATAACAGAAAGACGCTTCCTGCGCGCGGTCTGATGGGAATGCTGCAGCATCAGCGCTGCAGGAAAAAACCCCAGCTTGTACGCTGCAATTCACTAAAACCAACTGAAATATGCCACAGCATGCTTCTAAAAGATTTCACGGAGCTCGGAAAACAGCCAATATGCAATATGCTCCTAGAAAAGCTCTCTTGCTGTGAGTAGGGCCTTTTCATTCATTTCAGGTTGTCAGTAAATTTGATTAAAGTCTCCTCTAGCATGGGATTGTGTTATTCTTCTAACCAAAGAACATCTGCCTCTTTTTATCAGTTTTAAGGTTATTAGCTACAATGAAGTCCAAATCTCACTCTGGAAAGTTAGCATTTACTCTGAAAGGAAAAGGTAACATTGTGAGTGAAAGGAAAGAAAACATTAGAAATTTCTAGCAATAGAAGTCACAGGATGAACATAGTTCAGACGCACTTCAGCCAGTATTACCAACTGCTCATTAAATACCGTTCTGTGCTTTACAAGCCACGATACGCCATCCTGTGGTCATCCACATCACCCTGAACTTCTCACGTCTGGTCCAAAGCACCCAACGCAGCTAGACACGCGTTGTGCCTCCTGGCTCTTATGCTCCTCGTAAGTACAATATGCACTACGTTCCTTGCTGCTAACGCAAAGCAAGGCTGAAAAACTTCAGATACTCTCCAAAAAAATACCTGATAAACTCTGTTCAGTGCAAGTTGTAAGATGTAGCTGTGGCATGGCCAGCTCGCTGCCTGCATACAGCTATAGCACAACACTTCTTCCTCAGCATGAGCCTTCTGTTGGCAACAAGGATAACAACCATGACGCTTGACAGGAAAACCATCGCTTTCTCCATACCAACCATGTGTACCAGCCTCCCGCCACGCCATCTCCTTCCTGATGGGTGACATTCCTCCTCCTGCTCTGCTATGGTGCGGTCTCCACAGTCCCTGATCCCACCAGGTCCCTCATGCTCTCCCACTGCACGCCCAGCTTTTTAGGCATCTTTGTCCCACTCCTACGCCCTCAATTTCCCCTTCTCCCCCCACAAAGGGTTTTGCCCACGAATGTCTAGGACACGTTTGACAGAAGCTGGCAATCCTGGTTAGTAACTACGCTGCTAAAGACAAGAAGTTGAGCATCCAGCCTTGCTTGGGTTGGCCAACACATGCAACTATAACCTTCAAGGCTGATACAAACTCAGTGTAAAGGGGGCAGGAGGGAAGCTGCGAAAGTCCCCACAAATTTAGCTAGCCCTCCGTACCCCTCCTTATTGCCCATCTGGTCCACCTTACCCATGCTGCCTCACATTGCTCGTGCTGCTGGGTTTTAATACAGGAGGGGAAAAAGAAATAAGGAGAAAAAAAAAAAAAAAAGAAAAGAAGTGACCAGCAGCAATAACAGTCCTCAAAAGGCAAATGTTTCCTATTACAGTGCTAGCTCTTTCGGGCTCTTTGATGTCACTTCTCCCACACAAAGCTGTTTCTTTCACAGTCTGTTCTTGCACATGAACAAGATGTTACACGTACTATACGTAGCACATCCTCAATTCTTATTTAAAGCACATTTGTCCCAACTCACTGTACTTTGTTCTCCATACCATTTTTCAAACCAATACTCATACATCATAGGCACGGAGGCATTTTTATTCTAGCTCCCCTTTCACATTTATTTTTCTTCCAAATTCTTGGACATTCTGGTCATAAGCAGAGAAGTGTTGACACTTAACTAGGGTTGAGACTGAGCTGCTAAGTTCATGGCAGTAGCTGATTTCTTCCAAAATTTTAGGGGCTTGTAGAGCAAATGCTTTGCTTTGTCAGAGGCCGGATCCAACATTTAGATTTAAATTCTAGACTAGTTAACTTTAGTTACATCGTTTATTCTACTTTGGCCCATAGTTTTTGATGCCACCTGCTTCCTACCTGTGTATTACAGATCCTAACATTTTCATGCTGAACAAATTGTTGACTATGCATTGCATTGATAAACCATTACAGTTCTCATGACAAATTTAAATTGCAAATTATTTGGGGCAAGGAAAATCTTTTTGTTCTAGCACAATAGGGTTTTCATAATCTGCTTTATAAACTACCCCAATACAAATAATAGTCTAGCGCTTCTGCCAACTTACTTAACTTTGGTGAAAGTTCAAAAGTGGTGCGAACTGCGGCAGAATGCAGGAGGTTTCTTTAGGTGATGCAAGGGTTAAACCAGTCAACTTCTGAAAAACACAAATGCATATCATTGTCTCCAAGATTCATTTGGCTCATGTTGTTAAATAGGAGTTACTTCTGTATAAACTATACCCAAATGCCTTGCAGAATTAAAACACAATGGATAATTCTTCCAGAAAACACACATTGCATTATCTGAAAAATAATCAAAAAATCCCAAACTCTATTACACCCCAAAATGAGACACATGCAAAAGTCCACAAGGTCCACCAGGAATTTCACCACAGCCATTTAGTAAGACAGTCAACCTACAGTAATTAACAGCAAATAATAATTGTGTTTGCATAAAAGGTAAAAATCTCATAGCCCTCAGAAACAAGCTAAGGGAGACTAAAGGTGTTAGAATTATTGCATAGTGTAAGATGATGCTTTTTGGACAGAAAGGAACTGCTAGACAGCCTGGTGTCACTAACAGGCCTGTTGAATCACAGGGGACTGTTACTGCGAGCTGTTATTCAGAGACCGAGACAGGCCATGCCCTCTGTTAGAGGTGAACAAAACTTGTGGTCTTTCAGTAATAAGTTCTTATTTTCCAGTAAGGAGAAGTGTTTGGGGGTGAAAGCATATTGGCTTTTGTTGCTGTTACTAATGATATGTTCAAAAGACTACTGCCTGCATTTAAAAAAAGAGCTGGTACCAAACCAGCCGAATTGGTTCACTAAAAATAAGTATTTCTTTGTTCCGTGTTTTCAGTTCTTATTTCTTCTAAAACCCCACAACCTTTTGCGATCACCAAAGCCAACATGCATTCTTTGTTAATAGCAAGAACGTACCTACTTTGCATTTCCAAACTTCATAATGCAAGAACAACAAAACAAATTGCTCCAGATTTAAAAAGAAAATGTTGGCCCTGGCATGCTAATCAGAGGCAAGACTCAAACCCAAGGCCCAATAGGCCCCATATCAAAAGGCTTTAAGATCTAAAAGCAAGTAATAAAAAGCAGCTTTAATGCAAAACGGTTTGGATTGAAACAAGAGACTTCCGTTAAGTGCCCAGTACACTAATAAAAAGGATAGCCTTGAGGTACACGTACAAGTTAAAAGTGGAAGTTGTGTGCGTTTGTATTTATGGGAATGGCAGTGCCAAGCCAGCAGCCCAGTCACTGAAACCCGCTTAACGTGAACGCTCTTCACCCGCAGCAGGAAGCAAACCCAGGCTATCATGCTTAAAACCAGCTCTGCAGCCTATTCACTCCCTCTGAAAACAGACTTGCCCTAAAACAACATCTACTTTTGATTTTAGTCTGATGACAAAGGTCCTAGCCGTGAATTAGATAACCAGCCCTTAAGGAAACCCAACCACCAACCCCCTGCCCTCTCCAAAGGCGGCTAAACCCGAGACAACTGCTACTTTAATTTTGACTGGCAAGCATAGCTCGCTCTTTTGGGATGGTTTGAGCAAAACAGTCCTAGACTTGCCAACAAGGAGTCTTAGCCTCCAAGTTTGAATAGTGTAGACCCTCACGGAAGTCTCAGTTGCTTGAAAAATGCGTTTCTCATTTGAAAATTAGTTGGATAAGCTAGGTCTACATTCAGGGCTAAAACTCGTAATTTATAGTCAAAGGAGCTAGTTACTACATCCTTCTCACTGGGTCATCTGGTACCTTCAGTGACCCATCTTACCGAATTTGCTAAGGATTATTTAACAGATCTCAAGAGAGACTGAAGTATTGAATGGTAGGCAAAGTCCCTCTCCACTTACTATGGACAGTTGCCATTTATATAATAGCCTTGGAATACAAGAGGCAGTTTGTATAGCTCCAAAAATATTTCTTGGCCTTTACTCCAAAAAAGCAAATGAAACAGTCCTATGACTTCATGAAATACTTGAACCCATATTAATGCAAAGCTTTTTATTATGAAGTTACCAGGAAGATTATATGCAGATGAAATTCCTCCAGGAAAAACAAGTTCGTGTCTTTGTTGTCACACAATATATTAGCAGGGTCTACAGATAAGAATGTGAATATTTGCAAAAAATAATTTCCCAAGACTAGTCTATTGTGTTTGCGCACCAGAATACGAGAGTTCCAAATCCGCCTAAGCCTGCTCAAGTTAACCTCTGCATACAGCCCCCAACGTGGTTCTGTCTAGAGAAACGTGCCAAGCTGAAGCACTTCCATTTAAAATTCTAACAACTCAAAATGCTAAAAACATAAGTACTCCATTTTTACCATTACTTTAAAAAAAATAAAATCCCACTTTACTGTTTTTATACAGTATAGCTTTCCTTGTGCATTTCAAGAATGCGTTTTCCAATAAAGTCTGCAGGACTCAGATTTACATCCTCACCCACTGACAGTTTAATTACTTTCATTGTAGGAGAAAGTATTTAATCACATACAGTCAGAAAAACAGCCCCTTAAATACAAGCTTTTGGGCCCATGATCCCCAATTTGAAATTCAATGAAGGAGAATGAAACATGCATACTGTGATCCATTTCCTGATTCAGAACACTTGATATTATCAAAACATACAGAGTTCCACAGCTGACACACACATTTTTCTAAACCATTGGTAAAATCCTTCTAGCATTTTAAGCCCACAAACTGAGGATTCAGCGTGCTTTGGATATGATCTAAAGGCAGTGCTAGTCAATGAGCTGTGCAAAGACCAATATCGTAACGCTGTGCTAATTAACATATTAAAAATAGTCCATCTAAAATGCTGCTTGAATTACGCTGGTATTTGGTGGTATTTTAATTTTTTTCTCAACGGTTACAACGTTAAAGGGAAGTCATCACTGGTGATTCTCAACAACAGATACATAGTAACAGTTCCTTATTTAAAAAAAAGAGGGGGAGGAAAGAGGAATTCTCAGACACTCCTCATGGCAATTTAGCACAAATAAGTCTGGAGAAGTCATAAAAAACAGTTAAGTGTCAATAGTTATCTATTAAAGCTGACTACCAGCACCAGCTGGCCTTCTTCCCTAAACTGGTACCCAATTCATTACAGACAAGACAGTTAACAAATCCAGAAATGCAACTTTTAGTCAGTTGAGTATGCTGTACTAACCTTTACACTGCAGTAAAGACTGATTCTGTAAGCAGCAGCAACTCACATGCAGTTAAGTGCAAACATCAGCTATCAGAGTATTAGAAAACTTAGTTTTAAAATGAACAAGTGGTCTTACAGCTACGTGTGTGAAACAGAACACGGTCCTATTATATTACACAATGACATTCGTTCTGAAACAACAGACAGTGTGTGGGGGGTATTACATATATATTTTATAAAAGAGTAATGTCTTCTGAAGAGTGGAGGGTAGCCAGAACACTAAAAAAAAAAAATAATGCTGTAACAAGACTGAGTATTTGTGCGTTTGCTTTATGAGGCTTACATTCTAATGTTTACAAAGGCCAGCACTTATATAAGACTCTCCACTAACAAACAAATCTGGAATACATCAATTGTACAGGTAAGTCAGCCAAAAATAAGCAATAGCTATGCTCTTCTGTTTTAAGAAAGCATGCAATAGGTTTCCCCCTTCTGCCACCCCTTGTTCAGATTTCTAAAATCACAGTACCAATAAGAGCACAGTATAATGAAACTGGGGCACAGGTAACAGGTTGAATTTTATCACAGACTGTTTATCAATATTTTGCAAATGTAAAAGCAGCCTTCTTTTCGCATCAAGAAGGCAGAGAAGATACAAGCATGAATAAAAAAATAATTAAGCAATTTAAGACATCAAAAATTCAAGAAATAGCACTGTGCATATACAAATAAAATTAACATTCAATACTGTAGAGCTCATTTAAAAATGGCACCAATGGACAATATGTTACAATATGCACATTTATTTGAGGTGGGGAACTAAAGCTCCACAGGTGAAAATGATAATACAAGTAATAGTGCCACTGTCGGCCCATTATGGTACTACTTACAATTTAATGGAAACACTTTTAAAAATAATCTGGTATGTACACATCTTCTGGAAACTCAACGGCTTCTTCAGAACAGAAAAAACTATGGTTCTCCCCCTCCCCTTTTTAGCCAGACAGTATTGCCAGAGATTGTGCTCACTTTTAAAGCACATAATCTTACTTTAAATTCAGTGCTATTTTCTTTCAGAAAGATCAGAAGTTGTACTTTTAGGTAACAAAAGCATTTATGTTACAAACATTCAAAAATGGAAGCTTACGATTCTGGCAGACAATGTTGCGTATTAAATACAAACCAGCCAGCAATTACTGAACATAAAAAACTTATTCAATCATAAAAAAATACTATAATTCATCACCACAGACTTTTTACATAGTTATAAATAATAAATAGCATAACACAGTAGATTACAAACGGATTTATTTTGCCCCGTTAAAGTCTTTAAAAAGTAAAATATCTATTGTCTTACCTCAGACTGACCAAGGTACTGTATCTAGACTACTCATAGCTCAAATATAACTCCTTAGCCAAACGATTTGCAGAGCTCGTATTCAATCCAAACTTTTAAGTCTTTCCTTAAAAATCGAATGTTCATTTAGCTGCTTGCCCTGCTCATGACCACCAACAAAGGTACAAACGCTGCACACAGCAGCTGCAAAGGGAATTACTTTGGCTGCCATCTCACAGCAGAGTTGGGACTGCCCACAGCACCTTGCAACGGAGCACACATCTTGTAAAGAAACACTAAGGAAAGCAGCATCGACGACAGATTCTGGTAAGCACTCTACAAACAAGCTGTACACAAAGGACTTTTCCCACCCACCCCTCTGGTTTACATTCCGTAATTTTGTAACAATGTCCCCTAAGGCACAAAAATACCTATGACCTCAATGCCACAGGAGACATCGATGGTGCCATACACGGTTCTCCTACACAGTAGTTTAAATAAACTTAGTTATCTGCACTGTATGTCTTGGATCGAGGCGTGGATTAGTTTTCCTTGGCCAAACCTTGCTGAATATTGACCTTATTTCATATAATCCGTAGGATAAAGGATCTGGGGAGAGAACTATGCAGCTACTTGAATCGTGTTCGTGGAGTATTGTTATTTCTTCACTGATGGCAAATGCGCCAGTCATTAGTAATTTTGTTGTGGTCTTTTTTTTTTTTTTTTTTAATGTAATAGAGTGATATTTCCACACCCACTCTGGTCTTCTGTAATAAAAATGACTAGCAGCACTAAGAAAAGATTTTTTTCTCCATTCCATAAGAGAATTCAAAGCTAGTGACTGAAAAAAAGCAAGGAGATTAGTTTTACTCAATGGTAGAAGTGCCAGAGAATAAATTAGTATTTTCAAATCCTTCCAAACCAAATTCTTTCCCTAGACATAGTGACCACCATAACGATAGAAGTATTCTCCTAAAAATTGCAACACTAATAGGTAGATACCTATTCTCGGAATCAAAAAGTGTATGCAAGTTCCTGAAAGCAAAAAGTTAGTATAATCTGAGCAGACATCTTGTTTAAAAAATAAATTTGCAAAACCAGACATTAATATGGTCTACAATGTCCATTAAATGGATAAATCAAAATCACTGGAAAGTCGCCAAGGATTAGTTACAATAATTTTTCCTTTTCATAATCCTTGTGTTAATGGTTCAAGGATCAGAGTTCGTTTCTCTGTACAGGTGTACAGTAAGGGAACAGCACAGCCGGACACTGACTCAGAACTTAAGTCACTTAGGTGAGAGATCATCCATCAAAATGAATGAAGAGCATGAATTTGAGCATGTTACTGGAGACTCTGTGGTTATGCTGCCTTTAGTCAGTGAATCAGAGGAAGAGCCAACACTGCTGCTACTCCCATCAAGAATATCTGAAGACAGGCTGGGGAAACAGAAAAAAGGTCATTTAGTAACACAGGCATGACGACTTTTTGTACAAAGCTGATGTACTTTTGCCTTTGTAGAGAAGATGTAGGAGACCTATACTACCACTCAGTCTTTACTGCAAGACTGGCAGCCCTGAAGACTCCTTGTTTTCTGTAGCATGTTATATATATATTCATGCTCCTTATGGGAATGAGGAGCAGAATTATTTCTTTTTTAACATGCAGAATAAATTATGACTCTGATTTTAATCAGTCTCAGAAAGGAGGTGACAATTAATGAGGATAAAACCTTACAAGGTTATAGGAAAGTAATAATAAGAATCTAATCAGCAATGCAGCAAAGATGTCATTAATTAGCTAGTATGTTCTTTAATGTTGCACTACTCAAAGCAAGATCTGGAAGCCTACTTTTCCCTTCTAGTTGGATTTTGAAGTCTTGATACAATATTCAGAGCACATAAATTGATTCTTTTGCAATTTAGCTGGAAGGAACACGAGGAAAATATTTCTAGGCAGTTTTAAGTCTGTTGGTAAACTGAAATTATAGTAATACAGAGTTGATATTTTAGAATACTTAGTATCTGACTCGACAAAAAAAACCTCAGCTTTTTATGATCGTAATATAGAAAGGAGACAGACTATAACACAAAAATCATGAATGTATCAACGTGAACTATGTAACTGCAGTAAGTATTCACACACACATTTTCTAAGTATTCAGATAAGTACCCCAGATACTATATGACCACTACCTACAACATACTGAAATGACAAAGCATCTTTTAATGCAAAATAACTTTGCTTATGAACCAACAGGGATTTGTAACAATTATATACCCAGCATAAAAGCTTCGATTAAAAAAAAAAAATCTAGGCTAGAGGCTCCTCAGGAAGAATTGATCAAAGGAGCAGGAACATTGTCACACTATACTACCACAGGAATAGTCCCCAGTAATATGCATACACAAGCTATACACAAAGTATTTTTTTCTGGAAAAAAACAAACAAAACAAGAAAGCTTTCGATAAATGCACGTTCCCTATTTTGGCATTTCAGGGCACATGAAATATTTTACCATGAACTGAGATCTGTCAGATGTGTAACATCTGGAGAAAGCATGTTGGTTGTTCCTTGAAAAAGTCTCTTTGGCTGACTTTCAGTTTCCATTTCACCTAAGGAAAATAGTGCAAATAATCAAATTCACTTGAGTCTCTGGAACGTCCATTTAATATTTATCTATTGTAAAAGAGAGGTTTGTCCCACAACAGAGCAAGGTTGCATTTGTAACGCAAGTCCTCTAATTTAGCCAACCGAGCACTTCGGTAAGACATTAATTTGATGCTAGCTGTTGTTTAACCATCCAGTCCATCCTTAACTAATGCTTCAGCAGTATCCAAGGGGCTACAGTGATCTCAAAGACATAAAACTAGGCACTTGCTACTTGGACTACAATCAGACAAAATAATCTAAACCAAACCAATTACTGTGACTTAACTTTAAGTAGGCAGTTGAGATGAGGCAACTGACATAAGCCAAAATACGGAGATTAAAATTCTTAGTGATTATGAAAATAGGAATGCCAGCTTAGTTCACAGTTTCACCCTCCTGTGTACAGCAAATTCTGATGCATATGTACACTTTTACAGAAAAGCTGAACAGAAAAAATGGGCATGCGTATGCATTTTCACTTACTCATCATGGATCAGACTATCTTTGTACCTGTAATCGTCTACTGACATTAAAAGATTAAACATGATGAGGAGAATTCATATAATCTGTTTAGTATAATCTGCCCTGAGAATGAACTAGCTCATTAATAGCTTCTGTACAATAGACATGTTTGGAAATATCATGAACTTGCCAATAACAAGCTTAAAAAAAGAAAACCCTCTCAGCTACAGTATATTTTTATTTTGGCAACAAAAACATATGAAATGGGAATACATTTTCTGGCTTTTTACCCACACTTCACAGCAATTGTGGTGTGAGAAAAGCCGACAGAGGTTAAGCATTATAGACAACCAGTATATATTAATATGTTATGGAAGAGAATTATACCACCACTTATTTTATAAAAGACTGATAACCTCCCCCCCCAAATTTCCTATTTTCCTTTAGCTCACAGGGATACATTCACTTCTTTGAAGTGAAGGAATAACACCTTCTATCAAGCAGAATGGGCAAAAAACATTTATAAAATACTTGGGTCTTATGAAAAAATGAAGAAAACCCAAACCACCAACTTTGGTAACTCTTCTGCCACTCGAAATTTCACAAAGACAAATCTGCACTGCTACAACACATTGCACAGTCTACCACTATTAATTCCCTATAGCAGTGAAATGTTCTTCAGTGCATTGTTTCCTTCCCCCCCACATATCATGGTAACAAATTGACACCATGTCCCATCTGCAGAATATGAACCATAAAGCTACCACTAAAATTCAGAAAATAACAGGATTATGTATTTAGGAAAAGAAATTAGGTTCATTTAAATGGATTAGATGGTTTAGAATTAAGTAACATTTTGAAAATTCCTTGAAATTTCAAGTAAAAAAGGCAAACTCTTATCTCTACTTTGTAAAAGATGCTCCACAAGAAGACATGGATAGGGTGAGGAAAGCCTGCCCTTTACCTGCACTGTTCCTAATACAATCTGTGTAAAGCTATTGTAAAACCTCTTAAGTAAAACAACGCAGTATGAATACCTATTCCCTATTGATCATTGAGCTTAATAAACTTTTGTTCAATTTTTAATGCCTCTAAAATTCACAGAAAACAACAGCCAAGATAGAATTGGCATCTATGAGAAAATTACTTTCTCTCCCCTGTCAATTCAATATAAATTCGACAACATTCTTTATCTGATAGGACAAGCAGTCCTAAAAAAACAATAAACAGTAACTTTTCTCAAAGGCTAAATATAAGTCTTGTAAAATAAGAGGACATGCTTTTGGTGCAGTTAAGAATGCCTAAGTTTAAAAAAAAATATGCAGAAAGAATAAGCATAGCTAGAGGCACACTTGTAAATATCTCAATCTTACAGTTCTGCTATGGAGACTTGTTCTGGGATGTAATTTGAATATCCTTAACATGAAATACTTCCAGGAAAGAATGCAGTTTTCCCCCTTCAGGAGGAAAGGGCACTGATCTATTCCATTTCTCTAAACACTCACCTTCTGAACTTTCAGAGTAAAAACAAACATTCAGTACTAAGTTTAGAAGATACTGCATGATAAGCAACATTCCTAAGATGATCTGAAGGGTGTGCACCATACAGTGGTACTCTTAGGAATGTCAGGGCTTACGAATATTCATAACATTTAATTTCATGTGTAATAAAGTTTGCCTCTTTCAAGCAGTAGCTGCTTCTAAAGTTTTTCATCCTTGTGTTTTAGACTAGCTACTTTACATCGTATTTTCAAGTTACAATGGGCAAATTCCAGTTCACCGTGGATACAAGTGCATTATATTTACAGAACAACAACAAAAAATATGGGAGAGAGAGAAATGTATCCAGCTGCAAAACTACATCCTTATTAAAACATCTGATAATGTAAACACACATACCTTTTCTTTTAATGGGGCCGAGAACACTGGGCCTGATACAGTTGATTGGACTTTGACTCCTCCTGCTAGAGAGAGAGTACTGATACTCAGTCAGGCCTATAAAGGTTCCAAGTCTGAACATCACCATACCTACCATCAAATCAACACAACCACATCATATGAGACGTTCTTTAAAACTATTCCTGCACAGCTGGAACACTTAGGGAATGTAAATACATAGATAACAAAGAAACGCTGCCTGTTAGAGCAGATTATCTGCCACACACATGTAGTAAATTTTCTAGGGTTTTCTCCTTCCCTTAGTGCATCACATCCTCATTTCAATCCACATCTAAATCGTGTGTAGTATTGTATAAAATTGATAGGCTGACAAAGTTAATAAAATTCATTTGAAGTACCTCGGAATTTCCCCACAAGTTACCAAGTGTAGTTTAAACTTGACACAGGCTCCTATAAAGCTACCTACCATTGGTAAAGGTTGAACTTTCAGAGCATTTTTATGTGGCAATACTTCAGTTATTGTAAAACTAAAGCCTCTTTTAATGCCTTAACATCAGCTTTAACTGATCTTTGTGCTAGCCTTGGAATTTAAGCCAATGTATACCTGTTACTTGCAGATGTTACTTACTTGGAGAATCGCCTTGTTGGACTGGGAATAGGACTTGGAGGTAATCCATTACTGCTCACAAACATTTGCAATGATGGTGAAAAACATTGCTGCAGAAAAAGTCACATTAAGATGCTTCAGAATTTCCTTGTAAACACTCAGGTGTTTCACCCCACCCTCCAAACAAAACATCCCCAGCTAAAGAAAAGCTAGTAACAGAATAAGGCAGACTTAATCAAACACAATCTTAGAAGCATTAAAATTTAACTTGCAAAAATACACTGGCTAATGCAATACTGCTCAGATTAACCTAAAATTCAAACCCACAAGAAATCTGAAATTGAAATAGACACTGTTTTCTCAATAAGACAGTTGTTTCTGTTCTACTGTTACATTTAGAAGCAGCAGTACAGTACTCAGGGCTTACTTCTTTCAAGGAGCTTGTTAAACAAGTTGAGTTTACTCAAAATACATCTGACTTGAAAATTTAACACAATACTCCAGAGTAGAACAGAGTATTTAGCTCTGCGGTTCTGCAGCTAATCTAAGCTTAGCCCATGAATGCCCATAGCGAAGCACAAAAATGTTTCTGTCAAGTTATCTACTACTGCTTTACAGTCGTGATTCCAAAGGTAGGACCAGCTGTCAGCATCAGTGTTATACTAGGAACACATTTACCCAGCACTAGCATGTGGCTGTTCCGTGCATCAATAGTCGTAAGAGGCATGCAATAAAATAGTAACAGTACAAAAGCACAACCACAAAAGAGGGTGAAAACAAGGTCACGCAGCCCATCTTTAAACACAGTTGCGAGTTTCTCCGTGCTACATTTCAGTTCTCCAGTCCTCACTAGAAAAAGTAGTTTATCCACCTCTTCCCTTTCTCCAGCATCTGCCATCAGTCTTCAGTGCAAGTTCAGCACACTCAAGTCCTTCTTCACAGTGAGTTTATGCCTTCCTTTCCATAACTGATGGACATATTTTCATCCTCACCACCACACAGATTGCCTACACTTTTACCCTACACATACAAAACATTCCAATTTTGGTGCTTCTTCCCCAGCAACCCCCCAATTACACAGCTGAAGATCATGTCCAAATCTGATTACCCTAATGACCTCTTCCAGCTTCCCTGGAACCAGAATCCTAACTCATCCAAGCACTGCACAAAGAGCAGCAACTGAAAATATTCAGTGTGACAGAACTGGCACACTGCTTAAACTGTGCAGGCTATAAGATGGCAAGCATCTGATTCTTAGAAACCAACAAAATGTGGGTTTGGGGGGGGTTGTTGTTGTTTGGTTTTTTTTAAACTATCAAACAATTTGTGAAGTTACATGTCTTCACAGTTCACCTTGGTCTCAAATTCTAAAATGTTCTCTCATTTTGATATTCCACTTATCCTACCTTTCCTATCCCTCTTGTTGGTGAAGGTGCAGGAGAAACTGGAATGAAGTCTATTCTCTTTGGGGAGGAAGATTTCTCAGACTTGTCCAAGTCATTGTCGCTCTGTAAATACAAGGTTTCAGACTTAACGCTGGCACAGAACATTACCTTAGAATCCAAGGCACAACCGTCTAATGAAAGGTCATCGGGCCAAATGCACAAAACAGCCAAAGCAGATGAACTTAAGTTCTTCATAAATGATTTTCACAGTTAACTCCTCTCTTTCCCTTAAATTCATCAGCTGAGTGTAAAAGGAGAATTAAATAGGAAACATCTATAAAGAGATTACCAGGCTCAAGCTTTCCTCCCATGACTGGCTTATCTGCATTGCTGTTTGCACTTCCCTAGAATACAAAAAATCCCATCAGTAGCTACAAAGAGGATAACTCTGGCTATTTTATCATCTTGTTTCAGTAACACTCACCTTTCGTGTGCTGCTTCTCTGTTCATTAAATCCACTCCTTCCTCCTGCAGGAGATAAATGTCATAAGTTTTCCCGTAATGTTTGATTCATCACAGGTACTTGCAATAACACTCGTGATTCAATCATTTGCTATTAGAATTGAAATATGAACAGTAGGACCACTCCAGAAAGAAGAGGTTGCTACCAGCCCAGCTCACCATTTCTCTTGAATGAAAAAAAACACTTCAAAAATGCAAGGTACTTTAAACACAACAACAATAAGCCTTGCAAGGACACTTCCTTGTTGAAATTAAGTCTTAAAAAAAGACTGTTTCCTCTAGTACTTGAAAAACTCAATAGGAAAGAAACTCCCATTAGGTACATACTTCAATATTATATAATGTTTTTCATTCTGTTACTAAACATACAGATAAAAACTACACTTACCCTTCTGATCTGATGAAGTCGGCTACTAGGAATACGAATAGGAGATGATGACAACAACTGAAAAAAGTGACAGCCAATATGATTAAATCACACATCAACAGCTTGCATGCATCCTATTTACCATCACCTACATTCTTAGTGAATTAAAAATGAGCTGTACAACTACACGCAGATGACTCAAATAATGTTGCAAAAAGAAAACACTGACCTTCAAGAGAAAAGACTTGTTTTACCACTTACAAATTCATTCTATCACTCAGCAAGTGGCACAGATCTCAGACTTGCAAGCAGACACTGCTTACCATCTCAAATACACAAATAGCTATATATGCCATTTAGACAAGTGAGGTATTATAAATGGAACTACGAACGTTATACAATTCCCTACTGCCTAAAGACAGACAACAAACTTGTGTTCTAACTTATTCAACCAGTTGGCTATTATAAAGGAGAAATCTCAATGTTTCAGCTCAGCCTTGAACAACACTCCCCAAAACTTTACTTTTGCAATTTTTCAATTGCATATAGTTTTATGCATCTAATTGCTCTGGAACTTTGGCTACCACCACATACATATGGGCCAACAGTTCCCACTCCGGATGCCCATGTGTCTGCTGAAACACCTACTGATTTAGGTTTCAAAATTTTGGATTCTTACTCTTAAAAAATCTATGACAGAAGATTTTAAACTAAAATTACATTTCACTTTTTCTGAACAGAAGACATAGAAGAAACCTCTTTCAGGACTTTTAAGCTCTACAGGTTTTGAGGAAAGCAACGCTTAATCTTTACTACGCCCTAATGAGAAAGGAAAATTTTAGTGAAAAACAGCATATAGACCCTGAGTTGACAAGGGAAGGGTGAAAAAAAAGAAATGCAACATCTTTGAAAAGTTAAACAACCGCAGTACTGTATGCTGCCAGACTTACATAGCAGAGGGCAGAATATCACCCACCAAATGAATTCCCCTTCTTTAAATGATTTTCTAACGTCTAGCACTCAACATTGTGACAAGAGCAGCCACGTCAAACAAACAGGTCAACGAAGACTTGTGAGTCTTTCTTCCATTTTTACAACAAATAAAACACCCTTACAAGACTTTTACTTGTGACAGCAGTTTTCTCTTTCAACCCATGGTCAGGTCCAAATTAACTTTCAGGCTGTACTTAATACTGGGAATTAGACACAGCTTCAGCTCCTGTTGTCTTCTTGGGGACATACAGTTAATATACCAGTATTATCTCACTGCAGGTTGCAGTTACAGGTGAAAAAAAAATGCATATTCTGCAGCCTGGAAGCTTGCTAGGATGCTTAGTGCACATACAAATCAAGTCTAACTTCATTTCTCCAGCCCTATTATTTCTTGTTAGGGGTAAATAGAACATGCTTAAGATTCCTTACCATACTGTGGCGGCTCATAACTGTTGTACTGTTCCTGCGAGTTCGCAACACGTAAGGCTGAAAGACCTGCGAGTTGTCACTGGAGGGGGTAAAAAAAAAAAGAAGAAAAGTTTTGTGAACAACTTCCTAAGGCGTGCTTTACTTAAAAACTACACAGCCCAGTCTCCAGCGCACTGGAAACATCCATCTTATTTCAGGAGAAGCACCACGTTCCCGGAGGCAGCCCAGCCAGCTCTCTCCCCCGGCCAGCCTGCGGGGGTCCGCGCAGGGCGGGTCCGCGCAGGGCGGCCCCGCAGTTACACCAATAACTCGCCGCCTTGACTCGAGCCTCAAGCCGAGCAACAAGCCGCACGTTTCAGAGGCCTGCACCGCGCCCCAGCCACGGCGCAGGGAGAGCGGGGGGCCCGCAGCGAGCCCGGCCCGGCAGCGGGGCTGCGGCGGAGGCGGCCCGTGCTGCTCGAGCAGCCGAGCCCCGCCGGGCAGGCCGCTCCCGGGGCGGGCCCCGCTGCCGCCGGCGGGGCTCCGGGGCCCGGCGCCGCGGGCCGGGCCGGGCCGGGGCGGTCGGCGCTCACCTGAGCCCGTGGATGAGGGGGGCGCTGTTCGATCGCCTCAGGCCGCCCCCGTCGCTCGGGGCCGCGGCGCTCCCCGGCGGCAGCTCCA
Organism: Astur gentilis; assembly: GCF_929443795.1. Lineage (NCBI taxonomy): Eukaryota > Metazoa > Chordata > Aves > Accipitriformes > Accipitridae > Astur > Astur gentilis. The sequence goes on from NC_064903.1 coordinate 16,262,832, forward strand.
GGTCCAGCTCCATTTTCTCCTGAGCCATCGCGGCGGCGGCGGCGGCTCCAGCGGCGGCTCCGGCTCCTCCCGCTCCGCCGCGACGCCCATTCACTGCCGGCGGCCGCAGCGGCTCCTCATGCCGCCGCTGCCCCCGGCCAGGCGCGGCGCGGCCGCCCCTACAGGCCCCGCGGGCGGCGCCGCAGGCAGAGTCCGGGGGCGCGCCGGGCCCGGCGAGGGGGGCGGCCCCAGCAGCGCCCCATGCCGGGGGCGGCCCGGGGGGCGGCCCCTGCTTCCCCCACCCGCGCTCGCCGACCGACGAGCTCGACGATGCCGCTGACGGTGCCGGTGCCGCCGCCTCCTCCTCCACAGGGGAGCGAGCGCCTCGGCCCGGACACCCCCCCGCGCCCGCCGCCGCCGCCGCCGCCGCCGCCGCCCAGCGCGCAGGCGCGGGAAAGCGGGCGGAGGCAAAGCTGCCCGCCTTCCACGGCGCATGCGCCCTGCAACCGCATCCCGCCACCGCGCATGCCGACGAGGCCGGCATCGGGCCCGAGCGGCAGCCTCGGCTGCGTCCGGACTCCCGACAGGCTCCGGCGCGGGAGCGCGCGCTGACTGGCCGGCGGGGCAGGGCGTGTGTTTTGAAACGCTACAATGGGCGCCGAGACGAGCCCGGCGGGGGCGGGGCCCGGCGGGGCGGGCGCGCCGGTTCGAGTCCCGCGGCTGCCAGAACGAGCCCCGGTGTGCTCTTAACGGGCCGGGGGCCGAGCTGGGGTCGTGCCCTCCCCGGTCTGGCCCACGGGGGGAGCGTCCCGCTCTTCAGCTTCCATCACGCGGCCTTTTCCGGTGTTTGCTCTCAGTTTGGTTTTGCTGCTGAAGAACACGCTGAGCTTTTAGGGAGCCGCGAGAATGCGAGCCTCTGCGCCGTTTTCCGAAAACTGGCGTGAAGTTCGTTGTGAGACGCATCATTCTAGTTCTTGGCTGCGTTTCGGTTTTGGACCGACTGTTACCAAGTGATCAAAGCACCTAAGTTTGTGCTTACTGATTTTTATTTTCTGTAGTAACAATTACAACACGCACATTTGTCTCCCACCTGCAGGGGGTCTTCAGGGTCTTTACCAGCACCAAACTTATAAAGGTTTTCATTTTCTCCTGGGAAACAGCAATTCGAGTGCTAGGTACAGAAACAGTTAAGATGGAAAAATTAGGACTTTTCATCATTTTAACTTTCTTAAGTGAGAACACGGCTATACGAATTACTCTCTTGCTTCAAAATGATCAATGGTAGATGTTCCTAGGTAAGCGAGTACAACTATTGCTTATACAGGTTGCTCTTCGTTATGGTACCTCCTTGCATTTTTTGTTAATCAAGACTGACCCGAGTGTATTCCATTTTTCTACCTTCAGAGACAGCGCGTTATGTCTCATCAGCTGTTTTTGTTGATGCTCACATTTCTTGCGTTATGCTGACACTACTAGTGTCCTGGTTTTGGCTGGAATAAAGTTAATTTTCTTCTTAGTAGCTGGTACAGTGCTGTGTTTTGGATTTAATGTGAGAAGAATGTTGATAACACAATGATGTTTTCAGTTGTTGCTAAGCAGTGTTTATGCTAAGTCAAGGACTTTTCAGCTTCTCATACTGCCCTGCCAGCAGAGGCTGGGGGTGCACAAGAAACTGGGAGGGGACGCAGAACGGACATCTGACCCAAATGGAGCCAAAGGGGTATTCCATACCATATGATGTCATGCCCAGTATATAAACTGGGGGAGTTGGCTGGGGGCACCACGGCTCAGAGATTGGCTGGACATCAGTCCGCAGGTGGTGAGCAATTTTATTGTGCCTCACTTGTTTTGTACATTCTATTGTTATTCATAATGTTTCCCCTTCCTTTTCTGTCCTATTAAACTGTCTTTATCTCAACCCACAAGTTTTACTTTTTCCCCGATTCTGTCCCCCATCCCACTGGGTGGGGGGGAGTGAGCGAGCGGCTGTGTGGTGCTTAGTTGTCAGCTGGGGTTAAAACATGACAGTTAGGTACCTGAAAGGATTTAACAGGCCCATGATTACATTTTAAATATTTTCAGGATTTTTCAGCATGTATTTATATTGAAAAACCTGGAGACAAAATTCCTTGTCTTGTATTACATTCACAGTCCCGTACCAGTGCTTACACTATGATATATCGCAGCCGGTAATGACCCCTTTTTGCGAGATGATACAGAATGGCCATCTCCTCCAAAGATAAACAAGGTAAATAACCTAAAACTCTATTTTGCTTGATTTCTCATCATTAGGGGAAAATTAAGATCTGTTGCTGCAAAAGGAAAAGGCTGTTTACCACCTCTCACTGCCACCATTCACTAAAAGCAACGCCACAGTTTTGAGCTTTAATAGAAAACTGGCACCATTCTCCTTGTCTAGCGCTTCAGCACAAGCATTTTGTACGACAGCTGGAGAGTGCCCAAAAGGCAATTCAAGTGACGGTATCTAGCAAAACTCCTAGCCCTGAACGGAAATCGATTCACATGTATGTTGGCTCTGGTAATACAAAAGCCACCTGCAAAATCTGACTACATCACCAAGCTATGTAGATCTTACTATCTATTATTATTGTAGAGTTATGATATCATGTCCTTGCCATGACGGACAGCAAAAAGCTTTAAATGCTATGTACCAGGATACTGTTAAGGAAAAAGTCAACAATATCCAAAACGTGGCCAAGAGCTCAAAACCATCTGCTTCACATACTCAAATTTTTCAGTGCCAGGAACCGACACATCAACTTACTACCTGCCCAGGGTTTACTATAGCTAAGAGAACCTTAATGGGGCTATATATACAAGAGAAAGTAGGGACTGTCAAGGTGACCCTCAAAGGCCCAACAAGGGTATTGAGGCAGAGAAAAGGAGTTGTGGCTGTGAGACAGTGAGCTATGGAATAGAATGAGGGGAAAGATGGAAATGAGGAAACGACAAAGACCTGAATTAGAGAAACAGCACAAATGACCATGGCAACAGGGATTAAGAAAGGGGAGAATATGTTAAACAGAGCCTTGGGAGGTTACAGGTGAAGGATGGAGATTCAAAGTGTAGGAGGCTGGGAGAATGAGCTAGGCGGGTACTGTCATACAGAGGGACTGGTGGGCATAAAGTTATGGTGTGAATGATGATGTGAGAGATATTTGATAGTATCAAGGAAATATCCCTGTGGGTGAAATAAACACAGCCACTCAAAGTTACAAAATGCCATCAGCCTTAGACAAATTAGTAAGCATGTGACCCGTGAAAAAAATGTTTTAGCTATCTATTATCTACCTTTCTTCTCTGGTTATTTTTGTTCTTAAAGACGGCTTGAAAATCTCACCTGGAATATAAACTGATGAAGAGATGTCTGGGCCTGCGAAGAACCATCAGCTGTATTTCTGAGAAGTGACAATGGTTGGGTATTAACTCAGATGCTTGGTTTTCGATATTTAAAGGTCAGCACTGTAGCACTTAGCAAGAGAGTACTAACGAACACACTTTAGGCACCTAAAATATTTACATCTGAGTTGTAAGTATCTAGGTACAGTTAGATAAAATGATTTCACTACAGTTAGATGGATGGGTACGTGGCAACAGGTACAAGTATTGACGTTGACACATAAGACAGTAAGTGCACGAGGGCAGAATACACAAATGTGTAGGTTGGGTTTGATAAAAACTGCTACGGCGTAGGAAAATAAGGGTACAGAAGTCTTCTATAGCACTGAGCACCTGTGCCTCAGGGCCCAGCTCCACGCCTGTAACCGTAGCGAAGGGCGGTCTGGGCCAACCCACCGGCCTGGGCTCTCCCACACGCAGCAGCCGGGCCAGGCAACCCCCGGGGCGGGGGGCCAAGGGCGTTTTTAAGCTTTCTCACCTCCTGGAGCCGCGGCTGTACGTCTCCAGGCTCAAGGGAGCCCCGGCAGCCCGCCCCCGGCGGGCAGTCCCGCTGGCAGGCCGCGCCCGCCGCTCGGTCACCTCACCTCAGCGGCGGAGGCCGTGCCATTCCCTCCCGCCTCATGTCTCCCAATGATTTTGGGTTGTCCCCGCCTGAGAAGCTCGGCGGGAACGGCAGCACCAACACCGCACCCCTCCGCACACCCGCAAGCCCGGCGACAAAGAGCCCCGGGGAACCGGGCCGCCCCGCCGCTAGCCCCAGCCCCGACGGCGGCGGGGACGCAGTTGCGCATGCGCCCTTCCGCCGCGGGGCCCACCGGCTCGGGCCCGCCGTGCGGGGTGGGCTCCCTGTGGCGCCTGCGCGCTGGGCGGCGGCGGGCGCGGAGGGGTGTCCGGGCCGAGGCGCTCGCTCCCCTGTGGAGGAGGCGGCGGCACCGGCACCGTCAGCGGCATCGTCGAGCTCGTCGGTCGGCGAGCGCGGGTGGGGGAAGCAGGGGCCGCCCCCCGGGCCGCCCCCGGCATGGGGCGCTGCTGGGGCCGCCCCCCTCGCCGGGCCCGGCGCGCCCCCGGACTCTGCCTGCGGCGCCGCCCGCGGGGCCTGTAGGGGCGGCCGCGCCGCGCCTGGCCGGGGGCAGCGGCGGCATGAGGAGCCGCTGCGGCCGCCGGCAGTGAATGGGCGTCGCGGCGGAGCGGGAGGAGCCGGAGCCGCCGCTGGAGCCGCCGCCGCCGCCGCGATGGCTCAGGAGAAAATGGAGCTGGACCTGGAGCTGCCGCCGGGGAGCGCCGCGGCCCCGAGCGACGGGGGCGGCCTGAGGCGATCGAACAGCGCCCCCCTCATCCACGGGCTCAGGTGAGCGCCGACTGCCCCGGCCCGGCCCGGCCCGCGGCGCCGGGCCCCGGAGCCCCGCCGGCGGCAGCGGGGCCCGCCCCGTCCAGGCTGCCGGGACGCCGGGGTTTGGCCGCCGCTGCCGCCCCTGGGTGTAGCCCCGGGGGTTGCTCCGTGTTTATCCGGGCCGGGCCTGGGAGGTGAGCTCCTCACCGAGCCCGTCCCGCGGCGCGAAGCGGTGGGTGATGTTTTGGGGAGCCGTGGGCGTGCCGGGAAACGTGGGCTCCTGAGCGGCGTCCCACGCGGGGAGGGGTTGAGGGAAGGCAGCCCTCGAAGCGCGGAGGGGTGCAAGAGAGCCTGGGTGGACGTGCTGTAGCTTTATTAAAACGCTCTGTTTGTTTCCATCCAGGTCTGCTGCGTGTTGTGTAGCTGGGAAACGTACAGTACGCAGCGCCAAGGTTGTGGCTGTTGTTATAGATAAAGTAGCAATCTCGGTGATTTCTGTAAGGGTTCAAGTTCGAGCAAAAAGGAAATCGCTGTGCTGTGTGTGATTGCAACAGTAAATGCTTTCGGAACAATCAGGAGAATTCGGTCAAGAAGATAATGTCATGGGACCTTGAAAGATATAGAAGTTTTACATTTTGTGTAAATAATGTATCAGTTGCCCTGGAGTTTTCCTGGATTATACTAATTTTGTTAGTTTGTAAAAGGGGCAGAAACACAAGGTGTTGCTTGGGTATTGCCCTCAGCCTGTGGCAGGTGGTGTTTGCAAGGGGGGTTGGGCGTTTGCCCTGTGTTCCAGGTCTAGCTCTCTTCAGCTGACAAGGCAGAGGCAGTGGCAGTCCTAGGCAAGGGCTAGGGGGAAAGCTCTCAGATACGCGTGGTCTCTCATACAGTTTTGTGTTTGGGCAAGTTTATAACTCAAAGTGCTCTTTCTTGCCTCCTCTGGGCTGTCGTGCAGTTGGGAGATGCCCCCATCTGCTATGTGGAGTGGCTACCATCTAACTTCATGGTGGTCCACGTGCTGCTACTAGTAGTATGTCTGCAGTTTGGGAGAGCATGTTGACAAAAAAAACTTTATAAAACATAGTATAATACATAAGTACTTTCTGGTTTGTTTTTTTTTTTTTTAAACTTTATGTTTCTGTAAGGAACTAGATACCAGGTGACAAACAAATCTCAAAACTTTTGTGCCAAAATGCTTAAGAGTACATTACAGTTCAGAGGAAGTACTAATTCTTGCCTATTCACTCATGATTTAATGTTAAGTAAACATAATTGTGATTCTTTTACATCATCATAATGAAGCAACTATCAGTTTACATTTCCATGCAGTACAGAAGTATTGTGAATGGCAGTTCCTCAGGGACATTTCTGAACAGGTACACTAATTATGTAACTGAGACAAGATGTTTTTATGATCTCAGCCTTTTATAAGTTGTTTCTTACAAACAGTGAGACCCTTGACTATTTAAGAAAGAAAAAAAAAAAAGGCATCCCATAACCATGCTGTAAACAAATGATTTAATTTGGGGTTTGGGCAGGCAGAAGGGTAAGCCTGAGCTCTTGCATTGGAACTCCATACACTATACATTAGGTGTTTATACAAATTAAACTGAAATGCCATTGAACTAATTTGAGGTACTTGCAGTGGTTTGCCTGTTAGTTAGGAATTTTCCAGCAGAATACTGTTTTTGCAAGATTGCAGCTCTTGGCAAGAATCTTCAGTTTTTCCCAGAATGGCTTTGTTGGGGAAACTGAAACAAAAGCTCTTGCTCTTGAACAGCTTGCTTTTTCTACTCTGCCTCCTGTTTTGACTTCTTCGTTAACAGATTTAGTAAGGAGCTTGGAGAATGAGTTACCAGAAAAGCCAGAGAAAATTTTTAAGTGGAATATTTTAGATCATAGACGTTACCTTTCACAGAGCTTTTGATTCTTGTTTACATGCCAAATAAAATTGATTTTTAATGGGAACTTTATGAATTTTCTGTGAAAGTTAAGTCTGAGATCTGACCAGCTCTGGTGTTTTTGCAAGGGAGATCAAAGGTAAGGATGTTGTAGGGTTTATTTTCTCTCCCTCTCTTCTCTTCTAGTTAGCACTCAATATTGGATTCAGCCTATGGTAATGTGTTACAGAATCGTTCCAACCTGTTTTCTCCATTCAAACCCTGGATTTCAGGATGTACTGCTTGTGTTGTGTTTGCATACCAACTGGTACACTTACACGAAAGAGAAGTTCTAGCTGTTGGCCTGGGCTAGTAAATCTCATCTCTAAACATCACATCATGGATCCCTTAAATTTCTCCTGTTCCACCTCCTGTCAAATGGCAACTGTTTGATCTCTTGTGGGTGTAAACGGAGTGAAACTTCTCTGAAAACTGTAAATGATGTCTGGTCATTTGTACTTGATGCTTTAGAGAAAGAGAGTCAATGCATTCTTCTTGGTGAAAAGCACAGTGCTTATGCCAATTGCTACTGGCTTTTATTTCACAGTATAAGCTTTGTTTATTTTTTATTTACAGCTAGGTAAGAGCTGTCTAAAACTTATGTGTCTAACAGGTGCATTTTAAACTGGAGGATTCTGATAGTGATGTGTCTTGAAAGTGCATTATGATTATCAGTCTTTAGAACAAGGTATTACTATTGGTCAGATTAGTTTTAAGAAATTGTATTTGTGTAGTGCTTTCATTCATCCCAAATTAGAAGCTGAAACAAAAAGATACAATCCAGCAACTTCTTGTAATTTGGATCTAATTACAATCTTACATTTGGATCTGTTTGCCTATGCAGTTCCTTGGTGGTTTTTAGGCATGGAGATTGTAGGATTGTGTCTCAAAATTTTTATTCTACTGACCATAAAAATTACTTAATTTCTGCAGTCACATTCATTAAGTGCTGATCAATGGCTGTTGATAACACTAGTGATGACCAGTGAAACTTGCTTTAGAAATCAATAGAACTAAAGTTGCCTTGAGAAAGGAGCTCATTTTATATCTGTAATCCTGTGTTACTTAAATGGATGTGCTGCCTCCTAGTTAGAAGCGTGACTGTGGTGAAGTCTTAGGGCTTTAAAAACTGGTTTTACTGTATGTTTAATTTAACCTCTCCTGGAAAAAAAGTTCAGAACTTATTAGATGTTTGTAATGATAAAAAAACCACAATATCTTGATAAATCTTATTCTATTTTTATCTGTGGGATTGAAGCTGGTGTCAGTTACTGGCTATATGCCATTTATAAATTTGTTCTGTTGAATGATGTTCAAAGCAATATGCAAGCTGCAGCCATTCCAAACATGATAAATTCCCATGGAAATTAGTAGTCTTAACAATTTTCAGTTATTCTGAAGACTCAATATGATTAATTAAAATCATTACTTGAAGTAGCTGGGACTTGGGGGAAGAGCAATTTTGGTTTCCACTCTCTGCCAACAAGCTAAAAAAGTTCTTGCGTACCTGTGTCTGGAGTGCTTTGGCTTGAAATAATAGCTGTCATAGCATTTGAAACTGAGCTTATATTAAGAGGTACTTTTTGATAGGAAGGAAATGGCGTTTGCATTTGACAAGTGTTTCTTTTCACAGCGATAATTCACAGGTGTTCCAGGCTAACGTTTTGCGAACCCGCAGGAACAGTACCACAGTTATGAATCGTCATAGTCTGGTAAGAAAACTATTAGACCAACTGCATTAGGTCCAAAGCAGAAGTGTGCAAACAGGATTAAAGAAGAAAATGAGATTGTAGTCTGTGAAACTAATACCACATGTTTTCAGAAACAAGGCTCTAGACTGTGACATTAATACGCTGTAGCTATAGTGAAATATTATTTATAGACCATTTGCCCTTGGAGAGTACTTATATTTCATTGTGATCATAACTTTGTTTATAAAATGCAAGCAGATGTTCTAAGGTAGAGTAAGAAAGGTAGTTTGCAATTATGTAGATGTATTGTTGTTCAGCAATCAATGTGTTAATAATTTCTGGTGCTTAAAAAAAAGGCAGTGATGTTCTGATCTTCAATTGTCTTTTATATGGTAAGGGCAGAATAGACTGTTGTAATCAACAACTGATATAACAAGATAGAACTGGCCAATAGAACATGAATCTTGAGACTTTCAGAATGAATGATTCCATATCTCTTAGAGATGCTCATTCATTATTTCAACTTTTGTCAGACTGCTGTTATTACAGTTCCCCAAATCTGAATTTTTAAAATATTCATCTAAACCCATGATGCTTCAACCCAGAGAAAATACTGCATATATTGTGTTTTAGTGTCCTACAAATTGTGGTAGAAGGGTGTGATTTTTGACTGATTTAGAACACCGGGACAGGATCACATAGACAACATGGTTTGCTAACCCTTAAAGGGTTAGGCTACATGGGATAGCTATTTCCTCTAACCAAAAGGAATTTTTGGTCACTTTCATGTAACCAAAATGTAACTTTTTCCCCCAAGATAGCCTTAAGAAACAGGTAGACACAAGATTACATCCAGCTGCATTTAGCTGATTATTAGTGTTTTGGAAAAAATCAAGCTATGTTGGGGTGGGAGGGGAGTAGTAGAAGTTTTCTTTTTAGGTATATTAAAAAAAGTCCCAGTAATGCTAACAGCAATTATCCTGGTTTTCTTAGCTACCTTTTGAAGATGCTTTAGAAATAATTTGTTAGCCCCATGTTAATGGTTGTAGAATACTACTCTCCTGTTTTCTTGACTGATGCCCCTTAGCTAAAATTCTGTTTTAAAATCAGGACAGACAACTACTTCAGCAAAGGTTTGCATCTGTAACAGAACCGGGATACTTACGTAAAAGTCTAGGAAGATTGGTTGTAAAAGGCTTTCTCCTGCTAGGATATAAAACCTGATAGAATGTATCATGGTATAGATTTCTTTGAACAACAGTTTCTTTCTTCATATATATTTTTAGGGTGGCAGCATAGGGTAAATTTGTTTATGCTTATGGTCAGATGAAAGGAGAAACAAAGAAAGGTGAAAGCTCAGTTTGTTGTGTCTACTTCTTAAAGATCCTCAACTGTTGGGCAAAAAAAGATGCTAGTTTAGGGTGTGTTGCCTGGAATTTTCTGGGAAGTAGGAGCTAGTTCACTGATGGGCTAGCTCTTCTGGCTGCCCCTAATAGGTCTTGCAATCTTCTGGACTGAACCAGTATTCCCATCTTCATGGTGTGATGTTAACCACTTAACCTCACTTTAAGGTTATTAAAAAGCATCCTGAAAATTAACTTTCTTATTCACTCCCAGCAGACCAGGTGCTGACAAAATAAAGCTGAAATTTTACCTATGCTAAAAATCAAGTGCTACATTGACTGCTAGATCAGTGCCTCGTCCACTTTGAAATATTTCTTTGAATTATGGTCTGGGTAGTGGTCCTGTTGAAGATGGCAGGGAGAATGGAATTGGAATGAAGCTTAGAGATTATCTCATCCTTCTGTGTTCTTAAACCAGGATCATCCATAGATAAATGATTCTGTGAAAATAATTAAACTTTCAGCATTAAGGACCCTAAGCAACCTCACCTGGTATTCTTTCTATAGCAAAGAAATAAGCATAGGTTTATGATGTTTAGAGATTTTCTAAGGAGCGAGATGACATCTACTTTGGTAAATTAAATTTTAGAATCAGTAGGTGATAAAGTGTACTTCAAAACCCACTTTTTTGTATTTAGGAAAACTAATCCAAGTTTTATTGCAGTGTAAGCTCTTATAAAGAGGGTGAAAAGATTCACTAGGTAACTGAATTTAATTTGTTAATTTAGTATTATAAGTACAGCTAAAATTTCATGTTTTGCTAAACTGGGGAAAAAAATTTATTAGCATTTGTCTAATCTGTGTTGTGTTCACTGTCACGGGAACAGTGGGAATTGCTAAAATGCTTTGATAACTGAAGGTCATACTCTATGTAGCTTCATCTTCAGGGCTGTTTTGGTTTTCCCAGTTGCTCAGCAAAAGATTTTTAAAATCTTTTCTTTTTTGAGTAGCTTGTCCAAGTCTCAGATTCCAAGTCTTTTATAGTGATGACTACAGGGGCAGCTATGCCATTTTGGCTGGGTCTTAATCTGCAATTTTCTGACACTACATGTAATTGCCAAGGAAGGGTCAGCTAGGCTCAGTATCTGCTGTTTCCTTCCAGAAGGTATCAGTGGCATCTATTGTGTAAATGTTTTGGTGGTTTTTGTTTTGTTTGTGTGGTTGGGGTTTTTGTTTTGTTGTTTAAGCCAAACATTTTAGTCTGTGGTTAGCTGTTTAGGTGCTATTTCAGCAGAAGTTGATTTTTTTAAATTTTATTTATTTTAAACTGGGTAAATTCCCTGTCAGGGTTCATGGTGTGGCCCCACAAAGGCCTGCGCTGGCAGAAGACAGGGGGCACTGCAGGGACAGCAATGGCAGGGCAGAGGCACCAGGGGCAGGTGACTGCTTACTTTGGCTGTGCTGCCTGCCAGACTGGCACTTATGAAACTTTACCTTTAGTGAAGAAGGTTAATCTAACATGCTGGGGAAGGGGGAAAGGGAAAGGTGTTTCTCTTCCATCTGATAGTCTAATAATTTTTTATGTTTTTTACTGAGCTTTGTTCTCTCTTAAAACACTGGGGATTTGAATAGTATGATTTTAACAAATGGGTTCAATCTCCTTTAGCAAGTATCCTTTAAAACTGACCGAGGGTTCTTTTCACAAGATTTAGATCAAAGCACTACAAACAGGGAAAAAGTGAGTTTTAAGCATTGACGAAGCAAGGATCATGACTTGTTGGAAACAAGATGTAGGATCCTCAGAGTTAGTGGGTTTAGTTAGTGCATTAGATCCTGCAGAGGAACATTTAAACTGTCTTTCTGAAATTTTTATTTTACACTGTGAGCCACTGGTTTTGTATATATTCTATTAATGTCAAACCTTAAAGCATGTGGATCACAGTCATAAAATTAAAATATAATGAGTGGAACAAATGCATTTCTACTGTGGAATGACAGAGTGAATAGGCAGGAATGTACTATTGTCTAAATCCTTTTCTCTGTGTGAGAATCAAGGTCAACTCAAGGTCCACATTGGCTGGTACGGATTGGAGGAATTTTTATTAGGTGCACAGGATTTTTGGGAGCCCAGTATAATAGTAAAGCTAACCTAAACTGGACTTAAGTAGCAGCAAATCAAGACATTATAGCTGTTAGACTTTAGCAGCGTATATTACGATGATTAAATTCTGTGTCGTGGTTTCACCGCAGTCAGCAGCTAAGCACCATGCAGCCGCTCACTCACTTCCCCCCAACCCAGTGGGATGGGGGAGAGAATTGGGGGGCAGGCAGGAAAGAAGTATAACTTGTAGGTTGAGATAAGAACAGTGTAATAGGACGGAAAGGAAGAAAATGATAATGATGATGATAACAATAATAGAATGACAATAACAATAGTAAATTAATTGGAGTATACAAAACAAGTGATGCACAATGCGATTGCTCGCCACTCGCTGACTGATACTCAGTTCCCAAGCAGCTTTTTGGCCCCACCCCGGCCAACTCCCCCCAGTTTATATACTGGGCATGACATCACATGGTATGGAATGTTCCTTTGGCCAGTTTGGGTCAGGTGTCCTGGCTGTGTCCCCTCCCAAATTCTTGTGCCCCTCCAGCCTTCTTGCTGGCTGGGCATGAGAAGCTGAAAAACCCTTGACTTGGTATAAACACTACTTAGCAACAAATGAAAACATCAGTGTGTTATCAATGTTATTCTCATATTGAATTCAAAATGTAACACTATACCAGCTTCTAAGAAGAAAATTAACTCTATCCCAGCTGAAACCAGGATATTCTGGCACAAACATTAGACATCCTCTCTGTGAGTCTGACAGGCTAATATCTTTTGTGAGAAGAAGGGTGTGATGTCCTCATGGTTTTTTAGTTTTGTTGTTTTGGTTTTTTGGGTTGTTTTTAGAAGGAGTATCCTGCATATATGAAGCATTAATAGTCTGTAATAACTTACCATAACCTTTTGTTCAAGACAGCAAAATCTTTGTGTTCTCCATGGCATTGATTAGAAGATGGTGCAGTAAATGGTTAACTGAATGTTTGTTAGTTCTCCAACTTTAGCATGATGAAGAGCTCTAGTAATGTTTTGTGAAGCCTCATGCTGCATAAAGTATATAAACACTAAGTAATAATGCAAACCTTACATGCTGAATGCACATCCATTTAAAAAAGACACCTTGTTTTTTGGAGGGATTGTCAGCTTACAGACCTCTGTTCCAAGTTTTAGCTTTGAATTTTTGATCCCTGAATGGATTATGACAGAAGTCAACTGAGGGTCAAACATTGGAGGGATGGGAAAGGAAATTATATTTTGAGTAAATCACTTTTAATGACTTGGGTTTGAATATACAGTTTTAGATCATGGTATTCCAGTGAGATCTTGATGCAAAACTGACAAAATTAACAGAAGACCATCTTTAGTGACATCCTCTCCAATTTCACCTGAACTGGTGAAGCTCTTGAGAAACTATAAGGAAGTTATTTAATTCTTTGTTAGCCTTCTAATAGCTGATTGTTTTCACCTGTCAAAGTACTCGTTTATAGGCAGACAACAATCCAGAAACCTTTTTGCACAATGTGTTTGTTTGGCTTTGTATTTTTAAAGGATCTATTTGGGAGCCTTCTGGATCACTTAAAATATTCTGGATCACTTAAATGAAAATATTTATGCAAGCATATGTATTAAGGGTGACAGCGTGCTAGTTAAAAGCAGCTTCATTCTGTAGAAAAGGCTGTGAATTCTAGTTGCCTGGAAATGAAGTGAAAGCCAGGCTGATACAAATTAGCATCTAAATATGGAAATACATAATATGTTCTTGCAAGTAATTAATGTAGTCTATATATACTGAGAATGTTATAAATGGTTTGGGTTTTTAATTTACTTTTTTTGTTGTTTGGGATAACACTATAGAGTGGTTACTAACATTCCTGCACCTTTCCCTTCCTCCTTCTGTAGTTTCTAAGTGTATTTCAATTGTATGTGGCTTTGTTTTGCAGTTTGTACCATCATCTCCCATCCGTATTCCTAGCAGCCGTCTTCATCAGATCAAACAGGTAAGCATAGATTCTAATTTTTTTTTAAATTTGATATTTTTTATAGGCGGTTGGTTTTTTGGCAGTTAATGTGTAATGTCCTTCAAATGGCTATAGATTTTACTTTGAAACTGTAGTATAGTCTGCTGCAGTCTGTCATTTCAAGGTGTTTTCAAAAGTAAAGGCTGTATCTTGTCAGCAGAGTTCTACATTTCATGAAGTAGAAAACATCTTAGAGTGAGAAGAAGATTTGAGCAGAAAGAGAAATCTTAAAATGGACATTTTATAAAGGAAACCTTTAATGTAAACCCTTAGGGTGAAGTTTCACAAAGTTTTTGGCAGTAGTGCCAGCATAAATACTCAGGCCCAATAACAAAGTGTTCCTTAAGTTGTGTTGGCACAAGACTTTTGTGCAGCCAGCAAATCAACTAGATAAGGAAGCACTCTGGCTAAAAAATAGTTTGGACTCCTCTGGCTAGGCTATTTTTCATCTGTATAATTTTCTTATTCAGATCGCTGTACTTGTGCTGTCACAGCATGAGCAGAGGGGGAAGGGCTCCAGAGCAAACACTTAGGAAGGGAGCGGGAGTGTGGCAGATATCTGAGTAGGCTTAAATAGCACTGCTACCAGACAACAGACCGCAGTCTAAAGGCTCAAGTTTTAAAATCAACAAGCTCAAACTCTTGTGGCTCCTCCATTTTAGATGTCGACTTTTTGACAGTAGAATGTTTATAAAATTGTCTTGAAGAGGCTTGATTTTTTTTTAATAATATTTTTTTTTTTAGCTTGCTAGTTTTCAATGGGTAGGCTTGATTTTTACAGGATGAAAAGTAAGAAAACAATTTAATGCTTTGGACAGCATTTTCAGGGTATGATGTCTGAAATGATGGAAGGCGCTTCTGCTTTACACCTCAGATATTTAAGGTGCATGCATAGTAATCCTGAAGAAAGTAACTGCTTGCTTTCATTATGTAAATAATTTACTGGCTTAAAGAGACTCTGAAGCACTCAAGTCAGTTGTAGAGCTGATTTCATCAATATAAAAAAGCTTAGGATTAATATGTAAATGTGATGTAAGCAAGGGGATGAACTACTGTGGGTATATTGCTACATTACTTGAAGTAAAGTTTGAAAATTCAATTTTTTTGAAAATAATTCTGTGCTTATAATTGTTCTATACATTTGTTAAAGCGAACATTGACATTTCCTGATTTGTGTTTGATCATTAAATTCAGAAGTTGAAATTCCATGTACTGCATACTTACTGGCAAAGATGGGAATCTGTGATTTATTTCTGATCTCTTTCAAATCTTAGCAAATAATCACACAGTTGGACTATGTTAGTAAGACTCTTCCTACATATGATGAAGATTGTGAAGATGTTTAGTTCAACTTTTATTCTTGAACTGGACTGAATTAGCGAGTCTACTCATCCACTCAACAGGCTGGATAGCATTCAGTTAGTTTTAAGGCATGGTGTCTACTGAAGAGGAGATTGAGTCAAGTTTTTACTTTAACTTGCTGTTAATGTTTTGTTTAATTTTGCATCTTTGATCTGTTTTAATAATATTTTATGGATGTTTTAGAAAAAAAACCCACTACATCCCAAATTCATTGTGTACAGTGCACTGTATAGCAAAGGAAATTCTGACAAGTGTCTAGTTAGTTACTAATCCATAGAATAAAGCTAGAATCCAGCCATGCTTCTGAGGAGTATCTGTACTAGTTTCCACTTTTTGAGGTACTATTATGCAAGACTCATAAATATACCCTAGCATGTGCAGAATTTTTGGTTCACTTTATCATTGTTCAGTTTTGTAACTACCTCTTTGATAATAATGAATATAAAAAAGCTGCGTGAGAAACAACCAACTCCCATAAGCACTTCTTATGTGATGGTGTCTCTTCCTACATCTCTTTCCCATCCTCTCCCCCTCACTCCTTTTCATGTAGTGAGAGCTTAAGTTTATTGTTGCTTGACCGAGTTGAATTACATTTTCCACATACCAAATTGAAATGAAACGAGCTTTTCTGATTTGCTGTAGCAAAGCTTTTTTTATTGGTCTTAATTTTTCATCTGCTAATCTTTTAGGAAGAAGGAATGAATTTGATGAACAGAGAAACTGTACGTGAAAGGTAAGCATTAAGGCAAACTAGAATACTTCATGCATTCTTCTATGGGCCTGGGACAATACATTTCTTTTCTTCTTTATAGAGAAGTGCAAGTAGCAATGCAGATGAGCCACTCATGGGAGGAGAGCTTGAGCCTGGTAATGCATTCGTGCTTTAATTGTGTTTCTATTATCAGTATCAGGACACTAGAGACTCTCTCATGTCAACATTTTATTTTATAGTTTGACCTACAATTAAGGTGTTAGTATATCACTATTTTTGAGCAACAATTTTTCACGCTAACAAGGCATAGGATACATGTGGGTTCCTTGGGCTGGTATGTCAAAAGAAAATTGCATGGATGTCTGCCTGTTCAAATTTTCTTCCGTGTTGTGATACTCACCAAGTAATGTTTAAGGCCTTTTGTTGTTGGCTACCTAAAAATTATTAATATGATGGAGGAAAGCTTGGGAATCTTACTCAATTCCACACCAATCAGTCCTTTTCATGTTAAGGTACTTGCTCATAAGATTAATTATATGTACTATTTACAGAGCGACAATGATTTTGAAAAATCATCATCGCCAAAGCAAGTAGACTTTGTCCCAGTTTCTCCAGCTCCTTCACCTACCAGAGGAATAGGGAAGGTGAGCAAAAAGTGGTAGTAATGGTTTTATCTTGAGTAGTGCTAAATAAATTCAACCAAATTAGTAGCAAAACATTAAGCCACCTGCTCCATTCTACCTCAGCTGCAAATAAGAAACTAGAGAGTAAACAAAAAAAACTTAAAACCCCAAAGCAGAAAACACCAGCTAGCAGTTGCACATCTTGTGGATGTGCATTTCTGTGGACTGTTCAACTGTTAATCTGTCATTAATAAAACTTATTCTTTATTTGCCGCCTTCTTGGACTAAGAGGAAGGGGCATACATTCTTATTTGATGAACCATAGTCTGTTTAACCAGACTATGGTGAAATAAATCTTTGTCAACTTGCATGTATTCTGCATGAAAATGGAATCTGTCCAATTTTTTACCTTCTTTTTTCTCAGTAACAAAAAGCGGTATCTTGGTATACCCAGCCATATTTGATTGGTTGCTTAAATTGGTAGTGGGTTGCTATCAGTTCACCTGCAATAAAGATGAGTTGTTACCATATGGGTGTGATACAGTGTTTATACGTAAATAACGCAAACTGTTTTACTCTCAGCAATGTTTCTCACCATCTTTGCAAAGTTTGGTGAGTAGCAGTGGGTTACCTCCAAGTCCTAGCCCGAGTCCAACAAGGCGATTTTCAAGGTAAGTACCAGATCACATCAATAATATAAAGTTGGTGTAGCTTGTTCACAGTAGGCTTTTGAAATACCAGAATTTGTTATGTACATACTTGATTTCTGATCACAAATACAGCTTTAATATATTCATGGAAACGTTAGGTTTTAAAATGCTCTAAAATATTTGTTAAGATCCTCATGTCATAGTGTTGGAAAAGTGGGCTGCACTGTGGCATCTCTCTCCTCAGTGTAGTCTCTATATTGTTCTTAATCACATCTGAAGTAATTGAATTGAATTCTAAGAGAAAAAAAAAACAAACAAACAGATCTAGGGTTTGTTACTGATTCTGGTTTTAGTTGCATGGGATGTTTTGAGTGATGTGGGCATACAATTAAATTTTAGTAGGCCCTAACAGTTCAGCAAAGTACTGCCTGTCAGCTGAGAACTAGTCAGTACCTAGATATGTGCTTTTAGACTGCCTCAGATGTGAAATAATGTGATTAAACTTTTTCTGTTAAGGTCTTTCTTCAGGAAAAAAAAAAGGACTGACTTTGGATAAGCTGTTTTAATGCCTCTTTTCTTAGTCTTTTCCATTTAGCAATTTGTTATCTGAATATCTTTTGATTCTTTATGTGTTTTCAGGCTTCCTTTGTTAATGGTGATAAATATAGCATATGCCTTCTTTTAGCAGGAGAAGCCAGAGTCCAATTAACTGCATTCGACCAAGTGTTCTTGGGCCAATAAAAAGAAAAGGTACAGTATTTGATTTTGGCTAATATGCCAATGTGTTAATTTTATAATAATTCATATAGTTTTCCTCATAATTCTGTTCAATTGGCTGATGCTTCAGAGTGACTAGAAATAGTCAGTATTACAGATGACCAAATAAATGGAACTGTTTGTAGGGATGAAACAAATAGATAAATTAGCTTTTACTGTTCAGTAAAACTAATGGTTGTTCTGTTCTTATGCCTCTCCATTGCTGTAGTCATATAGATCTGATAAGAAACTAATGTAACCTGCTTAACAAAACAAGAAATACAACTATTGGTATATTTCACAAATAAAAAATTTTGAAAGTTCTGGCTAACTGAAGCACACAGGTACTGTAGATTTAAAATCATCCTGCAAAATCAAAAACTAATGCAGAGACCTGATAGATACCTTAGAGCTTTTTTGGGAAATGTTTCTCTTATCTTCCTACATTTTTCTTCAAGTTTTAACTCCTGGTTATTTTATTGCATCTGGTTTTATATCTTCATGATTCACCTTTGTAAAAGAACACTTCTGGCTCTGAGACAGCTTTTAAAATACTTCTATCTGAGTTCTGTCATAGCCTGTTTAAGCATATATCTTTGCTCTCTTCCTAGTGTATTTGGAAATCAAAATCAATATATAAGTTTAGTGACAATCCTGAACTTTGTTTTTATTGATTGCAAGAGGAAAAAAAGCTTTCCTAAGCTTTCCTTATTCTCAGCTGCTTTACTTTGGTGGAGCTAGGCAGTGAACTGATAGCTGAATAAACTGAACCAAAAAGATTATTCTTCCCTACTCTTAAGTACAGATACTGTCTGTATCTTCTGTACTAAGATATCTAAACCTCAGTTCATAACTCACTAAACTTTCCTGAAGCTTGGACTAAAATGTTTCCAAGAAATAGCCTTTAAAATTTCAGCATCTAATGTCTATGTTTTGCTTATAAAATAACACTCTATTGTAACAAGTTTGAACCTCTATTCTGTTTGCTCTGTAGAATTACATTGAAAGTAGATTTTAGTTTAAATGAGTAATAATTTTTATCACTTCTTATCTCTTACCAAAGGTGTAACAGAGATAGAAGAACATCCAAAAAGATTATTCCAAGGATCCACCAACATGCTTTCCCCTGAAGTTTCACATCAGGCAGACCTTGGGGGATGGTAAATGCTGTGCTATTTATTGTGTCAATTTCATCATAAGCGCTACAACTCTTTTTTTCATCTAGCTATGATCATGCTTGAAGTTTTTTATTATTATCAATACAGACAACCCATAATTCTGCAACGCTGAAATTATCACACTAAACAGGCGGTAATATTCACTATAATTTTACAGTTTCTAGGACTGACTGTTAACATGCTTCACGTATATGGGAGTTGAGCATGTCTAGGAAAAGATACCTCATAG
Organism: Astur gentilis; assembly: GCF_929443795.1. NCBI lineage: Eukaryota > Metazoa > Chordata > Aves > Accipitriformes > Accipitridae > Astur > Astur gentilis. Next base: position 16,282,170 of record NC_064903.1, read on the forward strand.
CTGGCAATTTTTGGAGTGTAGTTTCACATTGCAGTCAAATGTGAATGCTAATACTTGTGGATGGATTGGGGTTTTTTTCTTCTTTTTTCCCCTTGCTCTTAGTCATATAGGAAAACTAGTCTGTCTGACACTCCCTGCTGGGAGGAGATAAAAAGTACTACATAAAAAATCATGACTTGAAATACCAAGGGATTTTGATTTAGTATTTTAGTCAAGATGTTAATAATACATAGGGTGTGCCCACACAACTATCAAGACAGGGTTGTTCACAGTACATTTGTCCTTTTTGCTTCTCGGCCAATGTACATAGCTGTGCACAAGCTTTGAGCCCATTGCAGTGGCAATAATAGATGTTTTAAAGGTACTTTAAAAACATACCTTTTTGCACACCCTATTCATCGTTGGCATGGCAGTGCAGGTTCAGTTGCTGCATCTGAGTTTAGGAGATGGTAATTTTTAAAAACAATTTGATGCTATTGCTGATGATAGATCACCTATAGTTATAATTTTTGTCCTGTGAAATATGTAGTGATTGGTACAACTGAAGTGTGTGCAGTTCATCATTGGCTTTCCTTACAAAAGAGGCCTCTGGATATATGCTAGCCCACGACCTTGTAGGAGATGGGGTAAAGCTTGCAATGAATTGCTCAGCCCAATGCTTCTAATCTGTGTGCCATTTCTGGGTGAGCTGAAGGAGGAAATTGGCAGAATGTTATCTGTCTGATGGGAAGTGATTGCAAGGTGTGTAGCTGCAGATTTATTTCAAATCATAGGGCTAGTTCCTTCAAAGATGTACGTTTGTTTTTAAAATGGTTTTATAATGAATGGAGGCTTGTATTTGAAACTTACCAGCAAGAGTAGCTCATTTCTTCTATGTTGATGTTACTCTGTTTTCAGTCTGTCGTCACATGCTCTTGATGACAACAGAAGCAGTGCAGGCTCTTCCTGTGACTCACCAGCTGAAGTCGGCACCAACACAGACTCTCCAGTCTCACTTTCTGACCCCAGATCTCCTTTTTTACCAGTAGATCTTGCAGCTAAGTTACCTATTGATTGAGAAGCAGAAGTCTGCTAATGGACACCAAGAAACAGGCTGGATATCAATAAGACTTTCTGTTGTGTGTAACTGATTCTGTTCCTCATAGGAACTTTCAGAAACGTCATTATTTCTAGAAAACTTCCAGAATAGTTCCTTGAGGAGGAATTCACGTTTCTAGTGATTTGTATGACATTTACTAAAATACAGTAAGCATTTGAATTGCAAACATATTTGATGCTAACATCAGTATGCAAGCTGTTGATTTACAATGAGTATTGTCTTGTTGGCATAAGTTACAAATACTGTGTGTACATTCTGCTTGTGGAAGACTTGGCTTTCCATCAGCCACCAGGCAGTGTCCTCACTAATATGGAGTGGTGCTTATGTAGTAACAGATAACTTTCACATTTGTCCTCAGTTTGAAATCAATGAAGCAGCTTACTAATTTGTTTTTATTTCCTGAGTGTTAGATATTTATATTTTTTGGTTTTCATATGAAAGGGGGAACACTAGGTGAAGGGAATTGATTCTTGTCTTCTATTATGATTGGCTGTTAATCAATTCTGTGTTCTAATAGATGTCAAAAGGACAAGTTGGTGAATTGTCAACTTAAGTTTATATGTTGGATTTTATTCATGATCATGACTGCTGTTGTGACTGAATTCAAATTAAGTGTGGATGGTCTTCTGGGTTTTTGTACTGTGGGGTGTTTTTTTTCTTCCCCATTTAGATGATGTATTAGTGGTAGATCCTCTGTTAAAGGTCTTTTAATAGGGGAAAAATAGTAATCATGTTTGGATCAAAGCATTAAATCCTGAGGTTTTAGTATTTAGTACTTCAGAAGTGCATTATTTTAAGAGACAGTATTTGTCCTCATATATGACTTTTGTTGGATAAATACAGCGAGGAATCTTGAATGCCTTTTCATGGGCTGAGGCGATCAAACATATTTAATCTGTGTTTAATCTCCTGATGTTGCTTCCTCAAACAAGGGCATCAAGTTATTTCTGCTGTTGAAAGCTTCAGATGCTGATTGGAGGCCTAGAATATTGTAATCTGAGATGTTTCAGGATTCTTGTACTGTGTTTGAGAAGTCAGTGGGTTGAGGCATCCTGATCTCAACTCTGAAATTCCCCAGACAGGAGGAAAAATCTGCAAACCCCACCATAGACAGCTGTTTCAGATTTTCCAGTGGCAACCTCATTTTGGCTGTTGACTCCTGTTCTGCAATTGAACTTTCCCAGCTGTGTCCCCATTTGTATATGTGTATGCGTCTATACTATGTGGTTTCAAGCCTTCTCTCCAGAGAGGTTAATAATGAGGCAAAATGTTTTATTTTTAAACACTAAATCTTTGTAATGTGTAATAAAGTGCAAAAAGTACGGAAACTTCCTCAAGTAGGAGAAAAGCCCACTCTGAACTCTGCTGTGAAAGATTCACATGGATGAAGCTTTGATTGACAGCAGTCATCAAAACTAGAAATGGACGACTCGGAGTGCGAAGGCCTGGTGACCTGAGGACCAATGAACAGTTTCCATATGTCCTTATTGTAGAACGAAAATAGAATGTATTTAATAGTTTTACTCAGTTCAAGTAAGATATAACATGGTTTACTTCTGATTTCATTCCTCTTTAAATTATTGTAATAGTCAACTTACTGATTGCAGTTCCTTTTTAAATTCAGGCTGCCTTTCATCCCTGTGGCAGATGGACAAGCTTGTGTTTAATGTCTGTTTGCTGTCTGTCTAATACGGCATAGTTTCATTTTGCAATTTCAGGTATGTGCCAAAGAGTTGCTGTGCATTCACTCTTTTGTGGTGAGGGCAAGACTTGTTTTTTTAAGTCTTGCTTATTTCTTAAGAATGAACCTCCTGGTGTCTCTGCTGGTCTTTTTGAAAGATGCATCAGTAGAGGGGTTTAATAGTTGCGTGTGGGTCAACTTGTCTCTTTTCTGTGGAATATTTATGCTATTTTTCAAATAAGTGCCAATAAATGGAAAAATAAATGTTTTGCTGTTTCTGCACTCTGTTAGAGAGGTAACCATATTCTTGTTTTCATCTGTGATTAAATGTTTTTCTTTTTAAATCAGAATATCTATTGTAACCCACTTCCACCCAGTCTAGTTTACATTTAAGTTGGCCTTAAAATCTGCAGCAGACTTCTGTTTTCCTGGTAGAATGCTATCTTAAAGTTCTGTGATAGTTCTGGGAAAACCGAAGAATAAACCCAAACATTTTCAAAAGACTTTAATAACTAAACATGTCCCTAGTTTATACCTAAAGGGGGTCCTGGTGAAATAGTTTGGAAGATAGAAGCTACAGCTGGCTGATGGACAGTACTGAGGCTCTTACCCCTTGGGAAGAAGTGGGGAGTCTCTGTGGTTTGCCTTAATAGGGCAAGTAATGCTGTTGGAGGAGAGAGAAATAGTTCTCTATCTGCAGTCATTCCTTTCCCTGCTTTTGCAAAACAGAAATCACTTTGAACTTGTGGAAGAAGGCATCTCAATTTTTTGCCTGTCTGTGTCATCAAGAACCTGCAGTTTTGTGCCCTGGAGTCAAGACATGTCTAGGGTTTTTTCCACTGAAATATTAAATTTTGGAACCAAATTATCCTGCAAAATAAGTATCTGGATTCAGGGAATTAGGGTGTTATACAATGTGCATAATCAACCCTGTATTCACATAGTAGCTCATGCTGTTAGTATTACTTCTGTTCTACTAATTCCCCATTTACTCATGAACAATGAATATTGAAGCTTTGCTTGATTAAGTGTTGCGGTTACAGGACTGTTGCATATGATGTAAACTCAGATCGGTTAAGGAACATTACAAGTGTCTGCGCCTTTTCCTCTGAGAAGAAATGGTCATCTTTCTTGTCTTAGGCCATATTGTAAGTATTATGATCTCATATATATATATAAAAAGTATAAATATATAAGTATATATTCTCATATATAAACTTTTTTGTTCTGCAACTCTTTTGGGGCATACAGCTGTTCCTCTCCAGGATTCTGCCACTCCTCTGGAATGGCACCCTTCCAAAGTCATGCTTGTGTTCGGCACTTGATTGGTCTGGTTAAAAACTATCCTGTAGGATTTGTTGGCAGTTAAATTGGGTCTTGGGCCAGTGTGTCTTCCTTGACAACTGATAGGTGTTTTTCTTCCTTCCACCTTCTCTGGAGTGACATAGTTGCCGAGGGTACATTCGATAACCATGCCAGTGCTCAGGGGGACTGTATTTTTGGAATGAGTGCTTTGCTGGTTACTGCATTTAGCAGAGGAATAGATACTTCACGCTAGAAGAGAGGTACAGATGCCAGGAAAAATGACCCTGTGCATTAGCCAGATTAACTTGCTAGGGTCTGCTGTGTGGTGTCAGCCAGTTGATCTGAATACTCAGCTGAACAGCTGCCCATGGTCCTCCTGAGATTAGTATGAGAACTTAATCCTAAATTTGTTCTTTTCACCTTCAGAAAACTGAGTGTAAATGATCATCAGCCCATACAAACAAAACAGATCTCCAAAGTCTTGTATTGGTGAGACTGAGATATTTTGATTTATAACTGTGTATTGTGGTTCTAATATTAGTGCTGTATTTGTGAGTCCAGCCCTGCTATTGTGAGATTATTTGCTAGTGAAGTGACTAAAGGCAGGAATGACTTCTGGAGTTCCGTCAGCTAGCTTCCAGCCTGAGAACAGCTTGTGCCTTTCTTAGCAGTAGTCATTTCAGAAATGTTCACTTTGTGCTGTTGTGTTCTTGCATATGTTGGAGTCATAACTTATTTACTCAAAATAGAGAGCTTCAGGAGTCATAATTAAAATGTGTGAGCTCTTCATATCCTGTTTTAAGCAACCTTTCATCACCAACTGGCAGATGGAGTTTAAGTTGATCCCTTTTCTCCTGGAAATACCAAGTTAAAATATTTGTAAACGTAATTGAATGTTTACAGCTACAGTACAATACTTAAAACCTTACTGATCTAAAGAGGAGCGCTTGGCTTGCAAGAGTCCTTTTCAATAACTGGATGCACAAATTGTCACCTCATGTTTTTTAGGTGGCATCTGTTTCCTAAGGGTGTGTCTTGGATAGTTGATTGTTTGTTTGTTTGTTTTACCTGTAACAGCAGAGTCTTCCCGTTTCTGTGTATTTGGGATGAGCATCCTTGTTTGATAAACTTGAGACCAGTTGACCTGCCTAGGTCTTGATCAGGAGATACCTTTCCTCTGTCAGAGTGGACTCCAGGCAGACGGCTACCCTACAGCTGGGAGACCCAGACCCCGCGTATGGGATGGAAGGGAGAGATTCCTTCCACTGTTGGGGTTTTGTGGTAGAAGCATGAGGGAGGAGGGGGGCGAATAAACAACTGAAGGAGAACAACCTTGTTTGACTTTTGGTAGCTGGCTTGGGAACCGAAGTTTCAGAGGGGGGAGGAGTTGAGTGCATTTAAACCAAAACCAAACACGGCCTCTTCATGCTGGTTCCTCTGTGTCTCTCAAGGAACGGGTGAGACTTCCCCAATCCCATGAAGATTCCCCAGACAAATCTGGCATTTATCAAATTTAAAATTCTTCTAATAGTTTAGTTTCTTCTTTTACTTGCTTCATAAGAGCCTTGGAAAATGTTCGTTATTTAAGACTTCCTTCCGTGATTAATAATGGCATGTGAATGTTTAGAATTTTGCTGGGTGCCAACTTAAGTAGGAAGAGCTGCTCAAGCAGGGGCAGTTTTTGCTGCAGGTACTTATCTCTGGAAATGTGGTTCTCATGACTACTTTTTTCCCTTGTGTGGAGGAAAATCAAAGCCATGATGTACATCTCATGCATTGTTTATTGTGGCACAGAAATAATGTACTGCGTTGTCTTTCAAGCCAGCTTAAATCAGGCTGTGTGGCACTGAAATAGCTGCAAGAAACTTCCTGCTAAAAATAAATCAAGATCCTTTCATTTTAAGTGCGTTCGCTTCAGCAGTCGGTTTTGCTTTTGGAGATTCCTGGCAGATTCCTGAGGGAAAGGCACTAATGCGTTTGGTGCTGTTGATGGAACACGGGATTCCAGAGCCTTACTGCAGTTTTATTTGTCTCCTGATGGTGGCTTCTTGTTTGTCAAACCATATGCTTGTCTAATGCCTTGATGTTCCTACCTCAAGCCACCTAGAGTATCTGCAGTTTCCTAGAGAAGAATGCTCTCATTTGTTATTGTAAATTGTATTGTTAATTCCTTTTTTTTTTTAACTGTAAACAGGGACTTAAGTTCCATTACAGACTCTTGGTTCTTTTATCCCAGGTCTTTGATATGCATTTTATCAGTCATCTTTTTTCTTCTTAGTATCTCTTGTTCTGCTAGCATCAAGATGACTGCAGTTACGTTGTGTCTGAATTGATGTTCCACAGCAGAGGTATTACAGGGAGCCTGTTACTCGGGTGGGCCTTCTTACCGACCTTTTTCCTCACACTGAGATCATCCATTGCTTTGATTGTGCTTCTGTAAGCATGGTTGTGCTCTTGCTCAAATTATTCCTTTCCAGAGTCTCTGCTGTTTCAAAGACCAGCGTGCATTACTTTGCCAGCATGTAATTCCACATTATATTGTCAGCATGGTTATAGAGCTTTGCAAATTTTCAAGAGCTGATATGCATTAGCTACAGTTCATTATCCAAAGTAAACAGCTAGTTAGCGTACAGCAGAGAGCTTCTACAGAAGACAAAAATACACCAAAAAGTGAGTGTATCCCCTTACTTGGCTTTAGTTAACACTGTGTCGCCTGCCTGTGTTTATTACTCCAGTACTCATTTTTTGAGGATACACGGGTTCTATAGACTCCTTTCATTTATACGCTTGTTATCTTTAAACGGCTCTTGCTAGACTGGGTAGCAATGGCTTCCCAATCTTCACTAGCTTATGTGGAGCAGTACTAAGCAAGTGAAATGCTGCTGGCAACAGCATACTTCACTTTCCTTCAATGGTTTCAGTCTTAACTTAATTTCCTCAGGGAGCAAGCTATGCCTACAGGGAAGGTAGACTCGATTGCCAGCACCATTAACTTAGGGTGTTTCTCCTCCAGCTCTAATGAGAGACGGTGCCTTCTCTAGCACTACCATGAGGAGGCAAGTGCCCTGTTTCAGAGGGATGTAGGCGAGAACCTGTTCTTCCATGGCCGCTCAGCACGCAGCTAGGCAGGAGGATCAAATACCAGGATTGCTCAGCCCTGCATGCTTTGTATTGCAGTCTGTTCCCTTACTACCACTTTTTTCGGCTGGGGGAGTCTCATGCAAGGTCAGAGGGCAAATTACCCGAGCTGCTCTGACGCACAAACTCAAACCTCCCTCCTGGCAGTGAGGATGATTTAAGGTTTGGGGTTTCAAGACCTCCTATTCAGCTTGGTCCCTGAATTTTGAGGTTGCCCTAGAGCACCACAGGCCCTATGAAACACAGATCACTCAACACCTGAGAACTTTCTTTCCTGTAAACAAAGTATTCTTGGATCTGGCTGACGGGCTTGGGCAAGTTCCCTTGTGTAGTGTTGCCCTACCAGTGGGCTGGATTGCCAGTGCAGGTAAGTCTTAAGGATGAGATGATGAGATTCATGCTCCTGACAAAGGAAAGGGGTGATGGAACTTGGCATTTAGAAGGAAACCTGTTACAAGGAAAGCCAGGTATCTTAAATATACATTGACAACTGAGAACTGAAATATGGTGATTTATTGCCAAACCTATTTGGCAGCCTCTTTCCAGTTTAGGCTTGTTTGTTATCAGATACTTGTGAACGTAAAATGAAATAACATACGATTGACTTTGACAATTCTCAGCTAGTTGATTCCAGGAAGGATTTCTCCGCTTCGTTGTTGAAGGCACAGTTCTGTGCATGGGCTTCTCTTGGAGCTGCTGCAAATGCCACTGTTAAGCTGTTTAAGTAAGAGCAGTGACTGTTACCATCTGACAGCATGCTCAGTTATCTTCCTGGGGCATGTTTTGAGAAATGTCAGCAGCAGCTCAGCATTTCCCTTTGCAGGGACTGGATCTGTTTCCAGGTGATCTCCGTGTACGGCTGCTCGACCCACTCTCCCATCTCGGGGGGCTCCATCAGCTGCGATCCCTGGTGAAATGAACAGATTATCTGAAAGCCCTCTCTGTCCCTGGACCTCTGAAACAGTTATGTTAGGTCTACTGTAGTTTTAAGCATTCTGTGATTCACTCCTTCAGAGAAAATAGGGACATCTAAACGTTTTCTGATCCAGACAGGTGCTAACACCTAGAGGAGATCATGTACCAAGCCTGTAGCATCTAGGAGCGATGCTCGTGAAAGCGATCTCGGCAGCACTCCCATTTCCTGCCTGCCAGCACTGCTTGTTTGAGATGATATCAGTGCCACAGCAAGTGCTGGGTAAACAAGATGATTGTTTCTGCTGGATGATCTTAAAGCCCTCCTAACTGTCTGCTGAAAATACTTTTCCATTTCAAGGAAATGACTGTTTTGTTTGCGTTAGGAGTCAGGAATGGGAAATGACGTGAACACTTAACTGTTTCTCCTGGTGTTTTTAAGAGGAGGCATATTCAGTGTCTTGGGTCTTATTTCCAAAGGCATTCAGTGTTTTCCGTAACCCCATTAAGTAAGTACTAGAGGTGTCTGCATGCATACATACATAATGTACACAGGCACACCCCAGAAAAATATCTTCTAAATCTTGTGTATCCACCTGGTAAAATTTTACTAGTGTCTCCCTGTGACCGTGCTGTAACATGATTTGATATATTCCCTCCCACAGGGCCGAACTGAACCTGTCCTCAGGTCTCGTTATCCCATCACTGGAATAAATCTGTGATTATACAGTGTTCTGTAATCTCCCTGAAGTAGAAAGAAGTAAAAATTCACATTTGTCATGCTTATTTTGCCCAAGCACCAGTTTTATCTGCATCTGCTGAGCTACACTGTGCATTTAATCTTTTTTATCTGTGTATTGCTCCTCGTCCTTGAAAAAGAAATGGTCCAATGTTTTAGTCTTTTTAGTTGCTGATAACTTTTTGTTACTGATTTCTTTGGTCAAGGTGTTTTTCTAAGCCAATCGCTTCTCTTTAAATTCCTTGAAAACAAACACTGGCAATCTGGGTCTCCCTTGTCCTGTCACCTCACTTTGCAAGTCTCATGCGTGCACCGTCCTGCAGGACTAAGGTGCCTGCAGGTGTCAAGACTTGGTTCTCTCTCTTCCATGCTTTCGCAAGTGCCTGGCAAAACACATGCTGGCCCATGACTGGAATGCCAGCATATAACGGGGGGAAAAAGGTGGGTTTGTGTTTTATTTTTTCATCAGCTTGGGCAAAATAAAATGTGTATCTTAATACGTAACAGCCAGGCTAATGTGCCATGTGGCAGTTTTATCTCCCTAATGTCTGTTCGATTCCCTTGCCCTTCCCCAAAAAGCAGCAGGTTAAACAACCTCATGAAAATCAGAATTAATAGTGTAGGTACTTAAGAATAAGAGCAAAGCTACAAGAACGCAGCTCTACAGTGGCAGGAAAACACTGTGACCCAAACACAATCTCGGTGTTGGGAGGCAAGCACTGTGTCTGCAGCACAGGCTCTAGAACACAGTGTTCTCAAACCAGTTAGTGACTTTTTTTTTTTAAATGAATGTTAATGTTTGACTTTTCTTTATCATCTGACGCTGATAGATGACACAATCTCCATTCTTCTGAGAATCAGACTAAGGTAACATTTTATTGCCCTTTAAAGACTTATTTGTATTATATATAAGAAAAAATGTACAGTGATTAACAACTTGAATTCAACCTTTCTCTCTCTTTTTTTTAAGCAACACTGTTACCTGCATGGTTTTTTTTTGTACTTCCATGCATAAGCAGAAAAGTGACCCATAACATGCAGGGGGAAGGAAGGTTTAATTTCCAAACTGCTTTTTATACAGATCAGAGTGTATTATATAGGCTTCTTTTAAACAAAGATTTGTGTGTATGAATCAAATGCAGTAATAGCGGCCCTTCAGTAGAAATATTTTTCAACTTAACATCTTGACAATGAAATGTCAAATGAAGGAAAATGCTCATATGAAACAAGATAAATGTTCACCTGGATTATAAAACTGGAATTTGAGCAGGACTTTCTGCTACAAAAGAAATCTCTTATCTTAGCTGGGGGGGGGGGGAGAGGGATGGTGTAGAGGAATGCCTTTGTTGTGACAGTTTGGTCTCTAAAATAGAAAAAATGGTGAATTTTATATTGGTGTGCAGAGTGAGTTCAACTTCTGTTAATGCCACTTAGTTCACATATTGCATGCATCCCTAAGAAATGAAAGGATCTGATTATAGAACTTGTTGTTTATTGTCTACAATTGTGATACAAAATGGCTGTTGCAGGAATTATTTCCCCAGTTAAGAAAACGAGCGCTCAACAATATATTGGTAATGATGAAGTAAGGAATTTGAGCATTACTTCTCCTAAAATTCATGGTTTATTTCGTAGTTTCACTGATGGAATTTTTCATTTTCTTCAATGATTAGTCATGACTCTCATCCTTCTGGTATGTATACATAAGTGTTATGCACCAGCCTCAGCATGTACAACCACAAACCAAATGAACGTTTTACATAAGACAGTTTGCTTTTATAGTGATCACGCACTGATGTGAACATAGACTAAAAATAACAAATGTTGCTTTAATAAGGATTTTTTACAGTAGGCATAGATATAAAAGTTTTTCAAATTATTTTCACAGGTATCACTGAACATTTCATAGCTGTCTGTTACAGAAGCACCGAAAAGTGCTTTGAGTCTTTCATTTATTATACATAGTTAAAATATATTACACTTCTGAAGGTATCTTAAATCACTGAACAGTTTTGCTAGCATCTTAATGAGCCAAATGGGAGTAAAAGGCAGTCCACATTCATGATGTGAATATACAGTAAGGTGTTTGACATCCTATTAACTCATTGCTCATGTTCTCAAAATAACCATGGTGATGAGACCTGAAAGACAAGAATTAAGAACTAAACACTATAATTTCACTGAATAAAACATTTAAAGACAGTTTACCCTGTCACAGGCCAGAAAATAAGGTGAAAGTACATAAATACATGCAGAGTTTATATATACGCTTCACTTAAATATTAGAAATATTACTCCAAATTTTGATGTAGTCAAAAACTGTGTAAAAAAAAATACACTGAAGTGCAGTATATCTAGTAACTAAATGTCAAAGAAGCTACAAATACTCCACACAATTATTGATCTTACTATGGGAAAATCTTAACATTGAGATTTTGACTTGGGTAAGTGTAACACTAGCATACAAGCTACCAGTTTTCATGGGGGCTAGTCATGGGCAGTGTAATTCAATTGCTGAACCATCACTAAGGCAGATTAGCTGAAGGCTCCAAGACATTTTTGTTTCTGCTCTGTGCAGAATAACTGATCAAAGACTAGTTTTAGACAAAGATGTTAAGCTTCCTTGTCAGTCTGCATAGGGAGCTTTCTACAGAGTCTTTGTTGTGACCTTTGAAGAGGGAGGGGAAAAAAAAGAACTGCTCTGATAGAGGTTAAAAACAATTAAAAACAGATGAAAGCAGGAAATGTGGGGCTTATAAATCTACTCATGACACACTGATAAGTTCACTTTAATTATGTGCTGATACAGGAAAAAGTACAAATCTGCAAGTTCTTAGCCGTGAGTTACACGGCACAAGGCAAAGAGGCATATGGAAAAACATAGGGCTCCTTGAATTCCAACCTTACATAACATCAAAATACTAATTTATCAGTTCTTAGGCAATCTTTCTTGTAGACTCAGATGATGTTAATGTAACAGCCTTTCACTGCAGAGACCTTAGCTAAAGCCTACAGATACCACCATGGATAAAGAAATTCCTGAGACTATTCCACTATCCTGCCACTACATGCTGATTTAACTTATTTACTTTATAAAGATTTTGAAGATAGAAGCATGACAGAACAGAGTTGTAACACTGCCTTCCATTAGATAAGCAATTCATCCATTAAAGAGGAATTACAGTTCAGCTATTTCTTATGGTCTGTATTAGCTTAGACAATTAGTACTACCCAGAACTGCTGTAGGCCTTTGCTTGGATTATCTAAATCATTGCAGAGTAATAACAGAGGCTTCTAGAAGCTGCTACAGGACAGCCTATACCACTTGTACAGGGACTTGCAAGCAATAAAGGGTTTAACTCATTTCTGTAAAGCAAATACTTCTCAGATGTCATATAGCCCAGTTGGTGTGGTATTAACCTCCCTTTTCAATTAAATGCTACACAATCCAGTTGTACTTCGTTGTGGAAGAAAGTGGTTTCATCTTCTCAAGAGCAATCAACTTTCTACATGAGCAAAAGTTGCACACAGAAGGATCTTTTCATGAACACTAAAAATGCTGATACCAAAGGGAATCAAAACCTGTGAGAACTTCACAGTGAATCTAGAAATGGGTTAAGTTGTTGCAAATAAAGTCAAATGGTTTAATGCTATAGTTAGCACCAGCAGGAACTGGAGTAATTTTCAAAGCTAGAGATAGTTTTCAAAACTAGAGATAAAAACAAATCAAGGATTAGTGCAAGGTCCTGATCTGAAAAATACATCACTATCAGCTCAGGCAAAGAGCGACAAGTGAGTTTTCAAACCATTTCAGCAGACTGACTTGCACGAGTCAGTCAACTGAGTGTATGCATTAACCATTAAGAACTTGCATCTTTTCCCATCACTACCTCACCTCTAGCTATCAGTTTGAAGCTGCCTAGCTCGTTTCCTTTAAATCCTCATTTCTGCCAGGTAGTGGGACAGGAGAATTGAGTTTAGTGTGACTGTTCTTCAAATCTGAAATAGTTATAGAAAAATAGTCATAACAAATGAAATGTGCAACTTATCTATGCTTGCTAATTTAGGAGCAAGTTATAAATTGGGAAGAAGGTGGTAGTGGTCTCTTAGGAAGGGTTTACAACAATTTATTTCTACACATTTCAATTGCTTATCAAGAAGGTAGTGAATAGAGCCTTTCAGACCAGCTCGTCTGGGTTGGAGAGAAACAAAATAACAGAAGAGATCTACGTTCTGCAATAGAGTAACTCTCCATTTCAATATAAGAACAAGAAACAGTATATTCCATTCAGTTTTGCTGGCAGATGACTACAATTGGCCAGTCATCAAATGAAGGTGAAATTAACATTCAGGGGCCTGTATATAATAAGTATCAGCTAAAATCTGGTCTAAAATACTTACAATAACTGATTTACCCTGATATCACTACAGCTGCAAGTTAAAATATAAGTAGAGATGAAAAACAAAATATAGTGTGGTGCTTTGTCTCCATCAAGTTTCCTGAAGCCAATGGCAAACACAGGAGAAGTTTCCCAAATGACTGGAAGTTGCAAGAAAACATTTACAAAATCCAAAATACTTACCTAAAACATAAGCAGCTACTAATTTTTGATTCACACTTAAATGGAGGTAGAGAGGCACCAGGGATTCCATTTCCCCCAATGTAGGTAGCATTAGTGCTGCAATACACACTATTCCCAGGAAGACTGTTAGTAAACTAGGTCCCGACGAGGCAGTTCTGTTTTCTGAAAAACAAGATGGTACCAATTATAAGGAACATCTAACCAACATAAACATTAAATATTCTGCAAAAGCGTTCGCAGTACATTCAAGCTGTAATAGCCTAAGATTTTCTTTTCCCTTTGGAGTAGGTGGGAAACAACTCTTAAACCCACCCTTCTAAACCTTCTGCATTTTGCAGTGAAGGCTGCTTCCTGTTCTGACACTGGAACTTGTTTTCACATGACTTTCCAAACCCCTCCCTTGTGGAGGAACAGAGCCTGCCAGGCCCGGTAGCTATGTATACACACTCATGACAGCTGGGTGTTTGAGCAACACTTGAGGTTTCACCATGCATTCTGACTCCATTCCTTGATATGTTCCTTCAGTGATTAGTAATCAGTTAGGAAAGAACACCTAAAAGAGCTGCACAGGCAGGTAACTGCTTACATCTCTAGAACAAAACTTGGCTACAGTAAGAACACAGGTTCTTGGGCCAGATGAGTTCCCCTTCTTTCTCTAGAGGATTCAAGGGCTGCACCTGCCAGAACCAGTTTATATGCCACAAATCGGTATTATTTGAATCTTACTTTTAAGAACTGTGAGAGCAAATCACTCTGACAGTCCAATATCACCCAAATAAGGAAATGCAAACTATAGATGAACTGTCCTTCACAGTCTTTATTGCACTGCAGTTTAACAGCTGGAACCTACCCAAAGGCACACTGTGTAATCTTTGAAAAGTGCTGTTAACATGTTAGCTGAATACCTCTCACCAAATTCTTAAGACCCATTGGAAATTAGCCAATGTTTTTATCAAGTTTTTCTATCCTCAGTGACTAGCAATACATGTCCTATTTTAATTCCATAAATCTGTTATTTCTAGGTTGCAGGTTATATGGAAAGACTGTAGTTGCTTTGTTTACTGTTTTTCTGTAAGCAACCAACATAATGTAGTCAACGAGGTTTTTAAGCAGAGAAATAGCATTTGGATTAAGACCAGTATCAGATTGTTCAGGATGGTTTGAAACCTTTGTACCAGAACAACTATCATAGTAACATGTTATTCTGTGAGCCCAGAGATCATTGTAGGTTTGCTTTAACCATGTATCCCATTAATACCTATCTTGAGGTTTTTTTAAAGTAAAAGGTGTTTCACTAGCCAACAAACTATGTATAAACAGAGAAACAATTTGGTTTTAACAAGAGGCACACTCTCAAGCAGGTTCATCTATTTTCTGGAATTGATTTTTGTTCTTGTCATGAAAAATAAAACAGTGACAAGAATGTTATAGTATAAATCAGTAAAAGTAACAAGAAGGTAGACTGCCAAGTCAAGAAGAACAGGTTTAGATTCAGTTCAGGTAAAACTTGATACTTTTTACATCTCCCCCTACCATTTCAACTTAACTGTTAAGTCCAGGTTTTGCTCAAGACTGTTGATTCACTTCTTCACATATGAAACATGCAAAGAATTTTCAGCTAGTGACTGTGCTTTTCTGTACTTGTGAGACAGACAAAGGAGATGGCGCAGAACAAGGACCACTTTAGAAGATATTTTGGCAATATTTTCTGCTCATCAGGAAATGGAGGATTAAGGGTTTGGAAGAAACTCAGAAGGGGCATATGTTCTGAAATAGCCCAAGGGAAAAAATAACTGCCACCCTTTTGCAGCTAAATTCCCATTGGCTGTAGCAGAATTTCTGCACCAGAGGAATAGAGGATGTGTTCTCTCTCCAAGGCATGGCATGCAAACATAGGGCAGCAAAGGGTCTTGATTAATCAAGACAGCATAACCAGAATTGCTGTAGTTTGAGTTCCTGGGCACTATCATCCCCCAGTGATAAAGACACTAGTCTTACAGGTAAGAAAAGGAACTATTTTCAAATTTATTTTAGTCTAGCCTTTCTAGTCACTTGAGCTACTCATAACTGATTAAGAAGACAGGAGAAGTAAAAGATTTCAGCTACCTGGTTGACACAAAGTCTGCTCAAAAAAGACACTTTCAGCCAGGTGTTCTTTTATTCGTTTTTCCTCCTCTTCCTTTTGTTGTTGTTGTTCCTTTGCAGATGGAAGTAGAGTAGCAATAATCTCCTTTTTCCCTAATGCTTTCCTCTGGCTCTGCTCAGACACTTGTAGACGAAATTTATCTATCACACCATAGTAAGAAGCCCGAACATCTCTGTGACGAATCACACTGCAGAGGAAAACAACATTTTCAAACAGAGGAACTAATAAGCAGCACGTCTCCTATGGAATTACGTCCTACATTCCAATGTTTCCCCTCTTTCCTCCTCCCACAGATGCATTGCAATAGTCCAGATCCCCATTACCTCCTCCATCACTCAATGTTCTTGAAGATTTGATCTTGCCTTCTCTCTCCCCTCCTTATGTTCGCTCTGGTTCCCAAATATATATGCTCCAATTGGCTGGCCAAAAAGAACAGTTAATTCTTTATCTCAAGCACACCTTTTCCTCAATCTAAGGCCTAGCTGCCAATTTGCACGAAACCTCAATTATCTGAAAGATGCCTCCTCCTTTATCAAAGTTGTTTGATGCTGGCCAATGATTTTAAAAGGTACAGGGTGACTGGAATGGACAGGGAAGAAAAGAAGAAAAGTACAACTGCCAAACACTTGAACAGGTGATGGCAAAAGTCTGGCTTTTTGAGGAAACCAGGCTCAGAGCTTTACAATTATACTTTCTCAGAAGCAAAACTCAGTCCCTCTATGGACAAGAGTCAGCTAGATGTAAAGGATTTTCAAAATCAGAAGCCCACCATTAAAAGCATGTAACAGCGCAGTAAACATGACAGCTACGTATTTACAACAACATTTCTCACCTGTCATTCAGTGACTAAATCCGGATCTCAATAGCAGAGCTCTGTGCTGTCAGAGCTTTGCTCATCAATCTAGCTAACCTGAGCATGTTTCATAGCCTGCATTGAAATACATGATGCTGCAGGTACTTCACTAGCTACGAAGAGCTATGCCAGGCATAGACACACAAGCTGCAGTCACAACTCAGACTGCAGTATAGACATATTCTCCAAGTTACAGCTAGAGAGTCAGCTATATTCTTGGTAAACTTTCTCACTGTCCAGCAACCACTCTGTTGCTCTCCTGTTTTGAATAGGTTGACCAAGATGGTTTTAACAGTAAGACAGGGTTCTAGTTTTATGGCATTTCATGGACAAAATTGTATGTGGGGCCTATAAAAGTCAATCTTAAAATAACACTCATCAAAGGCAATACAGACCTCTGAGCAGTGCTCTGCTTAACTGCCTCCTCTCTGCATTTATGATTCATTATGAAAATAGGTATCTAGCACTAAAAAGCTATAATATTTAGGCTTTGAAGTCACATCAGCTCTTAGGGTTAATACGGATTCCAGTTATTTTTCCAAAGTGGAAAACTTGTTTTGCGACAGGCTATTCTACATTTCTAAGATAACAATAGCTAATCTGAAAAAATACCTACGTATAAGTGATTTGGCTTCAAGAAGGTTGCCATCTCCTGAGGGGAAAAAAATGATTCTACCCTTAGTAATACAGGATAGTAGTCTTAAAATTGCTTCAAGAAACCTATCTTTGTGATTAATATATACATTAAAATGCTGCAAGAAACAGATCTTTGTGTTTCAGTCTTCATTTAAAGGAACTATATCACATCAAGGTATCTACAATCATTAACACATAGCCAGGGCTTGTAACTGGTATCTAGTTTGAATAGACTATTCAACAAGGAAACGGAGAGTAAGTTATCCCCCAAGCGAGAAGCCTGCAGGAATGTACGTAGTTTTATGTCACTTGAGAGGCAAAAGAGCATGCTTATGACAGGCTTTCAGCAAGCTGAGTGTTGGCTGGGCAACTGCCTTCACTAAAACAAAAGGCTTTTCCCCCCCAACAATCCTAATTGACACAACTCTGTGTATGAGAACAGAAGATTCAACTCTTATTTCCTCCTTTAACACTTACTTCTAAATTTTTGTTTCTACTCTTAGTACCATGATACTAACTACCAACCTAAACAGAATCTTTACATAACACTGTGTTATGAGAACATGCATCTGCTGCCAAGCAAAGAGATATTTTCTGCAGACCCTTATAAACAGATACATTCTCCTGTTTCTTTTTAGAGACCATTGCATAATTGGAAGCTCTGTAGAATATCTGTTTATCTGGCAAATGGCCATACTTGCATAGTACTGCTCATATCCTAGCAGTAAACACTGCCCTTAGACAGCAACCATTGGAATGGGATGGGGGTTTTGCTGCACAAAAAATTCCCTTGGAAACATGCATATGTCTTATTTTCCTTTATTTAATAAGACATTTGTTTAAGATTACCCAAATGTAATCAAGCTTGTGTAAATGTCTCCTAGACTGGAACAGCTCAGCAATACGCTGGTATATTCTGACCTGGTTTGTTCCATTTTTAGGATTATTGCCCCTGCCCACTGAAACTTTTTAGTTCCATGTTTTAAACTTCCTTTCCATTTGGTGAGTCCTTGGAATTTTCCAAATTACACCTAAGGAAAACAGTCTGCAGGAAAGAGCCATTCCCCAAGCACAGTACTATTTATCTGACAAAAGACAGATCATTCAATAGCAGTTTTTTGTATATGGCCATTTGTTAACCAGAGATTCCAGGTGGTGTTTTACAGTTTGTAAATTTCTATTCAGAAAGCTCGGTCTGCTCTTTTAGGTACTTCATACTTTCTTTAGCTGTATCTGTACATCAGCACAGAAAAAATGTGGCAAACGGAAGATGAAAAAAGTTGGTCTATTTCAGCTTATATACCTACTCTACTTTGAATTATAGCAGCCTACAGACCCTATATGTTATTGTGATCATTTAACTGGCCTACTTATTTTCTCTGTTACTGGGTTGGGACCTGACAGAAGAAACAAGTAAAGGGGAGACAGAGAGATCTGAGACCGAGAGAGGCAGTTGGGGTGAAAGGTAGGCAAAAGTACCTTTATTAAAAATGGCCCAGGAAAGCGTGCTCAGTAGAACTGCATACATTTTCATTTTGCCAATCTGCAAACAAATATTTCTCATAAAGAAATCCCAACCCTGAGGGTCTTGCTTTTCTTGTTATTTCTAACGAGAAAGTACTCAGGGGAGGCTCATATTACTCTCACTGCTGGTTTACAAACTATACTACAGGATGCATTTACTAGCATTTTATTTATGCTTCAAGGCAAAATTAAAGAAGGAAGTATCTCCAATATTATAACACCTCTGCCCTAGAGTGAAAGCCACAAGAATACAGGAGATTAGGAAAATATTATATCTTTATCCAACTTAGTTTATACTATGCATGCTGTCATTTACTACCTCTTAATAAGAAAAGAAATTAAGATAATCAAGTGTTGTACATTACGGAAAAAAAAACCCCAACCAACTTTTACTTACATATCAACACAGCACTGAGGCTTCACTGCACCAGTAGCATCAACCACCGCATATTTATTTGGAGTTGTACAAAGAACTGCAATGAAAAGGACAGTAGTGGTAACAAATCATGAATTAACACCTCATCAACTTCTTCAACAGGTATACATAAAGACACAAGTTTAGTTTTGTCACAAATATGATTTGTTACATGAATTATAATTGGACTGTTCAAGATCATCAACTAACCCTTAAACAGAACTTAACCTAAGAAACCCACCTTTGAATTTTAAGGCAAACTCATAGGGGTTATATAGAGTCAACACCTGCTTGTGTGTTGACTGGTCATCTGCATAAAATATAAGTTCTGTAGGAAAAACAAAAACAGGAAGATTTCCTTCCACTAACTCTGGCTGTCTTTTTTGTTGCTGCATTGGCACTGAATCCTCCTTGCTGCTTCTTGTGTTCTTATGATTTTGTATCCTCAGAGACTTCAGTTTTTGAATCGTTTAAGAATTCCAAAGCATTTTGGCAATTCTAAAAGGAAAAAAAGGGGGGAAAAAGAGAAAAGGCAAGAAGATTATTTCCATAAGTCTATACTAAACTGAGGCAGTCAACAAAGGTGTAAAAATATAAAACGTGATGCTTGGTTATGAATCTACCTTTACTTAAGTTCCTTCAAAAATATGGAAATGGAAAAAATATTTGCATCGACTTTCCATCTATTTAACAAACTGCTATAAAATAAAAGGATAAGCACTTCTTCAGTGTATCATGGCAGCATTTTGGGGTCCTAGTCCACGACTAGGATTGCTTATGCTGGGTCTTTGCAACACAAACCAAACAACAACAAAAAGATATCCCATCCTTGCCTCAGGACACGAACGCTTGAGAAAAAACAGAGCAGAAATGAGGAAACACAAAGACGTAAGGCAGCGGTAGTCACCATTTAGGCAGGAATCTCTCTGCAGTGGTGACCTTCCCGGATGAGGTATAATAACTTAGGTATCTGCTCACATAGGCACTGAGGTATGTCAAATCCCAGAGATTCAGAACAAAAGAATGGGGAACACCTTCACACCTTGTTTAAACTAAACTCTTGTTACAATTGCATGGTAGTTACAGGCAACGAACCAAAAAATAACTGGGATGAATAATACCAAACAGATTTGGGATTTACTATTTGATTTAAAAATAAGACAGGTTTTCTACCACCACTGTCTCTAACCAAAGTATAACCATCGTAATTCTCCCTCTGCCACCCCCACAGTTTTGTTTTATTTTGAGTGACATTCCAGAACTAAAACCAGAACCCATGACCCGACTGAGCAACAATCCCAAGTGTAACTCATAAAAGAAAATTAAGGCCAGACTCCTCAGCACACATACCATTGACTTTACACACTAGACAGAACAAAGTGAAACAGCTACATATATTTTCCCCCACAAGAACAACATATTTTACTGTAGCTCCTATAGGTTAATTATCAAACTGAAGGTGTCCTTTGAGGCTTAACTTTATTCTAGAGTAGAAAATAGTAAAAGAACAAAAAGTTCCTACTGACTCATCAGCTGTCATTTCCACTTCCAGTGAAGCTTTATAAAACAAGGTCCATTTCAGCTGTTCTACAGTCTAATAAACTGATTTGGTTGCACCTTAAGGAATTTAGTTTCTGACCTTTCTAGCAGCAAATAGCCCTAGCATTATGAACAATCAAAAACAAATGCTTATTTTTCCATTCTAAACATCATGATGTTCACATTTCCAAGCACCAGATACATGTTTCATACTTGAAACATGACACAAGTTTAGGTGTTTAGTAGAGTGTATCTGTCATATCTCCAGATTTACAGGTTCTGATTCTTATTCACAAACTAAGCTTTTAAATTTATTTATTTTTTCAAATAGCAAATCATCTCTGTAGAATTTAAATTCATGGCTCTCACTGGTATGTCTTTCCCCAAGATCCAGTTTCTTTTCAGAGCACAGGTTTGTTTCCACTTCACTGAAATGCTACTAATAATATTCTGAAAACAAATCCCCAATGATAGTGTTCCAAGTTGATGTTCTGCTACCTTATTAAGAAGAGTCTAGAAAAAGACATAGCTCTGTAAGTGGCAATTTGGGTTCTGAGTGCTTCTTAGAATTTTGGTGAATCCCTTTTGTTTCAGAAGAATTAACAAACTCTGGATTCACTTTGTGCAGCAAGTGTAAGCATTATTTCTCGAACAAGTTTGTTTACTACTGCAAAGTGAGATTCATTGTTCCATTCAAATATATTAAGAGTATATGAAGAGCTAATGTGGAAAAACCACCAGCTTCCAGGAATACAAAATAACTTCTTTTGAAACTTCTCATAGGCAAAAGATTAAGGGGTTTTTTTTTAACAAAAGTTAGCTTGATGCAGTAAGCATATGTGGAAATCTTTGGTTCCCATACATATCTACACTGCATACATTATGTGTAACAGAAATACAGGCAATCATTGAAATTAGCAAAAGGGGTTTTTTCCTAATAAAGGTTTTAAACTACCGTACAACCAATAGCAAACTACTGCTAGATATTTTAAAGTGACTATATTTAATAAATTTTTAAAGTATTATTTATAATAATTAATATTATTTTGATGCTTTAGTTTTTTATTTAAACACTGCACATGTTTCATTCTGACGCCTGCCATTATACCACAGCTCCAGTTTCTTCAGCTCAGCCAGCGGCAAGTGTTTAGGTGTCCAAAACCCCACAAATCACAACATCAGTGGAGGTATGGATCACTAAGCCTATTAACAGGCTCATTTTTCTTATGCATCCTTTGAAAACGCAACGTGAAAACCTCCCAGGATTCCACAACTTGCAGGCGGAAAGCCACCAATCTTAAAAAAGTATATCCCGTTATTGCTTCCTTTTCTTATTTAACTTGGCTGGATAAGAAGTTACCACCCAAACTGGCAAAAATAAAACCTGGCAAACTCAGGCCTATAGTAGACATGCTTGCTGACACAGCAGTGTCATTCAGGATATAAATTTCTGGATTTCTAAGCAAGCAACCAGCATCCTTTTTGAGACAATAATTTTGACTTAGAAGTCACCTTGCTGGGATATCTCACCAAGTGACATCAGTAAAAGCACTTTTCCCAAAAACTGCATTATGCTGGGCAGATTTGACAGTTTAGTACTAACAGCAGCACACCTTTCATACAGCACTCATCAACAAGAAACTGCAAAGACTTTTACAGAGAAAGTCTCTACCTTCAGAACTTCTCTGCACAGATTAACCCCAAAGCAGTACTCACGTTCAGAATAAGGCTACGCAGCTGGCTATGTTTGGCACTCCAGCCAGTTCATTTAAAAGAAACTTGGCTGCCGCTCTTCTACACCATGCATCGCGGCACAGCAGATTCTCACCGCAATCACTAAATTCTGCAGTCAATAGTCACCATGATTACTTGCAGAACATAAACGTAAGCACATGCAAATCTGTGCAAAACCAAGATCTGTGGTCTCAACTCTGTGACCTACACTGCGCAGATGGGCTTCTCCTAGTACCGCCAATGAAACTCCTTGCAGGTGCAGGAATCTGTCAAATTTAACGCTCATTACAGGATACGGGCCAAAGTGTAACACCTGAACAATGCCAGCTTGCTTTCCAATGCTCTTTGAAGTCCAGACAAACAATTGCCACTGATATTTTTTTTTAGCACAATAAGGATCTTTCCTCCCTGAAGTTACTAAATATATACTGCTGGTGTCACAATAGCATAGATCTGCCAGCGTTTCCTTTGAAATCTCTTTCTTCATAAATTTAACTTGACAGAGAAAAACACAAAGTGAAATGTAACTTCTCTCTAGGCTCACAAATAACACCAATTGTGATTTGTTTTTATTTAACAAGCATCTGCTGAAAAAATAAATCAAGTGAGGAAGTTTTTTGTTCCCATTTTAACTTCCAACAGCCTCATCACCATGGCTTCCGAGTGCATTTGTTGGTTGTTTCTTTTCCTAACAACTGCAAATATCTCTACAGAATGTCATCTGGTAAACACTTTATTCAGAAGATAACCTCTATAGTCATCGTCTCCACATTCCGCTTTTAAAAATTTTCTAATTGAAGTGTAATCTATTTTTATTCTATCTCATGATCTACCCTCTAAATCTACACAATAAGCCTTTCTACACTATATACTCAACAAAATTGATGCCTTTTGAATGCATATTTACAAAATAAGCCACAAAGTCTTCTTCAGAATTCCCTATGTCAAGCTGAGCAATTCCTTTAAGCTACATGTAAACACAGCATATGATCTAAAGCAGATCTATTAAGATTTTGTTTCTCTAAAAGTTTTTGAAGGCCGTAACGTGCACTTACGCAACCCAATGTTTAAACTACCTGCAATTATTTGGGAGAGTCATCCAACAATTAGAGCACAGACCCAGCAGCCAGGATGGCTGGATTCCATTATTGCTAACTCTGTCACTGACACTCCATGACCTTGAGCAAGTTGGTTAACCTCACCTCAATTTGCTAATCTATGAAGGCACATATTCTGCAAAGTATTTAAGTAGGCGGATAGTCACATTTAAACTGGCAGAACTCCTCTGATACTTTGCAAAGCCTGGGCAGAAATATGCTACTGTTTACCTCTTTACAGGGTGATGAGAAATGCAATTAGTAACTGTCTCCAGGATGCTGTAAAATGAAATAGTCTTAGAGCGTTACCTATTAGCATAGATGACAACATGCATAAATCACGCTGATACTGACAGAAAAATTTATTAAGACCACATAATTTTTTCCCTTTATTTTTTCAAATGCTGAAAAGGTGACAGTAACAAAAAAAAAAATTATTCAAATGCAACTAAGAGACACACAAAAGCAGGGAAAAATGAAATAAGAGCTGTGCATTACTTCCAACCCATTCTACTATACGGCTCAGAAGAATCCTATGGAAGACTTTCAAGGGCACATCCGCTGCTCTCGTCTCTATTTTCTCACGTTCAGGCTGCGTTTAATGCACCGAACTGGCTGGTTTTTAAACGCATGTAGTGCTATTCAGTGCTACGCGGCCTTTTCCCCCGTCTCAGGCCAGGCTCAAATCCTCAGCCCAAATGCCAAGATGCCACAGATTAACTGAGGAAAACACTCTTTCCTCCGAGAACGCCGGGAAGAAAGGCGTTCCAGTTTGACTCTCAGAGCGCACCTACTTGAAGGCAGGGAGGCAGCAATCATTGCACACCCTTAATTGATCCTCTTTGTTCTCCGACGCGGAGCAGCAGAGATAAAGGCTGAGGCATCTGCGCTCTAACGGCCTCTCTCCACAGCCTGCGCCCAGCCCAGCCCTGCCCTGCCCCTGGCGATAACGCAGCCAGCACCTTCGCACCGGCACCGTCCCGCACCGCTTCCCCCACCGACAACCTCGGAGCAAGCCCAAGCGAGACCCGTCCCCACCGACACCCGGCCCGCGTTCACTCCCTCCCTCCCTCCCTCCCCACCGGCCCCGGCTGCCCCGCTCCCCGCCGAGCAGCCCCCCGCGGGTGAGAGGAGGTTCCAGGCCGGGCAGGCGGCGCCGCGCCGCCGGGGCCTCGGAGCCCGGCCGCCGCCCCGCTCCTCCTCACGGCCCTACCGAGGGTGAAGGGCGGCGGGCGCCGGGCTCCTCCGCCAGCGCTCCCACCCGAGACGGCACGGCGAGAGACCTGCCGGCGCCGGGGAAAGGCCCCGCGCTCCCCGCCTGAGGGAGACGGGAAGGGAGGGGAGGGGAGGCCCGGCCCGCCAAGGGCCCCTCGCTGCCCGGCCCGGGGCCGCCTGACAAGCCGGGACGGGGGTATCGCTCCTCCCGCCACCCCCCGCCCTATCCCGGGGGTGGGGGAGGGGCGTCGCGCGGCGCCCCCCGCCCCGAACTCACCCCCTCCGGGGCCGCTGGGTGCGGGCTACGCGCGGCGCCCCCTTTGTCCGCCGCCGCCGCCGCCGGCCCACCCCCCCCGCCTGCTCCCGTCACTGCAGGTAGCGTCGTCGCTATGGCTGCCGGGATCGCGGCGGACTCTCTCCCGCCCGCCCGCCATCGCGAGACGTCACGGAGCCCCGCCCCTCCTCCCTCCCTCCCCGCCGCCATGTTAGGTCCGGCTGGCGGCGGGGCCGTCGCCGGCTTCGGGGCCTCGTTCCTCCGATGCTTCCCCGCTTCTCTGCGGGGAGGTGGCTAGGGGGGCGGGAAGGGCCTTCCTTTAGCCGGCTCGGCCGCCCTTCAGGGGAATCCCGGCGCCGTGGGCTACGGGGGGTGAGGACCCCCGCCGGCCGGCGCTCCCCGGACAGCAAGGCGAGGGGAGGCCCAGCGGCGGGAGAGCGGGGGATTTTGCAACCGGGCCGGCTACTCCTCTCCTCCGGGAAGTTGGGGTGTTTTTTTTAAGAATAACTTACCTCATCTCATGGTTTCTGAGGCCTGACCCCTTCCCGCAAGGGTTCCTGGCCCCCCCTCATGGCTCTCCCCGCCGTTGGCCTCGGGGCTGCTCCGTTTCCTGGTGTGTGCGGGTTCCCGTTAAGGCGCGGCTCGGCTCCGGCTCCGCGCCGTCCTGCCGGTCGCTTGCCCGTCGTCCGGCGGGAGAGTCGGCGTCTCTCGCCCGGGCTGAACGCAGGGTAAAAGCGGTAACGAGTCGAACGTACGCTCACGGTCCTCGAATCGTACAGCAGCGCGGCGTCGGTGGGGCATGTCTGGCTAGACATGTTTCTGTTGTTGTTAACCTTGGTTCTGTGTTCCTCCTATTAATGTGTTTTTATTAAGTTAAACTATCTGTGGGCTTCAGCTCGCTTTATGCGGTATCTGCTATCATGTTTTTTTCCTGACTTGGGCTTCTAAGCCGTGTACAAAAAAACCCATGCGGCAGCATAATCGCCACCTACGATCATCCCCAACTTTAAGATTATTAATGCAGCAGAATATTTTTGTTGCAAGTCAGGTGAATAATTGAGATTTATATTAAGCCATCCAGTCAACAGGATTGCAAAATCTTTTACCTCTTACCAGACTTTACCCACCAGTGAAATGAACACACTCCTATGGTGAAATAAACACAGTAGCCATTAGTATTTCACAATAACATCATGAAACAATCCAGAACAGTAAGTAACATATTTTGTCTATTTAAAATTGTGGAAGACATTAAATAAAAAAAAAAAAAAAAAAATCCATTTTGCAACTTAGCCAAGATGTGTGTGTGTTAGCACTCACCTTTTTCCAAATACTACCTTCTGCAGGTCTAATAGTTGCTAGTAGTTCATTAACAGTTTCAAGTCTTACAGCCTCAAATTATATAATAGTACAGTTAGATTATTATATATAGAAATAATCTTTTGTCAGAATTTTTGAAAAATGTATGCAGTGAAAAATGGTAAATTTTTTTGTTTGTTTCTTGACGAGTGTCAGTCAGTTCATAGAGTTTTAACATGTTTTAAAATAAATTGGAATTCTTTTTTTTTAAACAGACTATGAGACTTCAGCCTTCAGGATACATTCAGAAAATTACTATGTTTTTACTGAGTATTAATCAAATGCACGGTCTTCCTGATTTTGGAAACCTGTTTCAGGAGAAGCAGCAGACATAAATATGCTTCAGAGATATTCAAATTAATAATAAACACAATGATCAAATTAGAAAAACCGTAATTTAAAATGCTAGACTTAGAAGCCTATTAATTAGCCAAGTTAATATTTTCCAGTTCATCCAGCTCATTTACAGAGAAAGTTCAAAATCTCTAAAAGCAGGTTTTGGATCTCCCTTTATAAGATGCCCAGGATTCAGCTGTGGTTTTTCTATCACACATTTAATAACATTTGCATCCACTGGCCACCTGTTGAAAACCAGAAATCATGCTGGTCTCCTTCCTCTTCCACCCGTCTATCACTGCAGCTTGTTTCTAGGTTATTTGGTTATTTTAAGAGCCCTGTGTTAAATTAAATGTGAAAACTCTTGCAAGCATACGAGTAGGAGTCGGTGTTCTTCTGTCCTTGTTGCTAGTGCCTGATGCTTCAGAGAGCACAAACCCCACACCCCTGACACTTGTGCAATAGTGTGCCCTTGAGAGAGATTATGTGCCATCCCAGACATTATTAAAGGTACCTATGTGCCATCACTATTTAACCAGCACTGATGTATGCAAAAATATTTTTATCAAGCATACCTGCTTGATAAACTCACTGGTGCCGAGCTTTTTGGTTTTGGGGTGCACGCAAAGCCTGGCTTGGCACAGTCCTACTGCTCTTCTCACTGCCTTGGCAGCATGGCTCAGTGCTTTAGGTGCATGAAAAAATTATTGAGAGGATGTATACGAGTGTGCCTACATGCCATGTGCTGTGGACTGCTCATCTGTGATGTGGGAGATGGAGACTACTGTCATGTGTGGCAGTAACTAGAATTATCTCAGATCTGTGGGAAGTTCTTTCCTTTATCATTAGGTTATTGTTTCTTTTGCTTTCTCCTTCTCCGGCTACTTTCATTTGCCTGAATAATTAACTATTTCTGGGATCAGAGGCAGATTGAGGTTGCAGTCCTTGTTATGATGCTGGTAGAGCAGGGAAAAGATGAGAGGAAAAAATGTGGATGAAGAAATAGTGAGAAATACAGATGCAAAGGAGTAGAGACATAAGATGCAGTAGAGAATCTGCGACAAGTTTGTCAGGTCAATTTAAGTGTGATCTGAGGTGTAAAAAAATTCTGTTCCTGTGGCTAATATTTGGCCCTCTGATTTTTTACCTACCTTAGAAACCACTGCGAGTTACCTAAAAGCATTGGCTAGTTGCCTGTTACATAAAATATTGCCTCCTTGCAGCACGAAACCTGAGACTGGAGTCTGCAGATACAGAATGCTCCTGAATGACTCTGTCGTGGTTTTGGTTGCTGTGGTGATTATCCATCTGTTTAAATACTTTATACGGGAGATTCTCAACTCGTTTACCACAGAGGAGATTTTCTTAAGTTGTGAGAAACACAGCGTTATGCCTGATTCCTTAATTTTCACACTTCATTAGCAAAGAATTCCACTTTATCTGCCATGGCATAAGGTCACTGTGTAGTATTTAGGTAAAGAGGGTATGGCACTGGGTTCTGTGGTCACTGCTAGCCCAGTACGCCTGTAACGTTGACAGATACTTTGTAGTGGTGCAGTGGGAGAGGCTGACTGCAAACAACTTATGAGGGGGCCCCCTTAAATGAATCCTCAACCTGAAGCACTTACACAAAATATATTGTACTTTTTCAAAGTCTGATAGGAAAAGAACTAGCGTGCAGACAGGAGAGACCTAAACATTTTGTATATCTGAGTCTTACCTATAGCTCTTAATTCATTTAATACTCCATAGCAAATATTCTTAATGTGATATTTGGGGTTTCTTGGCAGTTGCCTTCGCCATGGCACAACATGGGAGATCCTCTTTGACTTTGAAGTAACTCAGGAAGTGAAGTGACGTATCTGCATTTCCATTCACGCCCATGTTGTGTTGTTTTTATCTTGTCTTTCTGTGCAAAATGATTTGAGTTTTCTTTCTAATTAATACGAATTTATAAAAAAATCTTCATAAAAGATCTTTTATTCATTTTAAAGGACCATTTTTCATTTTAAAGGACTCTCAAAAGAAACAAAATACTGCATTCAAACTACCACCTTAAGCAGCATACATGTTCTGACTTATAATAGAAGCAACAATTGCTCAACCTAAACTGTCCAAGCTGTTCTTGTAACTTTAATTCACCAGTAAAAGGTTGGCTTTTTTTTTACTTGCTTATGTGGCAGCTTTTCAAATTTCCACCCCCCAGTGGCAGCATGCTGTATTCCCATTTTGTGTCACTAGGGATTTAAATGTTCTAGCATGGTTGGTTTTTGGTTGGTTTTTTTTTTGTGTCAGAGGTTAGATTGTTTGTTTTTATGACTAATAATGTGGACCTTGGGAGCCACATATCTAAGCACCGTTGAGGAAATACCTAGACCTCTGTTAAAGTGTAATCCCTTTCAGGGCATGTCTATACAGGAGAGTAAAGACAGCTCGGAGCTCTCTGCCCATGCTGCACACTGGCTGGAGGCAAGCCAGTTCCACCTTAGAAGTCCTTTAGCTCAGCTCTCTGCCCGTGCTAATGGGTCCCTGAGATGTGCCTATGGACATGGTGAGCACAGCATGTTAGAGAGCCATATTTGCTGCAGAACAGATAAAATGATTTGGGGACAATATAGCCTAAAGTGTAGCTGTCTTTAAAATACTAAATGTAAACAAGGGCAGGTTTCATGCATGCTCTTTCCTGAGCACAAGGTCGGTGTAAGATCTAAGCGA
Organism: Astur gentilis; assembly: GCF_929443795.1. Lineage (NCBI taxonomy): Eukaryota > Metazoa > Chordata > Aves > Accipitriformes > Accipitridae > Astur > Astur gentilis. Next base: position 16,311,470 of record NC_064903.1, read on the forward strand.
TTATTCAAGTCCCTCTCAGATCTTGTACTGAGTGAATTTTGCCCAAAGTATACTTGCATTACACTTCAGACAGGTATCAGGGTTCACTTTTATGTACTTGGTGTTTTACGGTTCTTCATGTGGGAGCTCCTGACATACGCCTTGCTCCATGATGCTGTATGAAAGAAGCCATAATTGAGTCTTAGACACCATGGTATTTATAATCATTTAGAAACCTCAGAGAGAACAAACATTTAGAGTTTTATAGACAGTCATCATCTTTATGAAGTGTAGAATCTATTTCTGCATCGTCTGTAGGACCCTGCTGAGAATCTCCATTGTCCTGCTCATCAGAAAGCTGCAAACCCAGCATGGGCTCTGCTTCTTTCAAGGATGTGCGCATACATCTCTTACAAATAAGCAGTTATGGTTGTTTCATTAGACCTCTAATAACATCTCTATTTCATGTTCCTTCCAAAGATGTTTACTTCAGTGTTGACACATATTTATAATGTCATCTCAAAAGTAAGAGGCTATCCTGTCAGATTTACAGCTGTTATAAAATATGATGCTATCCACATACAAATGGACAGTAGGAGCCTTACAGACATTTTCCCTATTATTACTGCCTTAGGAAGCAATAAAAATCTAACATTTACCATTGGGAAACACCTGCAGAGATTAAATTAAAACTAGATTATATGCTTATCAGTTAAATGTTACAAAAGCAAACTCTTTAGAGATTAACATAAAAATCATTGTTATCAAAATCTTATTAAAAGCTTCACTTAATACAATCCATTTTGCACCTCCACTGCTCAAGCGTTCTACGTGTGCAACTTATTAAGTCTTTGTGCAGCTGTACAGAGGGGAGGCAGGGCAGCCTCACTGACAGCTTCGCAAATGCCTACCCTGAAGTTTAGATTTGTCTTTCAAAGCTGACCGCAAGTACCGTTTGTCCTTCTCTTTCTGATCCTGGCCCCTCTCTGAAGAGCTCTCCACATTGCACGCTCTGTTTCTTGAGCATGGCGCCAAGGCGTGCTTCAGGCTCCCTCATGGAGTTCTGCTGGGAATTACTCTGGAAACCACCCGTCCTTCCTGCTGAACTCGTTCCTTATTATGGTCAGCAGGACAAAGACAAGGGATTTAAAAGGCCTAGAAGTTGAGAACAAGAAACTGTTGTTGCTGCTAAGCAGATGGTCTCGTGCTTAGTTCATGCAGCCTTTGGTACGTTGCAAACCCGCTGCAGAGAAGAGAGATCTGGGAGGCGAGCGGGCCGGAGTTGATCTCTGACCTGGAAATTCAAAAAGCTTCTGGTTTTGGGCTTTGCTGCCACCAAGGACTGAGAACTTTACAGTGTGGATAATCTATGTGCACTGACTTGAAGAGGACACCATCAGCACAGATCCTACCTGTACTTGATTTGCACACACAATATTTCTCCATCGGGTCTTATGGTGACCCCTTTGACTCAAGGCGTTAGAAGCGGCCTGCCACGGGCATGTTCAACTGTGTATGGGAGGGTACAACCCAGCAAGAGTCACATCCTGAATTAACTTCAGTGAAGGCCAGCCCCCAAAAAACTTTGATTGTGGAGATCCTACTGAGTTTGGTGGATCTGGAGAATGTGACGCTAACAAAAGACTGAGATCATTGATGAGATGACTGTAAAATAACTCAAGCCATGTAGTTTACCAAAGGCCAAATTCAGAGGAGGACTAAGGAGTATCAGACCATGGTTTCCTGAAGACATTTATCCCGAAGACAAATTTGATGTAGGGGCCTTCTGGCCATTTTTTCCGACCCTGTGCCACCTCCTCTGTTGTGTTGGCACAGATCTTAACATCTAATTAAGTGACTCGGGGCGTGGGGGAAATCCAACTTAAAAAAACCCCAAACAAAACAACCAACAACTTACATTTATAAAAATAGACAAAATGGTGCATAGACCGATGGGGTAGGGGATGCAGAACCAAAACATAGCCGAAGATTGGGGGACTAGAAATAGGTGGAGCTTGCTTTGCAGGGAAGAAAAAACGTCTGTGCAACCATGGCTAACATTTTAAGTAATAAGAGTTTGCTGGCCCAGCTGATTTTCACCGAAATAGGTTAGGGAGTGTTCAAACAAGTATATCCAGATCAGAGGGGTGGTACCCTATTGCAGGGCAATGCTCACCAGCCTCTGGGCAGGCTGGGGGAGGACTCTGCTGTCAACACAGCTGGATTTGGGAGGAGATACGTGTCCACAGACAGACTCCCAGCACTGTCGCAGCCTAAACCAGTCTTGCCATATGCCTCCCTCTCTAGAACAGCATGTCTCCTCCCGCAGCTGTAGCGTGCAGTTTGCCTTCCCATGTGCCTGAAGAGGCGAGCTGTACATTAGCATTTTTATAACAAGCTTTCCTTTGAGGGGAGGTAATATCTCTTAACTTCAGCAGAAGCCATGGGCGCATCCGAATGCTGGGTGTGAGCCTGCGTTCTGTCCTTTTATTTGGACAAATTACAGTATTTAACTTGGAAAGGCCTGCTCATGTCTCTTGCTTGACTTTCAGGCTCTGAGCAGAGTGAATTACTGACATGGGGATTGAAGATTTAATTTTTCAAAAATGACACACATTTTTGTATGGACATGCCTATATCCAAGATGTAGAAACTGCTTAACTGTAGTCTGAGTTTTCCATAGTCATTATGCTAAGTAATTCACTTCTACTGCCACTAGAGGTATAACATTCACTTGAGCAAATACCAAAGGAAACATTTAGTTGGAAGCCTTGCCCATATTAATATTTCATTTTTCAAATAGTGTTTTTGATCTGGGTTTTTTTGGAGGCCTCAGCCTACTTTGCCTACTGCTGTTGGGCAGTCTTTCTTTGATTGAACTACAGCTGACTACTCAGGAGATGAAATGCCACTTTGTGATTAAAGGGCACAGAATTGAATGCTCATTTAAACTGCATAAAAAGCTAAATTATAGTATCAGTCATCGTATCAATCATCTGTGACTGCCTCATGTGCAAGCCTGTACCAACACATTTGTAAGTCTCATTTCACATCGCTTGTTGTTCTGGTGCAAATTTACATTTATTCTGAAATGCAAACATAACAAAATCTATTTAAAATGAATTTCCTTTTTTTGGTGTGATGGCCAACTCTCAGATATAACCACCCCTTTGAAACTCATGAAAACGTCAGCGAGGACGAGGATAGCGATGAAGCTCCCATGTGTCTGCTGGGACTGGCAGGAGAATTGCTGCATTACCTGGGATTTAATTGCAGACCTGCAGCGCCTACGCAGTCCGAGCACAGCGGAAGGGATGGCTCAGCTCAGTGGTGGTGGGCGTTTTGAGGGGGGGAGGCGGACGTTGGCTAAATTACGCCTCGCTGCAACCCTGCTGGAGCATAATCTCTGCCTGTGTGAAGTTTGTAACCCTTCTTTCAAAATTTTCTGACGTGCTCAGAGCAAGACTCTGCCAGCTCAGTGCTGCCTGTGCAGAAGAGCCGGGGAGCGGCGGGTTGCTGTGGGAACTGCCCACTGTGCCATCGCAACGCCGCGGCCGTCGCAAGCTCTCCCGCCGCAATCGGCACGGCCCGCTTCGGCTTCCCACTGCATTTCCACATGCTGCTTTTCACCTCCTCCTCAGCTCTGCCCGATGAGCGCAGCCCAGCAAGGCGCCGGCGTGCCAGCTCAGGAGCGAGCGTGGGGAAGGCGAGGTGACGCGAGCCTGAGCTGCAAATCTCTTCGTGGAGAGCGAGCCCCAAAAGCAGCCTTCCTGCCACGTTCTCCTTGCAGGACTGCACCCACCTCGCTGCAGAGAGAAAGGGAAAAAACCAGCAAATTCCACGATGAACGCTGGAGGGAGAGATCTCTTTCACTGGTTTTGTGAAGTTTAGTTCGTTATTTGGGGTAAAAGGGCAGCGTTCAGGAAATAAAGGCATGATGGGTAGATTGAAATGTCTGTTTTAATTTAGAATCCATTGCACTACAGTGTGGTATACACCGTATTTATAGGCACTATGCTACATGTCACAGTAAAACTATTTTGAAGGGAAAATATTGAAACAAGACATCAGATGCTCTCAGAATTTTTGCTTTTCCTCTAGAATGAAATTTTGACAAAATTATTGATTGCTTGAAGCATTTAATTACAGCAAAAGTGGGCTTTTGATGGGAAAGGTGTTTCCAGCATAAGTGAAGCACAGATCCTCATAAAACTTCTGGCCTAGTGCAGCCTTTGGGTTGCTCCTTTCCCCAGTATGATGCTAACAGCACAGTTCGTTATGGACAACATAGATATTGCACTTGGTATATTCCTATTTTTAGTTTCTTTGTACTTTTTGTAGTAATACTGATAAATTCACCGGAGTATTATTACACTCACAAGACACTTTTGACTAAGAGAAACAGTGTACAATCGGGATACTTTGGATTATATTAGGATAAAAGTCGATAAGGTAATACCACTGAAATTATAGCAATGTGAGATAAAAATCGGATCCACTGAATTTATTGAGAACGACAGCACTGCTATCTGACCTTACTTCTGCCCTATATACAGTCATTAGCAAGACTGTACCATTTATTTACAGCTTCCCTCTATTGCACACACAATCTTGGGCAGTAAATTCAGTTGCTGGAGTATTCTGAGTGCAGTTCACTGGAGCAGTTGTGTTTAGAATAATGTTATCAACATGCTTTCTCCCCAAAATCAAGAAAATGGGTGGCAACCTTTTATGCTTTGCCCACAATTTTGGTAACTCTTCCCAATGATACAGTTTAGTGTCAAGTTGACCTTTATGGTTTTCACAGCTAAGGCAACAGTTACATAAAAGGGATGAATGAGCAACAACAAAAGAGGAAGGCTGGGATCATATAATCTGAAAACTGGAACTGCCTGCATTTATACTTTACTATTTCACTGAGGAAGGCAGCACTGAAGACTGGTTAAAGCTGTAAGGAAATAGAGGTTCTGCTCTCATTTCTGCCCTATATTCCCTGTATTGTCCCGTGTAAGTTGTTTTAAGACCAGACTGCAAATGTTACCTAATTTCAATTTTAAAAGTCGGAAAGTGTAAATTTTTCAGAACCCCCCCCCACAATCTTGTAACCAATAGTCAAAATTATGCCTACTGGTGAAGAAAAGGAGGCACGCAGCACTCAAGGTTGATTTTCAGTGACAAAAGTCCCTTTGGCTTCTACTGATTAGACTTTGATTTCTCCCTCAGTGAATGAGAATGAAACACCCCATGTGAGGCATGTTGGATGTGAGTTAGTTTACATGACTATTAACAGTTGGGATTAATATTTGTCACTAAACCAAAATATTGGCAAGTATGCAAGTAATAGGAAAGCATCACTGTTTCTTAGCCTTGGTGGTTGTTTATGCTCCCCTCTAGTTTTTGCTGAGATGCAAAACGCTGAGATACTTTCACACAAACTAATAATTTAATTATTACTAGAGCTGTATGACATGGCCATAACTATGGCTGGGGAGAAGGGTTTCACCTTCTTATGAACCTTAACTAGATCTGGGCTCATCTGGAATGCTTCTTCCAGTCTGGAGATACTTGGGTTTAACTGGACCCTTTTCTCTTGCTCTGCAGGATTTTGGGGTGGACAACTGGGATGGTTTAAGCTGCTGGGTAAAGTTTGGGTCCCCTTGAGGGAGTAGCAAACAGTCCCTAGTCTTTGAGGCCAGAAATTCATACTTTCTTCACTGAGTTCTCTGCAAATTGACATGTTTGTCTCACCCTCCAAAGATTCAAAAGGAAAGGGAATCTTTTGGAGAAGCAACAGGTTGGCCTCGATGCCACTCGAGCCCACTGAGTTTTTGTTCAGCTGCTGTATTTGATATATCAGCTGCCTACTTCTGATTTTAACCGCTCTTCAAGTATCTTCAGAACTAACAATGCAGCATATCAGCATATGTAAATCTGTGGGGTTTGCTAAAGCATTTTCCTTATAGTTTTATTGACCTTAGCAGCAATAAACAACAGTGTGTTCAGAGGGAAGACTGAGTTTCTCTGTATGTTTGTCATGCTAGTTCTTGGTTCAGGATTTTTTTCCACTATTGTCTGTTAAAATTTGTTTTATGGCTTGCATGACACAGTGACTGATGCTGAAATCCTCTGATGTCTTTTGGAAATGCAACAGAAGCAATTTCTAGCCCATGTCGTGGGAAATTTGCATGTTCCTGGGAATAAAAATTAAGATGAAAGCAGGATGTGTGGGAAGACCTGGTTGTGGCAGAATCATTCTTGGCTGCTTTCTTGGTTGGAGAGCAATCACAAAATGAGGATTTTTACCAAGCTTGTTTAGATCCTCATAAGTGGATTTTGGCAGGAGGCAGGATGTGGCCACTGCCAGCTGCCTTGCTGAGTTGTGTGTATGTTCTGTACCTCTGTAAAACTAATGATTAGGCTATGATGGGAAAATAAACCTCAGTAGGAAAGAACAGTTAGCAAACCCCTAAAGTCCACTGTCCACAAAGAGTCCCATTTCTTAGATGGGCTTGCTTTATTTTAGTAATGTTAAAGAAAAGCTCCATTTTGAGACAGAAGGCATGGTGTAGACCTGGTCTATGAAATTAGATAGCACTCTTTTGCCTATCTGCTGGGAAAAGGAGCAGCTGAGCATAATGCTTGCACACAGGCAGCTCTGTACAGTGTTTCACGAAAAGCTTTGAAAAAGATAAGAGTCTCATTTTGTACTTTGACAAAGAGTTGCACTGACAGCGAGAGTCTCCATGTTACACTTGCAGCGAGTACAGCAGTTTTCTGTGGCGTTGCTGCAGCCCTGCCCTACCTTATTTTATTGCCCTCCCTGTTTGCCACATCACCAGCTCCCGGTAGCCGGGGGTGCTGTGGATGTGCCGGTCCTGGATCCTGGAGGCAAAGGATCCATGGGGCGGCTTTCTGAATCTCTGCAAGCGAGCTGCAGCTCCACGAGATGGGAAGTAAGAGACCAGCTTGATAACAGATATCCTTTGCTGCTTTTGTTTGAAAATAGTAAACGAGTAAGAAAAATATTATGGTTGTATCTGGTACACAGCAAGGCTTTAAATTTGAGTTTACTTACCTTCCAAGCTCTCCACATATCCTTTATTTGACCAGAAGTTTGCAAACGTGGCCATGGGAGGGTTGCAGGGGTAATTGGCTAGCAGCCTGGGCACTGTATTTAATTAGCAAGGAATGCACCAGCCATAGCTGCATTCTCTGTAGGAGCCGCAACCCACATAGCTACAGGTGCTGTCCTCTCTCTCTGGGCCCAGGGACTGCCCTTCTTCACACAGGAGGGCTACACGTTGCAGCTTGTGCTGCATATGGAAAAGAATATGTTTGGATATCACTATCAGAACAAAAGTATTTCTATTTTCTGTTTATTGCTCTGCCAGTAATGCAGGCAGTATCCTTGGATTTAGGGTCCTGCTGCCCTCTTATCACAGATGAATCCCTGGTTGTCAAAACTTTGGTGGATTGACATTTTTTATCCCTCTGTTTGATTAACCATTTCAGGACAGCTGGCCCTGACTCTGACTTGCATCAGCTGCTGATCTTATTGAGTTCATCTGGAGTTTCAAGTGATTGATACCTCTGAGAATTAAGCTCAAAGTGCACCAGGCTAGACTGCCTAGAGCTAAAATACCCACAGTCAAAGCCCATTAACTGAAATGTCTGTGTTTCACTGAAATTCTCTTTGGAAGGCTGAAGCTAATTTTTCCTTTGTTGCCACTATTCTGAAGTATCATGCCTTGATGCACCGAGATGTAATACACTGTTATGATTTTTGTTGTTGTTGTTTTTAAGTAGTCTGATGGCTAAATACCCTCTTTGGTAATAATTTCTAAATCAAAAAAGTTAACTTCTATATTTATGGTTATTTTAGTTTTATCAGGTGACTGTGGTTGCCTGGGACATGAGTCAGGTAAGCTCCTATTACGTGTATCAAAAGGTAATTTATTGTTTCAGTTTATTAAGTTATACACTTTGTGTAATTTTGGCTCTTCCTAAAGAAAAACAGGAACCTTGTTAGAGCTATGCTTCTCTCTGTGCTTGTTTTCCTTCCGATCTACATTTTTTTCCCCAACTACTTTTTGAAGTGTTTTTTTCCTTATTTTGCTTCCGTACATCCATTCTCGTGCTGTTTTCATTTCTCTCCTGTCTGTGTTCCTTAATGTGTGTGAGCACTGAGGAGAGCTGAGCATCTGGAGAAGGGCAAAGGAGCTGTGAGCTCTTAGTAGGAAACTCCAAAGGACTGGCACTGAGATACTAACCCTTGAAGGGCACGGTCCGGTATCAGGGACTCACTTCCCAGGAGAACCGCATTAGCAGGGGTGCTGAACAACTTAGGACCCCCCTGCCTTAGCGCAAGTATACCACTTGCCTTATATTTTTTGTTTAGTGTGCTCCAAAGCTGAGAATACAAGTGCTATGGAAACCTTGAGTCATCAGTAGCTCATCACAGATTTCCACTGTGCTAGACCGTCACAAGGCTTTTGTGGTCTTCCCCCTTGAATTTTTAATCCGGTTTCATTTCTTGTATACATGTCAAGTCTGTGCCCAGCGCTGATCACCCACCATGTCCTTTTCCTTCCTCCCTTCTCTGCTGCTTTCTCCTCTCTTTCTTTTCTGCCTCGTTGCTGGATGGTAAAATGAGGGAGCAGGAGGTGTATGTGTTGGGAGGAATGGGGAGATTGCAGCAGGGACGTGGAAGGGGTTGGCAGGAGAGGGCAGGGCTGCTGGGGGGTAAGGGACAAGCTGCCTGTCCTTGGCTCGGGAATGCTGTAGAGTGTGCATTGCACAAGGCTGGAGAAGTGTTGGGGTGATGAATGAGCATTTTGTGACATGGGAAATAGCTGGCACAAACTCCCAGTTCAGTTGGATTTTCCTTGCGAACACAATGGGTTTAGCTGAATAGGGAATAATTGAAGTTTGAAAATGTTTCTGACTGTTCTGAAATTGTTTGGAAGAGACTTGGCGTTATTACAGCCCTTAAAAAAAAAAAAAAAGACTGGGCATAATCATAATTGGAAATTCTTGTCTTTTATAAATGTTGCATGTAAAATCTTTTATTGCAGTTACTATTTTTTAAAAATGAAACTGAGTGACTTCAGGGTGGAGTTTCTGGTTTTTGTTTGTTTGTTTTTCCTTGCTGTCTGAGGTAAATTGTTACTTTCACTTGGCTATGGAGAGCAGTTGTTTGGTTGCCTTGTCTTTCTTTTTTTGTAGATAGTACCAAATTATTATTGGGCACTGGGGGGCTTTTTGACCAAGAATGGAGTACAGCTGCATTTTCTACCCTTTGAATATGAGATACAGAGGCTACAATTAAATACCAAAACATAGGATTAAAATTTTCCTTGTTATAACCTGAGATTCGCACTTCACTAGCTAATGCAATGTTCTCTCTCTGCACAATTCTAAGTGTGGTTGCTCTAAGGAAAATGGGGGTGTGGGTGGGTGTTTGATTGTGAAGCTCTGCTAGAAGCATCTCCTGCCCCCGGAGGAAGCCTGCTGGAAGATAGAGAAGAGCTGAGCAGAAGAATGTAGAGAACCGTTTACTGCTTGTTACTGATGTGCAACACTTGGCCTAATAGTTCAGCGCTGAACGACAGGAACTGCCACGCTGTTTCCAGGAACAGCCAGTGTCAGATGGTTAGCGATGAAGAAAAAGGCCACATACCTACATACCATATCATCTTGACTTGGTGTCTCCTCCCAGCTTTGGGAAATCAGCTGGGTAAGGCTTTGAAAAACCCAAAAGTTTCACCTAGGCTACTGTGTCTATTTGCCATTGATCACACTGTCCCCCATGAATTTGTTTAATGCCTTTTAAAATCCATTTTCAGTCTCCGCAACCTCCTGAGGCACCGACGGCCACAATGCAATTATGGATGGTATGAAAGAGTACTTCCTTTTGGGTGTGTTTGTTTTAAACCTGCTGCTTAATGACTTTGTTGGATGCCCCCTCAGCTTTTGTACTGCAAGAGAAAGTGAACAATTATTCTGTATTTACTTTCTCCATTCAGCATTTTATAGACTGCTATCATTTCCCTCTGCAGTCATCTTTTTTTCCCAACCTGAAGAGCTCTTGTCTATTTAATTTCTTCTTGTAGTGAAGCTGTTCTGTATCTCAGAAGATAAATGTGGGCTTTTTATTACTCCTCTCTTTCTTCTTCCTCTCAGACAAAAGTGTCAGGGAAACCTTACACAGGAATGCCATCGTTAAAAGATTCTTTGGTGCCTCTTGGTGCCAAAATAATTAGCTTTCAGCTCTTGGAAATTGCCAAAAGCTTCTGAAAGGAAGAGAAAACTTCGTTCTCATAACCCTCTCCAGTTTGAGGTTGCATTCACATCCAAAACTAGGCAAGAGCATGTAGCAAGTAAACAGGAGAAGTGTCTGCATTTGAAGTTCTCCTTTGCTGCCAACAAACCTTCAAATTTAATACACAGAAATCGCGTGAGTGCAAGGAAGTGACAAAATCGGGACCTGAGAGATCAGGAAATTCAGTAATTTGGTCTGTACTGAGTAAGGTCAGCAGCACTAAACAGGAACAAAGAGCAACTCCAGAGAGAGCAGACTTCGGTGTTCTTTTTTCTACTTAGTCCAGAATAAGCACAATATCTTCTATCATGTGCAAATCTTAAGATACAGAGAAGTAAAAGAGATAGCATGTTTTTATTTTAAATTTCTATGTTCCTATCTGACATAAATACCCCATTTGAGAGAGGCAAATGCAAACGTCTGCAAATCCAGGCACAAGCATCTGTGGGGAACACCTTGCTGCCCTTTCAGTCTGGCAAAGTCACGCAGCTCTTCCACCTTGTGCCCTTTTTTCCTACCCTGTTGCATTTGAGCTGACTCTTCAAGATTCTGCACGCCTATTTCTTGCTTGCTGCTGTGTCTCAGTTCTTTGGATTTCCCATTTGGTCTGTGCTGCTGGCAACACTGCTGCACTGTGCTGCCTGTTCCTGCCATCTCCTTTTTTCATGCCACTACACAGAGAGCTCGCAAGATGAGGTTGTGTCCCTGCTTAAGCGCTTCCTGGAAACTTGTGTCTGCCAAACACCTACCAGATACCTCGGGAGATGAGCCTTTGCTTCCTCTTCCTCATTAATTATCTTAAAAAAAAATAAATATTGAATGAAAGGATCTCTCTTATTCTCCTGTGCACTTGCTTTTTTGTTGAGTTTCCTTCTAACCTCAAACAGTGCTGCTTGGGCCTTTCTCTCCTCCTGTCCTGCCTTGCTGTCTTGTTACCACCCACTCATTAGATCATGTCTGAAATTAGCTTGCGGGAACTGCAGGGCAGGGTTGATTTCTCCTGCCTCTTCAGTGAGGGCTTGGCACAGTTTTGAGTGGTTTTGGAAAAAATAGTAAAAACAACAAAATAAGCCCTTACGCAGCTGGGGAAACCAAGGTAGGAAGGCCAGGTACCTATGGAAGGTGCTGGTGAAGGTCTGTAGCAGTGCCAGCGAGAGCTCATGTGGCTCCAAAGCTTGTGCTCCAGGTAGATAATTCCGTCCACTTCTGTAACTGTCTTCAATGACAAATAGTCATTAGGATGAAGTATTGAATTCCTTGGGGGGGGGATTATTTTGTAAAGAATGCTTATGGTAAAAGCAACACTTTTATTGCACAATGTTTTCTGTAGTAGCTTTGGGGGGTTTTTTTTGGCAACTAAATGATGATAAAATAAATGTACTGATGCCGTGAAAGACTTCAGTTTCAGTAAGGTGGTGATGATGATCTGTTAAGTCGATGTCGGGAATGTTAATATTCATCCCTAAGTAATACATCAGATTTCCAGTTCAGGACCAGTAACTTGATTTTTAGGTGCTCTCAACACAGAGTTAACATCCCACAGAGTGGTGTCCCTTGATATACTGGAGACTGTCCCTAACTTTTTTATTTTGAGATATAAGGAGCCATGCCATTGGGGGGCAGTGGGTGTTGCCGGTGGAGTGAAATGATGCTGAGGGCTGAAAAGGGACTTGCAGAGCTGAAATTGGAGGGCTGAGGCTCCCTGAGACTCATAGCAAGGTCTGGTTCACTTCGGATCAGGCACAAGCAGGATGTGGAGTGCACAGTCAGGTTAGATAAACTTTCTCTGTGGGAGATACTTATGAACTCTGTAAGGGAGAATTTCTGTTGCAGGCAAGCCACGTATGTAGTAAAAAATCGTAACTGTGTCCAGAAATGAAACAGCCAAGGATGGCTTTCCCTTCATGATGAATCCTGTCAGTTCAGAGCAGGTCCCCAGCCTATATGAGTATTCTTTGTCATAAAATAAATGCTGATAGGTAATAGATGAAGCAATGGTGGCACAAATCTGCGTACCCTAGCCTAGGAAAATAACTTTCCTAACCAGTACCCATTGGCTCCAGTCTACTTAAAAATGTGTGTTTTCAGGTGTCAGGTCTGGTAATGATACACTGCGTTTACAACTCTTCCTCACACAAACACAGGCAGAAGGATGTAGTTTTCCTGAGAAGAGGCAATTTTTTAGTCTCTTTATATTTTACCTCGTAGAATGTAATAAAATCCAAATCCTGCTACTTTGCACATTCATTTAATTCATATTGTTGCTTTCCACATGGCTAATGCTCTGGATTATTATTTTTTTTATAATGCCTTTCATCCAAAGATCCCAAGCTGATTTGGCCCAATTCCCAGGTACAGCTTAGCAACACTTAGCATAAGACCAGTAAAAGGAAGTAACAGGGAATTTCACGCGGTTCTTGGCTGGCTGTCAATTCAAACGTACCTACAGGTCAGAGCATCCCTGGCCTGTGAGCCCCTGCTTCCCATGGCTGTAAGAGCCTGGTGCACGTCTCTCCTGTCTCAGATAGAAATCCCTCTTTCTCTTTCCTATCTCTTCCCCTCCACCCCCGAACAAGCTCTGCTGTCTCCCAGCATTTATGAGAGAGAGATGATAAATCTCTATGTGGGGAGAACTTGGTGGGACATATAGGGTCTTGGAGCTGGGTGACCCACCCCCTTAATCTGATGTTATTTGCCATTTGATCACAAAGATGCACTAAGTGGAAGCACACACTTTCAGTTTTGTATCTCCCTGCATATGCATAGGTATGTGCATGATTTTAATATCTTTTTCTCATCTTCATGTCTAGAGTAACTAATTTCTCCAGTTTGCTAAATTTTACCAAGAGGGTTTCAGTTTCTTTTTCAGTAGTCAGCATGTTTTTCAAACTTTTATTCTGAATGTTTTTCTTCTTTGGAGAGAGTCTTGGACTTTGAAACCAGCTCTCATATAGAAACCCTTGCCTGTTTGGAAATTTGTTCCAGCTTGTTTTGCCGTTCAAAGTGCTGCTTCATGGATTCATTTTATGCCTCCTCAGAGACATTTTGTCAGAATTTTGCTTATCTACCATTATTGCAAAACGATACACCATCTTAGGCAACCAATCACTTCCTCATCCCCTTTTCATTGGTCTTTAAAGCAAAATAGAAATTAAACTGTGTCTGCTGTTACGCAGGCTGCGGTGATCTGGCTTTCACCTTTGGACCATGGGTGGTATTAGCTGTACTCACATAAAAACCTTGCAGAAAGAGGAAAGGTACTCTGTACCATGCACAGCAAAGGGTTAACCCATGTGTTGGGGAGATGGGGAGAAAATCATGCTAGCTGGACTCTGCCTCTTTGCTAATAGGCCTCTTTTTCTGAAGTGCATGGAAGACAGATGAAAAATCTCAGAGTTGCCTTGAATTATTTTCCTGAGCACACAGCTTTCTCTTTCTGTGGTGAAATATGACAGTTATAGTGTAGTATTTATGCACAGTCAATAAATCAGCAGAAAACGTGCTGCATTCAGGGCATGTATCTGTAGTCTGTCTGCTCCTTATGCTTTAGCTGAAAATGGAATTCTTGAATTTGCTGAAGCCTGCAAAAAGAAATTCAGGTGCACATCTCCATGGGAGCCTTACACAAAGTCTGACAGCCCACAGTAATGCAGGATGTGCATCTCAGCTTCCGTTACTGTCCTCCAGTCTGCGAACCCAGACTCCCAAAAGGCAGCAGAAAGACAAGTTTTGGATTAGACTCCCAAACTCTTGCTTTAGTGGAATGATTGCAGAAAGGAGATGGAGCAAGTGAAAAGGGCAGAAATCTCTAAGGGGTGAGTTACAATTTTGTGGAAGTTTGTAGTGTAGTTACAAAATAGGGGAAAAAAAAAAAAAAAGTGCTGCTGAGCAATATCCTGGAAAATACTGGTTTGCTTTTTTTTCAGAAGGGGCTGTGTGACACACTGGCAGAAGCAGCCTGGCCTTTTCTAGTGTCTGGCTTAAGAGCAGCTAACTGCTGACGGGTGAGAATATTTAGCCTTGATACAGCACACAATATCAAAGGACTTGAATTTGCTCAGCTTCTGCCATCTTGAATAGAATTCTCTGTATTCTTGCTCTGCCATATAGTTACTGGAGCTCTGAAGGAGAAATTATTTAGCACAGTTTCTTCCCTTTCATACTAGAGTTCAGCTGTACACATTCTTTATGTAAATAGGAGATTTCATCTTTCTGTGAGGGACAGTGGATCTGTGGCTGGCTAAGAGCTAAACACTGCTGAATGCTCACTGTGGTACTGAAAATTGCATCTTGTGTGGTGCCAAGCAAGTCCCTTAGCTCTGGTGGCAGCCCTTCTTTCTGTATGATAGGGATAATATCGCCCAACTCACGGGATGGATTAATCAGTATTTTTATAGTAATTTAGCAGTGACCATTATTGCTTTGGCTTGAAGCCTTTTAAATCAAGCAGGAAAGTCATCAGGCAGCTGTATTACAAGAGCAAGATAGGGAGCCACAGAAGCAAAGGGGGTTTGAAGGGTTTATCTGTTGATACAGATTTTTCAGGAGATAATTTCTGGCTAAGGTATCAAGCATGCCCCAAGTTCAGATGGCTAATTGGTGCCAAAGCTGACCTCCTTCAGTGCCTGAAGGAACCTGGCTAGTGTCTCACAGGTGTATTGCTTGTTCAGGTCAGAAAGCAGCTAGGTGAGAAAAAAGTAACAGATGAAGCAATATAAAGGTGTTAAGAAGAAAGGAAGATTGTTAGAGATAAAATCCTGTTAGAGGCAACAGCTTAGACGTTAAGCTGTGTAAGGATGAGGAACAGAAAAATAATAACTCATCAGCACAACAGGGAAAAATACCACTGATCTGTTTGGTCAGAAATTGACTGAAATTATTCTTCCAGAATTATGTTCCTTTTTACTGTGGGATAGAATATCTACACAGGAGCTATTTCAAAATATTTAATTATAGGAGAGCTTAATCTGCAGTAACTGTTCTGATTAATTTCCCCATAGAGACAATTTCTTTAACTATTGCAATTGAAGAAATGTAGATGAGTGTAATTTCAATTAAAAACCAAGAAAAGTTTGAACTTTATAGATGTAACGAATGTCTGCTGCCACAGCTGCTAGGTAGTCCGCACTGCAAACACAAATTGTATGGAGGAGCAGTAAAGAACCACTCACTCTAGCTGCATTCATGCACATTAGCAACCGTGGTGTCTGTTATTTTCAGGAATTAAAAAAAGTCTCATTAAACTAAATAAATGTCTTGCATTGTGTCCAGAAAATTGCTAGACTTCAGCTCTTGTGGTGTCCAGCAGGAGCAGGCTCCAAAAGCCAAAATCCTCAACAGAGAAAGAGGGAGAGTATGTGA